>NC_042624.1:84114533-84421078 GCF_901001135.1 Rhinatrema bivittatum
AGCTTGACCCTCTTTGAAATTAGCCTCCAGGGCATCCCACTCAAAATCAATCAATTCTTGAATGGCCTCCATAATAGGGAAAAAACAAGAGGCTTTACACAAAGAAACCAAAATGGGAATTTTTTTTCTTTGGTTCAGACATGGAATCTGCCCCAGGTACTCCCTGCATCTTCACCATCTGGGAAATCAGAGCTGGTAGCTCATCTCTATGAAAGAACCGCAAAACAGTCCTATACAGTTCCTGTTCCAGAGGAATTTTCCCATCCTCCAGAGAGTAAGGATTGGTCTCAGTGCCATCTGGATTCCTATCCAGAGGGCCTGCTGCCAATCTAGGTCTACTTTGGTGCTTAATAGTACTGGGCGAAAGAGGTCACCGCCTTTGACTCTGACAGGACTGGACCTGAAGAAAGGATTGCAATCCTTGAAAAATAAATTCTACCCAAGAAAAGGCAGAAGGACCCATTTCAAAACCAGAAGGCACCTGTGCTGTGCCCACTGAGCTACAGTCCCCTGCTGACAAACCAGTTAAGGGAGTTCCAAGGTCAGGTGTCCCTCCTGACATGTCCTTTCTCAGGACATCAGGAGGTTGGGAAGAACCAAGCTTAGTAAAATCAGAGGAAGATAATTCTCCCTGAGCCTCTAAGCAGCACTGGCACAAGTTAGAGTGCACTCCAGGCTGAGATGCCCAAATATGACAGGCAGCACAGAGGGAAAGGTGCTTAGGTTTCTTAGCCATAGGCGACATTCTGTCAGTATGCTTAACAGGCAACTGAAGCTGTGTGTCCAGCTGAATTTATGCTGTAAAGTTTAGGGGCCCAAAATGTAGGCGTCCCAAGGCTAAGTGTCACAAAACTAGGCTAGGAAATAAATTAGTTTAAAATGTCAACAGATCAGGAAACTAAGATATGACAGCTACTAGAGAAAGCCTTACAAACAAGGATAGCCATCCTTAATCCGAATGCCAAAGACTTTCCAAAGTGAGCAAGTATGAAAAGAATACAAGAAATTCTATTAAGAGATATTTGCATATGTGTTAGCTAACTTGAAATACAGACTGGTGCTGAAGGCTTTCAGCTGCCACTTGACATATGCTATATGTATTAACTGATCTCCTACAAGCCATAGATGGCAGAATGACCACAATCACCATAAAACATTCTTAGATTCTAGTCAGGAAGCAAGTTGCAGGACCAAATGGTCACAGATGCCACAAGGCTAGGCATGCATCAAAAGCCACTACAGTAATTTGATGGTATGCATCTATTTTCAGAGTTATCCTGAAATGAATGCATCTATATAGAGAAAATATTTATATTTAACAAAAGGCTAAAACTACATTATATAATAATGTTGAATATAGCAGCTGCAACAGTTACCATAGAACTAGCTCTTTTTCTGTAAAATTATAAAAGATGCATTTTCAACCTTGTGTTTAGGCATTATGCTCTCTCCTGCATTCCTTCCATTCTGATTTTTCAACTTAAGCAAAACATTTAAAAGATCTTGGAGGGAAGAGGACAGGATAATGAGGATAACTCAAAAGGAGATAATAGTACTCAGTTCAGAATGCTGTGAAATTAAGGGTTTACACCCTTGTTAAAAAGATATGACATAAAACCCACTAAAACAAAACCTGAACTAAAAATACAGTAAAAGCATTAAGCTACAAGCCTTAATGTTCTGCAGTATTCCTGCTTCAAAACCATTATTTCAACCTGGGTAATAAATAAAAAGGCTAAAATACAACAGGATACTCCTACACAGCCTTTATAGACTAAATAACTTATAAAAACAAAGGCCCCAGGATGCAATCACAACTTCTAGGCTACTGGTTCCAATTTCACAACCATGTCAAGACCCCAAATTACTTTCAACTTTATGTCCCAAGTGTTTATTTTTAAACTGTTGTCTCTGACAGAACACTGCACACTCACCTCATCCGCTAGGAGCGATAACTCGCTGCTGTTTGCAGCATCATAGTCATACAGAACTCTAGCCTTCCTGCTACCACTGGAGGCTTTCAATTCAGTGAAGCCTGAAGTAACTACTGAATTGCTTGCAGCAGGCAAAGGAGTAGACACGGAAACAGAGGGAGCTGGAACATTTTGCACAGAGGCCGAAGACTGATTATTGTTAGACAGGAAATTAGAAGGAAAGCTGTTAAAACAAAATTAGTAAAATGATCAACAAGACAATTCAAGAAGGTAATTCAACTTTTGCATGAAGGACACTTTGTGCGATTTTTATAAACAAAATAGCATTTCATTTTAATTGCAGAATTACCCAGATGAGTAAAAAAAAAGTCACATATACAGAACAGGTGCACTTATTAGCAAGACTAATCATAACACTGGTGCATCCTTAGAACTGTATTCACTTTATGATACTTCAAGGCACATTTATCACATTTACATGTGACCCAAAGTATCATAATAGTGCATACAACTAAAGATGTTTGGTTGTTATGATGGAGCATTACAGAAAAAGCACAGTTGCTTACTTGTAACAGGTATTTTAGGACAGCATGTTAGTCCTCACACATGGGCGACATCATCAGATGGAGCCCGGCATGGGAAACTTTGGTTGGCACACTGAGCATGCTCAGCATGCCACTATCCCTGCATCCACGTGGGGTCTCTTTGCGGTCGTGTATGTAGATACAACAAAAAAACAAACCAACCAGAAGAACCCAACGGTTTTCGTGAGTACTAACATCCTGCTGTCCTAGGAGAACACCTGTTACAGGTAAGCAAGTGTGCTTTCTACTAGGACAAGCAGGATGGTAGTCCTCAAGCATGGGTGAATCCCTAGCTACAGGCTTGACCAGACACCGAACCAGGTGCCAAAGGGCACAACAGGGATGCCAATGGTAACTGTGGGTACAGCCTGAAAAAACACCCATGGGCCCCTGGTGGAAGAATTGGGTTCACAGCTGAAAAAGGTTGTGCAGGACAGACTAGCCAAACCTATATCGTCTGCCATCCCTGTCCAGACAATGTGCAGCGAAAGTGTGAAGGGAACGCCACGTCGCAGCTTTGCAGATCTCTCCCAACAGAACCGCATGGAGGTAGGCCACAGAGGTCGCCATGGTCCCCTATGGAGTGTGCTGTAGCAGGGCACTCCAGGCGCAGGCCCGCCTTGTCATAGCAGAAAGAGATATAGTCTGCTATCCAAGTGGAAAGAATCTGCTTTGTAACAGCCCTGCCCAACCAATTGTAGTCAAACGAGATAAACAGCTGGGTAGACAGCCTGTGGCCTGCTGTACAGAGCAGGTAGAAGTGTCCAAGTTAAACCTTTATTTACGTGGAGACATTTGTACGTATGCCCATACGTACAAATATGTCTCCACGTAAATAAAGGTTTAACTTGGACATTTCCTGGTGTCTAATCTACATTTTTGCTTAAACGGCCCTCAGACAACCTACCCTCTTGTTTTATTGGTCAGAGCAGGTAGAAGGCCAGGGCCCTCTTAAAATCCAGTGTGTGCAGCACTCTCTCCCAGGCCGGTATGGGGCTGGGGGAAGAAGGTAAGTAGCACAATGGACTGGTTAAGATGGAATCTGTAACCACCTTGGGCAGAAATGAAGGGTGTGCCCGCAGAACCACCCTGTCATGATAGAATCTAGTGTAGGACGGATAAGTCACTAAGGCGTGCAGCTCACTGACCCTGCACGCCAATGTGACCACTATCAGGAAGACCACATTCCATGTCAAATGCTTGAGAGCACACAAATATAGTGGCTAAAATGGTGGTTTCATCAGCTGGGCTAGTACCACATTCAGGTTCCATGAGATTGCAGGGGGCCGCAGTGGAGGCCATAGCTGAAGAAGCCCTCGCATGAGCCAGTCCACGATAGGCGAACCATCCAAGTCTTGATTATACACACCTATGGTGCTAAGGTGCACTTGCATGGAATTAGTTTTACGATCTGCCTCCGAAAGGTGTAGAAGATAGTGCAGGAGGTATCTGACAAGGCAAGAGAAAGGATTGAGATCCCTTCTACTTGCACCATATGGTGAACCTCTTCCACTTCAAGGCATAAGACTTCCTAGTGGACAGCTTCCTGGAAGCCACCAGGACCCTGGTCACGTCCTCTGAATGATCCAGGGGTTAAAGGATCAACCTTTCAACATCCATGCTGTGAGGGACAGGGCACAGAGGTTGGGGGTGGCACAGTCTGCCCTGGGACAGGAGGTCTGGAGCAGTCCACAGAGGGATCAGGATCCACCTGGACAGCTGCTGCAGAATCAGGAAAATACCTGTCATGGGCAAAGCAGGGCGACAAGGATCATGGATCCCTGGTCTTGGCAAAACTTCAGGAGTGTCTTCAACACTAGGGGAAGAGGCAGATTGGGGGACAGGTCTCCTGTATGCCTATGGATTGCAAAGGTATCCATGGGAGGCACGCTGTCCGACCTGGTCAGAGAGCAGTATTGGGACACCTTCACGTTGCTGGGTGAGGCAAACAAATCCACATCCGTTCACACTCGTGAGGTTGGAAGGTGCAGCTCAGCTGGTCCACCAGGACATTCTCTGCACCTGCCAGGTACATGGCATGGAGAAGCATCCTCTGTGCCAGTGCCCAGCTCCCGATCTGTACTGCCTCCTGACAAAGGAGGAAGGACCTGGTACCTCCCTGCTTTTGCTATACCACATGGCCACTTGGGCTGTCTGTCCGAATGAGGATGACCTCGTTGGTCAAGCAATCCCGGAAGGCTCAGAGGGCATACCGGATCATCCTCAATTCCAAGAGGTTTATCTGGCACTGCATCTCCTGTGTAGTTCAGAAACCCTGGATACGGAGGCTCTTGACAGGCTCCCCACCTCAGGTGGGGCATATCCATGGTCAGCACAACCTGAGGTGAGGGTGTCCGAAAGGGAATACCACACTAGGTTGAGAGGAGACATCCACCAAGTCAGGGAGAGGGTCCTGAGAGATGGGACAGCCTGATGTGGACCTGAAGGCCCTGTAGCTACTGGGAGCGAAGGGACCACTGGGCTCGTCGCATATGGAAACAGGTGAAGGGAGAGACATGCACAGCTGTGGCCATGTGCTAGAAAAAAATGCAACATGTGCCACGCCGAACCAAGCTGTTCGTTTGAATTTCCCTTGCAAGGGAGGCCAGTGTACACACTGTTGTGTGGCAGGAAGGCCTTAGCTTGTGATGCATCCAGGATAGCCCCGATGAAAGCCAACTGCGACAAGAGGCAGAGGTTTCACTTTGGGTAGTTTATTAAAAACCCCAGATACTCCAGGATCTGAATGGTACTGTGCAGTGCCCCGGCCTGCGTGTCGATTTGCACTAGCCAGTCGTCCAAGTATGGGAACACCTGGACTCTGAGCTGGCGCAGATAAGCCCCCACCATGGCGAGACACTTCGTGAATACCTGTGGTGCAGAGGCAAGTCCAAATGGAAGCACGCGGTACTGAAAACATTGAAGCTCCACCACAAAGTGAAGATATCTCCTGTGAATTGGAGGTACACAATGAGAATGTAAGCGTCCTTTAGGTCAAGGGAGCAAAGCCATTCCCCTTGGTTCAACAGGGAAATTATGGTGCCCAAGGATACCATCTTGCATTTTTCCTTTTTCAGGAATCTGTTCAAGGCTCGCAAATCCAGAATGGGTCAAAGGCCTCCTGTTTTCATTGGAATCAAAGTAATGGGAGTAAAACCCCCGACCCTGCTGTCCCTGAGAAACTGGATCCACTGCCCTGGTCTGGAGAAGGGCCAAGATTTCCTCTTGAAGCAGCTCTGGATGCGAGATGGGAACCCACTGCGGGCCCGGGGGAGAATCTGGTGCAGTGTCCACGAGATTCAGCCAATGACCTTGCCCGATAACGGACAGGTCCCACTGGTCCAATGTCACGGTCGGCCACCAGTCGGCATACAAGCGGAGCCAGCCCCCCAACTGGGTGGGGGTCCCCTGGCACTGGGAGAGATGGCTGGCATAAAGCTCCCTTGTTGCTAGTCAAAATCCTGTAGCGGGACTGGCCTGGGGCACGGGCTGTGGGCACATGGGCCCTGCTGATGGAGGGATTTGCCCCTGGCGCTCACCTGCTGTGGCCTGGAGCAGGGGGCCAGAGGGAAGTACTTTCTAGGCCTGTAGAAAGGTCTCCTTGGGCCTGGGTGGAGCGACTGCTTGGAAGAGGATGGTGAAGCAGAGGATCCGGCAGACAAGTACTGGAGGGTCTCGTGGTGGTCCTTTAACTGTGCGACCACCTCCTTAAACCTAGTCACCAAAAAGATATCACCAGTACAAGGCAAGTCCGCCAGCCAGCCAGTCAGTCCTGGACCTCAGGAAAAAGGTCTGGGGCCCAAAACCAGGCTAAATAGCAGACAGAAATACCTGCCGCCACTACACGCCCTGTCTTGAAAACATCATAGGTAGCACGACCTCTTGCTTACCACATTCAAGGCCCTGCTGGACAAGGGCCATGAGGGTTTCCTGGGGCTGTTGCGGCAGACCATCTGCCACCTCCTGGACTTGTTTCCAGAGGTTGTGGGTATACTGAGTCATGTACAAGAGGTAGGAGGTGATCTGGACTATTAATATGGACCATGGTATACCCTCCTTCCCATGGCATCCCATGCCTGCTTGTCTAACTGGAGGGGTTGACGCATGGGTTTTTGACCACTTTGCCTTCTTGAGCACCAACTAAACCACCACTGACTGGTGGGGAAGCCGAGGCTTTTCGAAACCTACACCCATTGGCCTTCCGGTTAACCAGGGCAACAGAGAAGGGGTGTTCCCATAATCAGAGAAGGTATCGAAAGATCTCATGCACTGGCACCGCTACAACTTCCTTTGGAGTGTTGACAAACTGGAGGAACTCGAGCATTTTATGGCAGGCATCTCCTTCCATCATAAGTTGAAAGGGGATAGTTTCGGCCATCGCACGGACGAACCCAGAGAAGGTCAAATCCTCTGGAAGGGAATGCTGTCAGAAGGTCATCGAAGTCCACTGATGAGGCTTAGGTGGTTTCTTGGCTCCAGGGGTCATATGGGCCCTTTGGTCTCTTCAAGACCATCAGTAGAGGGGGGACGTGAAGCCCTGGGCATGGCCTTAGGTGCAGGCGCTGAAAGGCTCGGGGGAACCAAGGGGTCCAGAGGGCTAGGCACTTGCCCTGGGGGTGCAGAGTGTGGTGTGGATGGCACCAACGGCCCTTCATCACCCGAGGCGTTCCCGACGAGGACGAACTTGTATGCCTTGCGTTTTTGAGCCCTATGGGACACCGAGGGACCGCAAGGCACCGGCATCAACTGGGTTGGGAGGACACCGAGGAAGGCGTCAAGGTGGTCCAACAGTTCCAGCCCAGTCACCACAGTCTGCATCGGTGCAGGCATTGGTGCAGGAGCCAACTTCGAAGGCATCGGAATCAGGGAATGCACTGGTATCTGTGGCAGGGCCACCGGCTCCCGCTTATGCAAAACGCATTCCCACCAGGCGTACCCAGACACTCTAACCTCACCTCAAAGGTCTCGGGCAATAGTGGAGGCTGAGGGGGAGGGTTGGGCCCGACTCCTCCTCAGGGCCCTGAGGAGGGTTGATGTCCAGCATCAGAATTGGTGCAGATGGCCCTGACCACCAACAAATCGAGGAAGGATGGGGCCTCCTCATGTCTAGGCCACTTATGCGGCAGGGCAACAAGCGCCAAGGTCCTCACTAGCCCAGACCTGTGCTCGGACGGGGACTGTTGCTGATGTTTGCAGGATCTCCCACTGTACTCTGCCCAGTTCTTCCCTGGTGCAGAGGACGATGATCTGGAAGTCCAGGACTTTGAGGACACCAAGACTGGCCAATCCCCAGAGCCCCCTTGCCTCAAAATTTTCAGGGGAGGGGTGGTGACAGAGATAAAGGGTAACTGGTTCTCTCTGGTCCCTAGATGTCAAGGGCACTGACACCAGCATAGGGGGGGTTGGACTTGCCCGCTGTGAAGACCTTCTCCATTTTATCTAGCCTGGCCTGCTGGGCCTTAGGGGGTCATCTGAGCACGCAATTCACAGCCATGGACATCATGTGATACCCCCCAGGGAGAGTATGCACACTTCATGGATCAGTTAGGGACATGGTCAGGAGGCACTGGCGGAAGCCCGAGGCAGCCATGAGGCACGCAGAGACTGCGAGGGCACAACGACTGGCGGATATGGAAGGAGGAAAAAAAAAAAAAATCACTGACTGAGAAGTACCCAAGGGGACCAAAGAGACCCAGCGCAGGAAAAGGATACGAAAAAAATAGAAATTTTTCCAAAAAAAAAAAAAAAAAAAAAAGACTAGTTTTCCCATTAAAAGGCACGAGCTCCACCTCCGCGGAAAAAAAATGACTGAAGAGAGACCCCACGTTTGAGGATGCTTGTCTTAGGAGAATAAATTTAAACTGTTGAAAAATAATGCATCTACACAGGTATTTCAGATGAATTTGTAAGAAAAAATTTTTTGAAGGTGTAAAACATGTAGATAAAGGTGAACCAGTTGATATAGTGTATTCATATTTTCAGAAGGCATCTGACAAAGTTTGCCATGGAATAGGAGGCAATGTTCTACTGGGTACTGGTTAAAAGACAGGAAACAGAAGGATTAAACAGTTTTACCACAGGGATTGGTATTGGGACATAACATGTGCTATTTAACATTCATAAATGGTCTCTAAAAGGGACAAAGCAGTGCTGGTTTGGGGAAAAGGAAAGAAATAAAGGGACAACCCAGCTACAGGCTAATTTACAGCATAAGCACTTTATTTCATTAGCCAGAGTTTTGTGGGCCGGAAAATGTTCTTCTATTAATCAAATGGCCAAGTCAAATTTACTTTTCCTCTGGAGAAGTGCATGAACATATATATTTACACAGACATGTATAGGTATAAACAAAATATATAATAATTTTTTAAATCAAAACTGCTGTCTATAGTTGATACATGTTCAAAGTTCTAATGTAATGCTTTAAACAAATTATTCTCTTCAAACATGTAGCTCACACTGATGTATATAGAGGTATGAGATAACTATTAGTAATACATTTCTTTCCTTATGACTGCTCTAACCTTAACTCAAAGTTCAACTGCAGAATACTCCAGGACAAAGACCTGCTTACTGTAACATACCTTTATGTCAACCTTGTACTAATTACCCACCAACACTTGGCTTACAATTTATTTCTAAAAATATAGTCAATAATATAAATAGAGTGGTAACCAGGTTACAGAGACTCATATTTAGCAACACCCTCTCCCCCCTTCAAAAAAAAAAAAAAAAAATCAAAACACTTCTATGTACATGAATAAAGTCTCAACTGAAGTCCGTATTCCTTGAAGCCGCAGAGTACTATTCAGAAAGGGTATTTATCAAAAAGAATTTCTAGTTCTTGGGTGCACCACTATAGACACGAGTCTATAGTTTAAAGATCATTGAACCAATACACCCGAGGCAATTTATCCTTTTTGGCTTCTGTCAATCACCAAATTAAGTTTACTCAAAGCACAGCAACACTATTTATAGACACTTGATATTCTGGTCTCAAGGCAGATTACAATAAATTTAAATGGAGAGGCTCCCACCACTCCCACAAGGCTAATGGCAGAATTCACTTCAGAAACCAATACTCAATAAGAAGAATCAAAGTCTTCAAAATTTTATCACCTTCCAAGCTGTTTCTGGAGATCCAGCATGTACTGATAACATTGTGCGTAATATGTCATTTGAGCTTCTACAAAGTCATTCAGACAACGAAGATGATGCGCCTACAAGAGAGGAAAGAAATTAACTGCACAGCAAACTATGCAACATCCATGTTTTTTTTTGGGGGGGGGGTAGGGGTCTTTTTGTATCTCTTTATTGAATTTTTAAATCAAATACAGGATTAAAAAAATAAGAATTTGCTATAACGTTTCTTCTCACATTATCACATTTAAGAAAATCCAATTAGTCCCCATCCCAGAGGGGTAAAAAGGGAAAAACAAAACAGATACAAAAATACATAAAGAGAAAAGTGCTGGTGTATTCAAACCTGAATATAAATTACATTATTCCCCTTAACCCACACAGCATTCACCCAGATTTATCAACAAGAACATTTTGTAGGTGTGCAGGATCAAAAAAATAAACCTATTCCCCTGGAAACTTATAATACATTTACAGGGGAACTTCAAACAAAAAATGTGGCTCCCAAATCTATTGCATGTTTTAATTGCAGGAAGGTCTTTCTTCTGTTTTGGGTCTCTTTAGCCACATCAGGAAAAATTTGTATCCTGCTACTGCAAAAATTCTCACTTATATTTGAAATATTGCTTTAATACAATATCTTTATCCATCTCAGAGGTAAATTAAACCAATAAGGTTGCTCTAGTTTTAATTACATTCTGCAAATCTTGCAGAAAAGATGACAAGTTAGAGCTATCAATAGGAGCTAACATATCCATAGATCCCTCAGCAGGAAGCACCAGTTTTTTTTTTAAATCAGGAATATAGAAACATTTAGAATAGTTAAATACCTGCTGGGTTGGGGGTGGGGACTGCAATACATTCATAAAATATTTATTAAGTTCCACAGGCAATAACTATTTAGTTTTTGGAAAGTTTTGTTTTTTTTTTTAAACATCTTAACATTTTCCAGCAAACATCTAGGAAACAGCAACAATTTATCTTCAATATCTCCAGCTGCCATAGATTGCAAAGTGGACACAGAAGAGAACACTGCAGTAATGACGACTATCAAACTCTATCCTATTATTCAAATCAGACAATTTCAAGGAAACTATAGCTGAAAGAGCATAATTGGGACACTGTACCGGCTAAAGTATTTTCAGTCCGCAGGACTGCATGCCATATGTACAAGTGTCACAGCTGCAGGTTCAACAATCAGTCCACCTGAGTTGATATCACCAAGACTAGATAGAGGGGTGACAGGAACTGGTTCTCACATTAAGGGATTGACCATTAGATAAGATATTGAAAACAAGATCTGTAAGGCAGGATTAGTCAGTATGGCCACATTGCTCTAAAGTTGAACCTTGACCTCTCGGTATAGTCAACACCAGAGTAATGACCCCAATGGATGTGGAGAATATCAGGGAAGCTCGACCACTGGGACTCAACAATGCTCCACTATTTCAGCATTCTGTGCTCCACTAAACTGCTTAAAAATAATGATCAAGAGGGCCTTTCACTGATGTCAAGTTAGCGGGGGCTCTGAAGAACTTCTCCTTCCTCCCCATAAAAATTGCACGGCTTTGGCTGTTTGCCAGCAGCTACGAACCATTACGGGCTGGAGAGAATAAGCAATGGTGATGTTAGCACTTCTGCACGTAAGGCTCTCGCAGGGCCGGGCAGACTGACACCAGCACCCTCTCTCCAGGTCCCTCATTGCGCTTATTTACAGGTTGGAGGAAATAGGTAGCATTGGTTATGTCAGTGCTGCTGTACGGAAGGCCACGATTCTGTCTTCTCATAAGGCTGGACAGGCAGATGTCTGCACCCTCTCTCCAGGTCCCTCCACAATATCTATGTTAAGAAAACTTTGAACAGCCCCAGTCATGTATATCAAAGCATAGAATATTACATAACTAGTCGTATATTAGCCAACTCAAGAGAAAATGCAACAGCAGTATTCAGTTAGGAATTAGTAATGACTAAAAGCAACAAATGTGTTTTCTAAGTTTCTCATCCATATATTTCAAGTAAACCAAGTTAAACCCAACCCTTAAGACAGCCAATGGGTGTTTACTTAGACCATGTGACAAGCTCTGTGGTCTTCTTGTAAACCAGAAGTCATGAGTTCAGTTCTTGGACTGTCCTTGTGCTGACTGGCTTTTTGTGGACATTACCAAAATCCACAACAGGGTAGACTGCCAGGAAGCTATGGACAACATGAGTGATCTAACGAAACAAGGAATGGTCTAGAGTCTGGCAGATAAGATTTAATGCTAATCCCCCTCCCCACACAGAATCATGTATTTGAGCTGCAAAAAAACCCAAGGACAGGGGATGAAATTTTTCTAAAGCGCAAAAAAAGGTTGGGATCTATCATATCTGATTATCTTCAGGTCAAACAGGTCGATAAGGTGACAGCAAAAGCCAGTTTGCTTGTGTGTATATGGACAGGAATGCTCAGCAGAAAAAAGGAGGTAATGTTGCCTCTGTATAAGTCTCTAGTGAGATCTCATTTGGAGTAAATACTGTGTACAGGTCTGGAGACCGTCAAAAGGCTATAAACCAGTTGGAGTCTGTCCAGAGGGTGGCTACTAAAATAGTAAGTGCTCTAAAACATATGGAGACATATGTAAAGAATTGTCTGTTTTATTTGGGGGGTGTGAGGTGACACCAGCAGAGTCAAGTTAGGCATTTTTGACATCCCGAGCCTAAAAAGGTTTGCCATCAGTGCCCTAGAAGAAAGGAGGAATAGGGGAGATACAAGAGAGATTTAAATATCTAAAAGGTTTTCATGCACAGGAGATGGGCAACTTTCAACAAAAAGGAAGCTTTAGAATGAGGAATCATAGGAGGAGGGAAAAAGGAGTTAGATCTCTGGAGTAATCTAAGGAAATATTTCTTTACAGAGAGGGCAGTGGATGCATGAACAGCTTCCCTGTGTAGATGGTAGAGACAAGAACAGTATCAATTATGTTCTTAATTCAAGAAAACATGAGAAACAGGATCTCTGAGAGACTAGTAGGGATTGTAAAGCTGAATAGCTGGGCAGAACAGACAATCATTAAGGCAGAAAAAGAACTCACAGTGTTAATCCAAAATATATTTTGTACAGTCTTAAGTATCTGATAATTGTAAACACTGCATAACAGCAAGAGAAACAGACCTGGCAAGGAAACCACTACCCGCCCTCTTGGAAAACTAAGTCTTGTGAAATGTCTCCAGTACAAGTTTCCAAAACCATTACATCACACAAAAAAATAAATAAAGTGTCTGCAGTTTTTCTTTATGGACAGCTAAAGTACTTTAGAATACTTACCCACTTTCAAAATATTTCACACCAAGACCAAAAGCCAAAGATTTATTTTCCATTAGAAAAATACTCACATGTGTACTGCTGATTCCTTCCAAAAGAAGTCTGGTAATCTCTGCCTGACGGTCAAATTCACTCTGAGTTATTCTCAATTCCTGGTCAGACTTAAAATAAAAAATATGTTAGCTGTTACATCAGTAAAAATAAAATCCATAAGAGTCATCCCTAATTCACAGGGATTTGCTAAAAACTTTCAAATCAATGTTTTTTTAGTTACATTATTTTGGGAGTCCATTAAAAAAAAAAAAGTAGAAAAGTGTACAAGACTATCCAAAGAGATACAACCAAAAGAAACAAGTCTCCCCAGATAGACAATCTACTTTACGTGTAAAGACAACCAACTGGACAATGCTTTCAGAATGTTTTATAGTTTCTGCTTTTGTTCATTTCTTACTGCCTTTTGTCTCAATTTAACAATTCATAGGAAAAACACAATTCCTCTTATTAGAGTTCATTATTTCCCTAATCCTAATGAGCCCACCAATATATGCAAAGGAGAGTGTTTCAAAATAAGTTTCTATTACAACTTCGTCTTCATAACCTCATCACCCACTGTAACATTATCAAAGGGAAATTCATGGCTAAAAGTGGAAATAGTGCTATTTTTCTTCATATTAAAAAATGAAATTGGAAAGGAAACAATTGTTTACCATTAAAAGGTGGTATCCAACCACAAGTAACTGGAAGACTGTTAGAATTATTATTTAATGGATTGAATTTTTGTAATGGACAATTATATATTTTACTTATACAATTCATAGTGTTACCAACTGTGATTTTGATTAAGGGATACCAACAATTAGTAGGACCTTTACACTGACACTAAGTTAGTGGTTCTCAACCCAATTTTCAGGACACAACTAGCCAGTCAAGCTTCCAGAATAACAATGAATATGCATGAGAGATTTGCATACAATGCAGCAGTGCATGCAAATCTCTCAGGCATATTCATTGTGGCTATCCTGAAAACCTAATTGGCTAGGTGTGTCCCAAGAAATGGGTTGATAACCCCTGCTGTAAGGGATAGTAATCTCCATGACAAAGCATTCTCCATTCCCTCTCTACAAACCATTGTCCCACTCCCCCGGACTCCTTTTGATCTCTTCTACACCGTTGCCCCTCCACCATGGGACTTTTTTCTGAAGCAGGAGACAGTTCTAGGCCCAACTGTGCCAGCAGTGATAGGTTCTAAAGGTCCATTTCCAGGTCCCACCTCCTGTACAAAAGTCAGGAATAGGAGCTTGGGGGTAGAGCCACTGTTAAGTCAGTCCTCAGGCTCATGCACTTTCTCAACCAGTTGCTGTCAAGTCTAAGACTGACCCTTATTTCAGAAAATGTTTGCAGGGGAAAGGAAGAGATGAAGCATGGTGGGAAACATTTTTCCAAAGCTGGCAGCCTTGATATAGGAATGCCATTTTCTATACCAAAATAAACCACCTCATTCCCTATATGGTTTAACTAGTTTTCAGTGCTTATATGCTTAACATATTTCCAGAGAAAATGACAACTACTCATTTAGGAGCATTTTTGTCAAAAGAAAGTAGTACAGGGATTTGATATGAAAGATTTCAATTTGCAAGATTTATTGAGCCATAAACCTTCCAGGACAAGATTCCTTTGTCAGATGCAAGGCGAGGTACCATCTTATAAATCTGTCCACTTGATCGAGGCACATAAAAACACACCTTTTCAGTTGTAGGCCCCAGACTGGAATGCTCTTCTGGATGGGTTGCATAGTTTAACAGACGCTGCACAGTTTAAGAAAGTATTTGGGGAGGATTCAGTGGAAAGATCAGCCTAGGTTCCTTTTCTTGAAGCTGAAATAGCTTTTGTATGCCGACTTGTTTTGTTTTATATGCCTCTTATTTTGTGTCAACTGTATTTTTTTTTTTTTATATTTATAGGGAATCCACTTTCAACTGTGGAATATGCAGAATACAAATTCATCAGAAAAAAAAAACATTTTTTATTTAGTCTAAATTTAGAGGTAGGTATCTTAGTCACAGTTTACAAATCCCCACCATTAACACCACTAGATGGTACTAGAAAGCTGTTCCAATTCCAATAAGATTCCAGAAAGAGCTCTGTGGCAAGCTATGAAAAAACTTGAAATGCACGATTGTTCTGTAGCTTTTGGCTTACTACTTCTGTGCACTACCACACAAATGACACACCCATTACACAAATCCTAGACACCTGACAATACAAGAGAAATTCTGGAAGAACATGTTTCACCACTTAATGTAACTGGAGAATGTGGACCATTCATACAAGTCTGTGACAAGGTAGTGGTACTTGGATAGAACATTTCCTTCCTATTTTATCCGTTTCATCTTCAAGTACCTTTTTATTTGTCAAGGGTTTTCTGGCCTTTCCCACCTGTTCAGGAGCTGGCTGGCAGAGGAACATTATATAGGCTCTGGGGGAGGGAGATGGGCGTTAAAAAAACCCTGTATAAAACTACATCTTTGCTATAGCTTGTGCTCTGCTTGATGTAGATCAGAACCCAATGTATGTTAAGCATTTGTCTGTCATTTTTTAACATTTTAATAAACAGTTTAAACAAAGAAAACTTCTGAGATCAGTTAGAATTAGTAAATACATGGAAAGATGCATATTTTATTCTAACACAAACTTGTCTATCAGAAATCGTGTGTGTCATTACAGAAGAAAATTAAAAAAATTACAAGATTAACACGGAAAGTACTGACTAAAAGGTCTCATTGTAAGAGGTGAATCACAGCAAATGCAGACTAGGTGAGCATTGGATTCTCTGTGGTATAGATGCATATAGCAAGTTGAGCCCAAGCCTGCAAATCTGACAGTTTTCTTCCATCATAACTTTCACGTACTTTTCAAAGAACTGTTGTGGTAACAGGTTTCGCATACAAGAAAAATGTTTTTCAAAGTAGCTCAATCAGGAAAAATGTATTAAGTCAGATCACACTGATTAGACGCCAACCTGATTTTAAATATTCAGCAGCTAACCAAATAATTCTTAACTAGTACAGAGACTTTTCCTGCAATCATTCCACTAATGTGCTACTGAAGAAACACACAAACAGGTGATTGTTACTTGGTACAATAACCATTCAAGCCTCAACAGAAACTGTTAACTGGACATTTTACAAGAGGAATAATGAACAGCATTTTAAGTACCCAAATAATTATTTTAGCATAAACAGTAGCAGCACAAATTCCACCCCCCCCCCTTTCCGTCCTACAATATCTTCAATCCTGATCTGAAATTACTGTAGTGAAAGGAAAGGAGGATCATTTTTCCTGTTTAAACTGTCAAGTTATCAGGTCACAAAATATAGCATGGACAACTAGGAAAGAGCTCAAATTCAATCTGGAAGGCCTCCCACTCTCTTCCCCTATCCTAACAAAAGATACACAAAACATTTGGGTACATTTTCTGTTGTGCTTTGCTGTTCGTTTTCTAAGCAGAATATAAAATTGTTGAACTTGCCAGCCTGGTCATTTGAGTATTTCCTTATGTCTGCAGTCACAACTTTCCAACCCCTAAATGGGGTTACAAATGCCCAAAGTGTGCTACCATTTGAGGCATCAGCAGCACCAACAGCATTAGTAATGGAGATGCGAGGCCTTGAGTAAGCATGCACTCGCAGGCCCTGCAGTGGTACTGTCCTTACAGAAGTTTCTGTGGTAACAGGAAGCACTGCTTGAGGGATCAAGGCCACTGCAGCATCTGTGTGATTGCATTAGTTCACAAACCCAATGCCGACTTTCATTATTAATGCTGCTGCCACTTGCAGATTGCCTGGTAAGACCAGCTATGAGGGCTAAGTGGAGACAGGCTGTAGAGGTCACCCAGCATTGACCTACCCAAGAGAAAAATGTTGCCGTCTTTAGCTTGCCTACTTTTCCCAAAAGTCCTCCAACTTTAGCCCAGGGTCCAAAGGAAAATACTGCTACTGACCCTGGCCAGGGGAATATTTGGAGGAAAGGTTGTCTGTAGGGAGGGATTTGACAGTTGGTTCACGTACAGAGCTATTGCTATGGAGAGTGAAAGGAAAATGACAGAAGACTAACTAGGGGACGTAAAAGAGGAGCTGGGGTGAGAGGGTGGTGATAATGGAGGATCAGTTGGGGGATTATAAGAACTAGATATAAAAACACTCAAAAGGTGGAGAAATATTTAGAGAACATCAGTGCCAGTCAAAAAAGTATTTTTCATTTGTGTTTTTTTGCATCTTTTCCTTTATATTTTCTTTTCCCCTTGCTGTTCCTTCCAGGCACTCTTCTTCCTAAAACCCCTACCAATTCAGCTTCAGTCAGCGTCTTACTCTCCTTCCAAGTCTCTATAGTCCAGCAACAGGATCCCAGCAGGATTGCCAGCAGCCACAAAGTACTCTCCCCAGGCCCTGATGCACCTCTCTATTATGTCAGTATTCAAAGAACGATATTGCTTATAAAATTAGCAGAAAGTTGCAGTAGAGTAACAATTAACATGTAGCACCACATGTACAACATGCAATTTACTAACAGTCTGAGAATGTTGCTAATTAACTTACTTTAGTGACTTCTTCTGCCCAAAGCTAGCCAGCATTAAAAATGAAAGAAAATCAGTGAAGTATACACAAAAGATAGGTTTCAATATTTTGATCCGCTTTAAATTCACGAATGCAATTACTTATAAGTTTCTCTCATCTTTTGCATTTCTAGAAAATGAAAAACAAAAAGCAGCAATGGTTCCTACTTGCAGTACTATTAAAGTTTGTTAGAACAGAAGGCAAAGCCTTGCAGCAGTATGGCGAAGAACAATGGTGATGCTTTTTCAAAAGTAGTATTTTAGCAAACATGGCTTAAATTTAATTAAAAGTGAAATGACCTTCCTATAGAGCTCAGAGAGGAGAGTTAGAAAAAAAACATATGGCTCAACCAACCAGTCTGCCCATCAACCCAGTAAATTTAGAGATCCCCTGTATTTACCCCATACTTTCTTGAATTCAGAAACTGTGAAGACCTTTAAAGACGCTAGTAACATATGGGCCGATACAGTAAAAACGCGGGAGAGTGGGCGACCGCCTGCTCTCCTGGCGTGCGCACAGGCCACTCTCCTGTGCGCGCGATTCAGCATCTTAATTTATTTAAATTAGGCCCGGCAGTAAAAAGAGGCGCTAGGGACACTAGCGCGTCCCTAGCGCCTCTTTTTTGACAGAAGCGGCGGCTGTCAGCGGGTTTGACAGCAGACGCTCAATTTTGCTGGCGTCTGTTCTTGAGCCCGCTGACAGCCATGGGCTCGGTAACTGGACACCGGCAAAATTGAGCGTCCGGTTTTCGACCCGACAGCTGCGGGCTCATTTTAAATTTTTTTTTTTTTAATTTTTTACTTTTTTAAACTTTCAGGACCTCCGACTTAATATCACCATGATATTAAGTCCGAGGGTGCACAGAAAAGCAGTTTTTACTGCTTCTCTGTGCACTTGCCCGGTGCTTGGAGAAATTAGCACCTACCTTTGGGTAAGCGCTAATTTCTGAAAGCAAAACGTGCAGCTTGGCTGCACGTTTTGCTTTCTGAATCGTGCGGGAATACCTAATAGGGCCATCAACATACATTTGCATATTGCAGGCACTATTAGGTTCGGGGGGGGGGGGGGGGGGGGGGAAGTTATCAGGTAAGTAATTTCTCCATTTCCTAGCATGTAGCCAGAAGGACTCAGGACCAAATGGGATGTACAAAAGCTACTCCTGGACAGGGTGGGAGGCTGCCTCTTCTCGGGCCTGAACATCCAGGCGGTAGAACCTGGAGAAGATGTGTATGAAGGACCACGTCACCACCTGACAGATCTTGGCAGGCGACAGCAGCTTGGTTTCTGCCCAAGAGACTGCCTGGGCCCTCATAGAATGAGCCTTAACCTATAGAGGTAAGGGCTTTCCTGCCTCTATGTAGGCTGCCTTGATCACTTCTTTGATCCAGCGGGCTATGGTCACCCGCAAGGCCGCTTCTCCTTGTTTCTTCCTGCTGTGAAGAACGAACAAGCAGTCCCTTTTGTGCACCGGTTCCGATCTTTCCAGGTACTGCACTAGGAGTTGCCAACATTTAGATGGCGAAGGCGGCATGAGTCTTCAGAGTCCTTATGTTCATCCGGAGATGGTAGCAAGATAGTTTGGTTCAAGTGAAACTCTGAAACCATTTTCGGTAGGAAGGAGGGGACAGTGCGCAGTTGTACGGTTCCAGGTGCGAACCTAAGGAACGGTTCCCGACAGGATAGTGCCTATAGTTTGGAGATTGACTAGCTGAATATATTGCCACCAGGAATGTCATCTTAAATGTTAAAAGGCGTAGTTGGCAGACCGCCATTTGGTCTGAAGGAAGCCCCAGCTAGAAAGTATACTAGGTTGAGATTCCATAGAGGTACTGGCCACTTTAGGGGTGGATGGAGTTTAACACCTTTCAGGAAGTGGAACAAATCTGGATGGGTTGATAGACAGATACCATCCACTTCGGCTCTGAAGCAGGACAGTGCGGCTACTTGGACCTTGAGAGAGTTGAGTGATAACCCCTTCTTCATACCGTCCCTGTAGAAACTCCAGAATCATGGGAATCTTGGCTGTCCGTGGGAGAATCCTGCAGTCCTTACACCAGGCTTTGAATACTCTCCAGATCCATATGTATGACAGGGATGTGGAGAACTTGCACGCTCAGAGCAGGGTGTCAATCACAGCCTTTGAGTAACCACTTCTTCAGGCGAGTCCTCTCAAGGGCCAGATCATAACAGAGAACAGAGGCTGATCTTCATGGAGAATCAGGCCCTGTGTGGAGGTAGGCACAGAGGGTTCCCCACAAGTAGTCCTTGCATGTCTGCATACCATGGTAATCTTGGCCAATCCGGGGCCAGTAGTAGAACTAGTCCCCTGTGATGTTCTATCTTGCGGATGACCCTGCCCAGTAGTGGACATGGGGGGGGGGGGGGGGGGGGGGGAGGCGTACAGTAAGTTTTCTTCTGACCAAGTCTGGACGAGAGCGTCGATTCCTTGAGATTGTGGCTCTCGTCTGTGGCTGAAGAACCTGGGGACTTGGGCACTGAGACAGGTGTGACCAGTATAACCATGCTGAGAGGCGCCAGCAATGGACTATCAGTTGGAAGGCTGTGGTCGACAGTGTCCATTCTCCCAGGTCCAGGCTCTCTCTGCTGAGGAAGTCTGCTGAGACGCAGGGCTGGCACGTCCATTAGGCGAACTTCGGCGGTCAATTAGGGCACAGAGCCGTAGGGGGCGCCGAAGAGCAGCCACATGGTGCCGCAAGTGGCCCTGAGAAGCACAGTGTTGCGCCCTGCCTACCTGTTTCAGCGCCAACTGTTTCTATTTCTCTTTGTCACGAGTGGGATAGACCTCGCTTGTGGCACCACGTGGCTGCTCTTAGGCACTCCCTACAGCTCGGCGCCCTGAGAAGCACATAGTCTGTGCCAAACAGGTGGGGGGGGGGGGGGGGGCACGCGCGACCGGGGAGGGAGGCAGTGCAAGGGTCACCTAGGGCGCACAATACCCTTGCACCGGCCCTGTTGAGATGTCTTTTCCTGCGATGTGGGAGGCTGAGATCCCTTGTAGGTTTATCTCCGCCCATGCCATGAGAGGGTCTATCTCCAGAGGCACCTGCTGGCTCTTGGTTCCTCCCTGGCGGTTGATGAAAGCAACCGGTCACGTCGTCAGACATAACTAATTGTTTTGCCTCAGAGTCTGTGGCTGAATCGCAGGCACGCTAGTCTGACTGCTCAAGCTTCCAGGCGGTTTATGTTCTGTTCCGCCTTTTTCTTGTTCCATTGTCCCTGGGCCGTCAGTTCCTGACAGTGGGCTCCCCACCTTTGCAGGCTCGCATCCATGGTGAGCAAGACCCAGTTCGGTGGGGATAGGCTTACTCTTCTGCTTAGGAGGTCTTCTTGTAGCCACCACTGGAGCTGAGAACATACCTCTGCTGGTAGTTGGAGGCGAATTAAGTAGCTCTGGGACAGCGGGTTCCATCGTGACATTAAGGAGTGCTGGAGTGGTCGCATATGGGCCCTTGCCCAAGGGATGACCTCCAGGGTTGATGCCATGAGGCAGAGGACTTGAAAATGGTCCCATACCTTGGGGTGTGCATTGTTAATCGTCGTAATTGTTCCATCAGTTTCCTTCTCCTCTGAGGAAGGAGGACGACTGTTCTGTTTGGTGTCGAAACGGGTCCCCAGGTACTCTAGCGATTGAGAGGGCTGCAGACTGCTCTTGCCCGTGTTCACGACCCAACCGAGTTCCTGCAGTAGGCTCTTGACTCTGCTGGTCACCTGCCAGCTCTCTTCCGAAGACTTTGCCCTGATTAGCCAATTGTCCAGGTAAGGGTGGTACCAAGATCCCTTCCTTCCTCAGTGTTGCCACCACGACCACCATGATTTTGGTGAAGGTTCTGGGGGCGGTTGCTAGGCCAAAGGGTAGTGGTCGGAACTGGTAATGGTGACAGTATCGCAAAGCACAGGAAGCACTGGTGATCCTGATGGACTGGGATGTGAAGGTAGGTTTCGGAAAGGTCCAGGGAGGTTACAAACTCTCCCTGTTGTACTGCCATAATTACAGAGAGAAGAGTTTCCATGCGGACGTATAGAACCCACAGATGACGGTTGACATTCTTGAGATCCAAGATGGGCCGGAATGATCCTTCCCTTCTTGGGAACGATAAAATAGATGGAATAGCGCCCCGTATTTTCTTGGGGCGTGGGAACCGGAGTTATTGCCTTCAGACTGAATAGTCTTGTTAGAGTGGTTTCTACTGTCAGTCTCTTGGAGTGGGAGTGGCAGGGTGACATCATAAATTTGCCTCGAGGGATGCTACGGAACTCCAGAGTAACCTTCTCGAATGATGTTTAGAACCCATTTGTCCGATGTTATCACAACCCATCTGTGGTAGAAGAGGGCAAGTTGACCCCCTATATCCTCTTCCTGTGGATGGGTCGGCCCATTCTCATTGTGGAGCATGGCTGGAGCCTTCCCCCCTCTTGGTCTGTCTGTTCTGAAAGGGCTGGGACCTTCCGGAGGGACGAGATGCCTGGAACTGCGAGCTCCTGTAGGGTCTAAAGTGCTGCGATCCTCTGCCCTTGGTTCTTCTGGGGGAGGGACGCTGAGATCTTTTACACCTATCTTCCAGTAGCCAAGGCACTGGGGATTCGCCCCATTTGCTGGCTAACTTCTCCAATTCGCTTCCGAACAAGAGAGATACTTTAAAAGGCATTCTTGTGAGATTCGCTTTAGATCTAGCGTCTGCAGACCAATTCTGTAGCCATAGTTATTTTCTGGCTGCCACTACTGAGGCAATGCCTCTGGCTGAAGTGTGCACCAGGTCTGAGCTTGTGTTCATGAGGAAGGCTGCTGTAGGTTCCATCATCTCATCGGTATACGTTCTGGAGTTATTTGCCTCAAGAGAGGAGCAAGCAGGAACATGCCACCAGTGCACAGCAAGAAGCAATCTGCAGTGTCATTGCTGTTGCATCGAAGGCCTGCTTAAGGATGGATTCTAATAGTATGTCCTGAGTGTCCTTCAATGCAGCCCCTCCCTCAACGGGAATAGTTGTTTGCTTTGAGACAGCACAGACCATAGTGTCCACTTTCGGGAAATGCAGGCATTCCTTGGTTGCTGGTTCTAGAGGTTATAGGGCTTCCAAGGCCCGACCCCCTTTGAAGCTGCCCTCCGGGGCATCCCATTCCAGGTCAATCAGTTCCTGGATGGCTTCCATCATTGGAAAGTAGCATGAAGCCTTACGAAGGGACACCAAGATGGGGTTCTTCTTTGGTTCCGTCATAGGGTCCATGCCAGGAATACCCAGTGTCTTCAGAGTCTGGGAAACAAGGGCTGGTAATTCGTCCTTGTGGAAGAAGTGAAGCATGGCTCGGTATGATTCCATTCCTGGAAGGATTTCTCCTTCTTCCAGGGAGTCTCATCATCTGAGGTGTCTGGGTCCCTGTTAGGGAAGCTCTTGGTTAGGAGAGGCATGTCTTGAGGCATCTGAGCCGGGCCGATCTTGTGCTTCCGGCGGGGGTTGAGCCTGGGGCGCAGCTGGGGCTGATTGAGTCTGAACGAAGGCTTGCAGCCCTTGGAAAAATTTCAACCAGAACAAGGTCCCTGGGTCCATGTTAACCCCAGGGGGAGTTGGAGTAGGGGCCCCAGAGGTGCCCTCTTGTAGGGAAGCCATCTCGGAGATGCATAGGTCCGGGGAGCTATCGTCCGTAGTTCCGGAACCATGTCCCGACAGTAAGGGGCCAGGCTTTGGTTCCCTCTGGGCTTCTTCGCAATGTTGACACAGGCAGGACTCCAATTCAGGCTGCGCGGCTCTTATGTGGCAGGCTGTGCAAAGAGTGCCTTCTGGCCTTCTTGGGTGCCGGTGCCATTGACTATGTGTTTGCGCGTGTGCAGTTGTAAACGCGGCTGTGCGTGTAGATATGTACCCGGGTATGCTCAGTTGTGCATGCAGCTATGCGCGCGTCTGTACTGAACAAGCGCAGGCTAGGCGCATCGGCCTTCCAGCCTGCCCCATGCATACCGCCAGTCGAGAAGGAAAGATGGCACCCCCCGAGGGTCTCCACGTGTGTGGACCCTTGCACCGGATCGAGGCCTAGCCCAACCAAGACTGCTTAACCCAATCGGTGCTCCCTTCTAACCTCGCTGGGGAGGTATTTGGAACAGCAATCCGAGCTCTGGAGACCTGAATTTAAAGATTTGTTCTTACCTGGTATCGGCGCTTACCGATAGTGTGTCAGATTGTCTTCAGCTGCGGGGGACGAGGGAATTACCTTCACCGCCGTGCTCGTTTCTGCACCAGCTGCCTTTCAGCCACACTGGGGGCTAAGTCCATGCCGGGAACCAGCTACCGGACCAAGGCACACCTCTGAGGGATACCTGAGATCAACCTTGGGAATTCTCGACTGGGGGAGGGACCCTTAGGTATCACCGCAGGAGAGTGGGGCCCGATCTTCCTTAAGGTAAATTCTTCTTTACCGTAATTCTTAACACTATTCTAGTGTGTGGGATAGTGTCTGCATCTGCTAGGAAACGGAGAGATACTGAAGAGCTGAGGTTACTGCAGGGGTATTAACTAGAGTGATGTCAGCTTTGAAATCTGACTCCGTCTCCCATCTGCTAGCAGAAGAGCACAATACCCATTGGTCCTGAGTCCATCTGGCTACACACTAGGAAAATAGAAGTTAATGTCTGTGCTGATACTCAGACAACACCCCCCCCCAAAAAAAACTGAGGGGTCTCACATGGCAACACCCAAGCGGGAATTCCCACACATGCTCAGTAGAGAAAAAGCTCTACAGCTTGAAGATATCTGATCAGTACCACTGGATATCACCCCAGCATGTCATGGATAATTTAGCTCTGCTTATATATGGAAAATAAAGGATATATTAATTACACAACACCTGGCATGAAAGTTTCACTTGCTCAAAGTACGATACCTCACAACAACAAAAATCCTTTTGCTCAACTGAATAAATATTTTTGTGCACCCTAGTTCAAGCCAATAAGTATCATCATTGAGCAATAGCAGGCTCTCCCCTCCTTCCTGGGGCTAGAACATCCCTAAACAAAAGCATTATTTGACTCAAGAATCAAATCCTGGTCCTCTGGATGGCAGTATGAAACACTGCAACAGCCAGTAAGGCAGGCCCAACATCAACTTGTATTTTCAAGACAAAGTTTTATTTAACACTTTTCTATACCGACCTTCATGGTAATGACCATATCAGATCGGTTTACATCGAACAGGGTAGAAAAAAACTGAAACAAAACAAATATACATGAGAACTGAGTTGGCAAAGTTACATTCAACAAGGAAGGTGAAACTTGGAGGCTTAATCAGCTGGAAAGAGAGGCCTAGGATGGTAGTTTCACACTGATGACTTTACTAGAAGATACATAAACACACTGAAATAGAAATAGGTGCATCAATGCTCTTGGAATGTTCAACAATGCAATATTTTAACCCAATATAAAATGTTTGTAGCAAGAATTCATAATAAGACAAAAACCTTTAGTGAACTGTCAGCAAAAAAAAAAAACCAAAAACCAATCTACATTGAACTGATATTTTTCAATTCAGAAATGCATCACTAAACTACATTAGTGATACTAAGTAAAGTGCATTAGTGCCCTAACTGTGGCAGTTCTGACATTAAGCTTTCTTTTTAAAACTACACAGTTGTTAGAGACTTTCAATAACTGAAAAGTTAAACTGATGGTGCATTTCATTTTTTTTTTCAGTATACACTCAGTGATACTTGATTACAAGTGGGAATAGAGTGAAAATTTCTACTTCTATGGGATATTACATATTGTATTTAATAGACACCAGAAAAGATAGCATTAACAGTACTGGAGATGCCATTCCAAAAAAAAAAAAAAGTAAAGAATTTAATCGCTAGAATACAGTATATACACAATAGCTTAGTTCTAATTAATATTTATTAAATCGCCTACAATTCAAAAGGGTCCCCATTCCAGCAGCACCCAAGTCATTTGGAAATATTACTTTAAGAGTTTCATTTATTAGGGATGAGGGATCTGGTAGATAGAGCAGTGAAAATGAGATTCATAAACTCAAATCCTGCTGTCCATCTGACTCACCAGCAGAAAACATTCACTTAACTGCAACAATATAATATACTCTCTCCCCACTAAGAAGTCATCATAAAGATTACAAACTAGTAATTAGTCTTTAAGCCCAAAGGCAGATGTATTTTTAAAGTATAACGACTACACAAGCTTACAGAATAAATTTTGAATGCAATGTTTTATCTTCTCTAATTCTAAACAAAATGTCATTTGTTCTAGTGTACATGATACTTGTGTTACCTGTATTTGGCACAGTATTGGTTTAATACTAATTCAATAGTTTAAAAAAAATTCTACCTTTCAAAAGAAAGAGGAAGCACTTTGAATGAAAGGAAGAGAAACATATTAGGCCAACAAACCTTCAGCCATTTTACATGCAGCAAGTTGAGCATATAAGAGAAGTTTACCATATTGTTATCTCCTTCGCGCTGAGAAGAGTTTAGTTGCTTAAGTGCACAGACATACAAAAAGACAAGAGACACAGTGAGTAGATAAAAGTTAATTATACCATTTTGGAAACAGTAAAAGCATTAAGCACCGGATTCGTATAATTGCTATTTTTACTTGTAGAGAAAAAAATACCTCATGTTGATACATATAGTCTCTCCATATACTTTCTCTTTTTTCCTCTCTTGATGAAATACATAGTGCATACATTTTTTTTTTTTTTTTAAGTTAGGGTTTGTACAAGAACAGCTAACAAAGATCAAACAATCTAGGCCCTGGCACACTAAGGTTTTTCTCTCATTCTGTGTCTAGTGGAGAAAGCAAGTTTACTTACCTTAAACAGTTTTCTGTAGATATCAGGATGAATTAACCATGCCACATGGGCAATGTCATCTGATGGCACCGGATGAACCCCCTCTCATAGTAGAGCTTTTGTACTCCTGAGCATGTGCGGGAATTCCCACTCTAATGAGCTCCATCAATTTGAGAACTAAATCTAGCTCCAGCGAGATGGATGGGTATTTAGTATGGCTAATTCATCCTACTAGCTACAGAAAACACCGTTTATGGTAAGCAAAACTTGCTTTTTCCAATCAATAAGCAAGGCTGAATTAGCCATGGCATGAGGAATCCCAAGCCAAGGGATGCAACCTGGACTCCAACATGGAGAGTGGACTACTGAGTGAAAAGGCTATGCAAAAATGCTTGCCTGAATTTACTGTCACTCTTAGAGATTAAGTAATGAGATGCAAATGTGTATACTGATCATCATTGTTGCAGCTTTGCAGATATCTTCAAGTGAATCAGCTTGTAGATGAGCCACTGATGCAGCCATGGCCTTCACTTGATGAACCTTAAGTCTATAATCTGGATGCCTGCTAGAGTAGAACAATGTGCGATACAATCTGCCAGCCAACTTGACAATGCTCATTTTGCCACTGCTATGCCTAGTCAGTTAAGACTGTAAGAAACGAGTCGAAGCCTGAATGAGACAAGAGGAGTTCTCTTGTAGTAAGCCAAGGCTCGTTTACAATAAAGGTATAAAAAGGGCTTTTTTTAAAAATCTCCATGAGCGTGTGGCCTTGGGAAGAACATTTTAAGAGATTCCCCATACTGCTGCTGGTAACAGGAATGATTACTCTTGTCCTATAACAATGCTCAAAAAATTCAAATTACCATAAGTGATCTGGTAGTCAAAAGGAACTCTATCCTTTATAGAATGGCATCAAGCAAGATTTACAAAATGTTCAAAAAATGTAGAGAAAAAAAGTTATCCATTTCAAATGTGACATGCCCCCTCAATACAAACGTGTAAAGTTCTATTTTTCTAAATAGCTGCTAGCTAAGCTTCAGTCACAACTTCATGCTTCAAAGCTACTACCAAAGTTGTAGTTTTTTCTACTGAATTAGGTAACAAGTAGAACTTAACTTCATTTATAGTTTTAAATCTAAACACAAGAGCTGTTTGAAGTCTAATTTCTCCTAGTCATTCGCGTCACTGTCGATCTAAGTGGTGTGCTACTGAGTTCATCTTGAAAGACCAAACGTGTAAACTTCATAGGAGATTCAATACATTGTATTCTAAATAAATGTAAAAATAAGAAACCTAAAGAATTGCATTCACCAAGAGACCCAAGAGGGATTGAATAGAAACAAGCAGCAGAGACCTAAGTAACACTACTGCTTTCTGACTACTGAAATACTCAAAATATGTTTCCAGGTAAGCTTGATGAATCCCATACACATGGCTTCTAACATACAACCCTGACTGATGACTATCTACAACTGTGTGTCTGAACTAGTGATACCAGTTATTTGCATAGCTATTAGGGGAAACCTTTCATACCATGTTGCTGTAATTTAAAAAGGACTTCATACTAAACTAAGGAAAGCTGTGTTCAGAAACTCACGATAACTCTAGGCCTACGTGCAGTTTATGAGTCCTTCCTACCTAAGGTACATCAAAATACTAAAGATCCACTGCATGACAACATGCACTACTAATTTGCTTTTCTTCCATGTTTGCAGACAAAGGCATGCAGGACCATTTACGTTATGTTATACAGTGTAAAGCAAAACTAATACCAAAACATTATATAACTGGTCAATAACCACCACACCACAAAACCAGCACAAATGATACTCCCTCTAACATTAATTTAATGCAGGGGTAAACAACTTCCACTGTAGCAAACCAGAAGAGTTGGCTCTGTATCCTGCCCTTACCACTTATAACCAGAAAGCGCTAAAAAGGCTCTATCCTGGTCCTGAATCAGCAGCACATGCAGCCCTCTGCAAGGTTACCCCCACTTCACGAACTGCAATACAATAGGGGAGCAAGTGAGCTCCAGAGCCTGCCTAGGCAGGAGGAGCATTTCCAAAGGCTATGCACAGCACATCTCTGTGCCTCCTTAGAAGCAGCCTTTGGGTGCCAAACAGCAGAAAGGAAGGTGTATCCACATAGGGGTGAAAAAGCACACAGTCCCTTACTCTACCTTCTCCCCTTCACACCCTTCCTTCAGGTGTGTTGGCTCAGCACTCCAACATTTTATAGTAGATAGTTAGATACTGCAGTTTTTTGGCACGCCGCTCAAAATCAGTCAACCTCTGATCAGGTTTTAAGCACTGTACTACAGCTGTGACTATTTAGAGAGGTTTTTTCCTAAAAGAACAAAACTTCCATTCTGATTTATTTTTAAGTGTTCAGTGTTAACTTTCTCCTCCTGTAGGTGTTCATTAAATAGTGCAAAGGATGTACTGCACAGAACACCTCTTTCATAATGCAGAATTACATCTATAAATAGCATATTTATGGATTTAGCTCAAGCCTTTTCAATGGTAGCTCAAGGCAGGTTATATTCGATATTTTGTTGCCATCCATACTATTTTGAACTGCCAGAATCACAGGTAAAATGGATTACTCAAGCAGTTTCACAAATTCTTTTTCACTATAGGGATTTTTTTTTTTTTTAGTCAGCAGCCAAATATTTTACTTACCGCGGCTTTGGCTTCTGCTGCTCGTGCTCTCTTTGATCTGGCTTTTGCTGCATCTAAATCCAGTCTTTTATTCTGAAGCAATTTACGTTCTTTCTGAAAGCATTAAGAAATATTCTGTTAAAGAAAACCACACTACGCGTTATGAATAATTTGGAAGAAAACTTCTATATCCATTTACTGATGTGCACTTTCCAATTGTGATTTCAAGGCAAATGTTTTAAACCAAAAATAAAAATGCATTATGGCTTTGTTACATAATATCTCTGCACTTCCCCTAATACCAACCAGGGTTGAACTCATGGCCATCTGAAAGTGCCAGTAGGCATTGCTTATTTAAAATCTTTTACAGCCCGCTTATGACGATCCAATCTAAGCAGATTACAATACAATATACAAAAAAGCAAATAAAAATCCAGCATACACAACCTCATGTTGCCTCGTTATAAAGCTTCTCAAAAGCAACTCCAAAGAGATAAGCCTTCAAAGTTTCCTAAACAACTTAAATATCCAAAATATCCCATAAGACAGGGGGGTGGGGGGGGGGGGTGGGTGTAAGGCATCCCATAGCAGTGGAGCAATAATAGAAAAGGCATGATTTGTGTATAACTCACATAAACGGGTCATTTTAACTGAAGGAACAACAAGATGACCCATGTCTTGGGAATGCAGAGTTCTGGTAGGATTATAAGGTTTCAGTAAGTTCTTTAAACAACATGGATCATCTATTTTTCAAAAAACCAACACAAGAATTTTAAACTGAATGCAGTGAGGCAGTGGTAGGCAATGCAAGTCCTACAAAACTGGGCTAAAATGATCCCAAGGACATCCACGTACCACTAATTGAGCAGCAGCATTCTGTAATATAGAGTGCCCAAACACTCGAAGCAGGAAGGTCAACAAAAAGACCATTACAATAATCAGTTGCTGATAGTACAAAAGACTGCACCAAAGTCCTAAACTCACTTTTGTCTAACATGGCGTAAAACGTAGTTTAAAAAAAACCCAGATTTCAATACTGCTCTCAATTGCGGTAAAAAATTCAAATGTCTAAAGATGACTTCCAAATTTCTTACCACTTTAATAATAGGGAATCTAATCCCATTAACTAGAATGGGATAATTCTCCAAATCAATTAGAGGCCGTGCCCTACAAGAAAAACAATTTACTTCAGTTTTACCCAAATTTAAAATCATTCTGGTTCATCCATAAATGTATTCTATTTGGAAAGTTTGTAATATTCACCACAGCACACTCTAAAGACTGTCACAGGAAAATACAACTGTAAATCATCTGCATATGCTCTGAATATGATCAAGATGCTCATTCAGATCACACAAAGGTGACAAATATTAAAAAGGGAAGATCGGGTCCCTTGTAGGTGAACTTGTTTCCTTCCAAACAAACTAGGCTGAAACTACTGCAAAACGAGACCACCTATACCCAAATGAACTAAGTGCTGTAATAAAATCTCGTGTGCTACCGTGTCATATGCTGCTGTTTTTCTTGCCATAACTGCTAGCATTGGAATATTATGATCTAACTGGCATAACAAAATCCAACGTAGAAATTAAGGGGTAGATTTTAAAAGGTGCACATACGCGTCCCATGGCTCCCGGGGGACAACATTTTTACCAAATTAACACGGCGACACAAATGGCCCTTCCCCGGTTCCCTCCCAGGCTGCTCAAATTAAGGAGAAGACTGGGAGGGAACTTCCCTACTCCCCCTGCGCCTAACTTTCCTACCCTTTCCACCACTCTCCACCCCCTACCCAAATAAAAGATTTTTTTTTTTTAAACTTACTGCTCTGTTGGAGCAGAAGCGACTTGTGCGTGCCAGCTGACTGTTGGAGCACTCTTCCCTGGGACAGTGGCTAATGGCCCTTGTAACAGCCGGCCTCCGTCCCGCCCAGAAAACACCCCCCGGCCTACCCCTCTCTCAGGGCCCAGCACTTGCACCTACGGCTGGGCCCTTTTGAAAATATACGCAGAACACGCAGGGCCCGGCCACTCACATAAGTGCGAATTTTTACCTGCCTGGCCATTTTAAATTTTGGCCGTGTTTCTGAACTATGGTTTTTTTTTTTGTTTTTTTTTACGAAAACCACATTGAAAAAAATGGAAAACATTACCAGAAAGAAAGTCATTTACTTGTCTATAGACAACTTTCTCCAATTTACCCATGGTATTTAAGTTGGATATTGGTCTATAATTCAGACAAACTGAAGAGAGCTTCAATACATCAGGCAAATTTCCTTCTCAGAGTAATAAATTAAATATATTCCTTAGCACACCTAAACACACATCCTTCATAGCATACAGCAAAGAAAAAAGGACAAGGATCTAACACATTGTGGGATTGTTTCCTATGCATTCATGTGTCCCTCTGTCTCAGTGGTGACTAATCTCATCAAAACATTGCCACGTGGTGCTAACAAAATCATCTGACAGTAAGTTAGGAGTCACCTGTACATCTCTATTCTTGCCCCCTACCAAGCTTAGTAATTTAAATAGTTATCAGAAAACTGCTGTATTGAAAAGGGAATAAGAAAAACTTGATTTCCTAACCCAGTTAACTTATGTACCACCAAAAACAATTGCGTAGAGTGATTTAATGAATTGTCCAAACAAGCTCTAAAATATTCTTTCCTGGCAAGCTCAAAACAGTTTATAATCACATGAATCCAAATATAATTGGATGAGTGTTAGACCAGTGTTTCCAAACTCTAACCATTGTATTGATATTTTTTTTTTGTATGCAGATCTTTGAACCAAGGAATCCTAGGCTTTAAACTATTGATAACTTTACTTTGTAAGTGATTCTACATCAGTAATTTTAGCTAAAGTCTAAACAGCAGCCACAACAATTGTAACCATACTGGTTTCAAAGGGAATGGATTCCTTGATCTCATTGTGTGGGTCAATAGGCTTCCTAAATATTTTGGATGCCAGAGACAGCATGACTTCTATTACCAAACAACTGAAAAGAAAATTAAATAAATAAATGGTCCGACCATAATACTAGTTAGATCTCAAGATCAAAGCATGATACAGACTAGGCAGAATTAACTGATCTAAAATATGTCCTCCTGTGTGTCAGTTAAAAATCACTTGCACCCAATCTAGACTAGGGTGGCTCTCCTAGAAATCAATATAACTAGAAACGTGTTTACAATCTTTATGGATATTAAAATCACCCATAACTAATATCGTATTACATAACAATGAAAAAGTCAAATTACAGGTGTAGGGCTCTTACTAATCACACCTGGGGGGAACAATACAAGACAGTTATTATCCAAATCATACATCTTAACAACTAGACTCTCCCATCCAGTACCTAATTTTAATGGGACAAATTTCAAGTCTTAAGTTCAATTTGTAACACAAAATCACCTAACCCCCCTTTCTACCAAGTCTAACATCCTGAAAGAAATATGCCATTGGGCAAAACTCAATAAAGGAACACCATGCCGGACATGAAAAACCAAGTCTCACTGAAACATAAACCCAATCCTCCCTCACCCAAAAACAATGAGATCAAATCAGTTTAATTATGCAGAGATGCTGCATTAATGTACCCCACAGCTAAAGTCAAGTTTGTAGAAATTGGGCCCCCCCCCCCCCCCCCATTACTATCCGATATCGGCACATATGATAAAACTCTATTCTCCCTACATACAGAAATCAATACTCTTCACTACATAGGCACGTTCTTAAAACTGATTAGAAGCGTATTGTCTCCTCATAGGAATGGCAGAAAAAGCCATTAAACCCCCCCCCCCCACAAAATGTCCCCAACTTAAAAAACCCCAAACACATCCAAAACAGGCAAAAATTTCAGCGAAGGGACCGGTAAAGGGACACTGCTCTTTGCCATGGCCCTTTGCTGGCAGCCTGTCTTAACAGTCCCACAGATCTTGACTATGATATCAGCAACGGGGTGGGACTTCCCATCTGTAAATCCCCCTCTGTATAGATCTCACCTGTACAAGTGCTTCTCTCCTGGCAACCACCCACCTACCAACTGGGATTCTGCTTGCCTTTGGGGGAAGTGCTCTGCCTGCAAGCTACTGCCTAATGTTTTTCTAGGAGCAGACTCCACAAACCTGGGATCCCAGAGAGGTACTCACAGACCACACAGCCAAAACACAAAGATCACTCAGTTTCTCACTTACTTGGGATACAATCAGTTGCAAGCACAACAGTAATAAAATAAGTTTAATAGGAAAAAGAGGCAGAACAAGTGAATGTAAAAGATACTACATAAATCTGTGTTGCAGCAGGTAGAGGAAAAAGGAAAAATAGATTATATAGTAACTAACTTCATTGAAATTAAGTGCTGCCCCTTCTCTATTAACAATGATTCTAAGTAATGCTTGGCAATCCAGCTACAGCTGTATGTTTCTCTTGCTTTATAGCTGCTGCCAACTGTTACCAAAAAAAAAAAAAAAAGTCACTTCCTGAAGCATAGCAGCAGAGTGAGGTCAGCAGTTGGATCTGTCTAAGATGAACCCCTTCATTGCCAGCTACTGGTGAGTATGGAACACTACTACTTGCTGTACAGTAAAAGGAATTTTTAATGACAGATAGCATTTACAGTGAAATACCTGTTTCACCACAAGCTTATGTCTCACTAGATTGAATAGATACATTAATGTCATATTAGATCCAATATCAGAAACCTTGTTTTTGCTCTTTGGACTAGTTAGGGCAGCACCCAAGGACAGGGAACAGCTGATGGCCAGACTCAGGGTGTCGCTGGGCTCCAAATGGCGCCATGCTGTGACCCCCCCCACCAAGGGCTATTACTGTAATGTCTAGGCTAGATGGAAAGGTGGAGAGGGGAGGAACCAGGGTAGTTGTGAATGAAGACTTATGGCACCATAGCCTAGTGAAAGTGTTTCAATTGAGTCAAAAGACCAAAAGCAGGAGTAAACTGCAGAGCCCAATAACATACAAGTCTTATTTTCAGTAGTGCAATTCATTAATTTTAATTCTAGTCATTTCCTTTACTGTAAATTTGGCACACTTAAAACTGATGTCTATTTCTACTAGCCTTAGAGACTAAAATCTAATTGTCACTAAAATCATTCAAACACACTTCACAAGGCCCATATAATTCAAGATTCAAGACCCTATTCACAATGACTTGTGTTTATGTTTACTGCTTAAAATTCTTTTGCACTGAGGAATCAATTAACTATAATTTTTAAAATTCAACTATTTTACAGTTCTAAGAAACTGGATATGTCACCAATATGAAATCTATGAGTATAGTTTTCATATCATTGGGACAAAAAAGCCCCAAACAAACTGCAACACACCAGCCTTTATATCACAGATAATATCAAGAGTTAGTTTGTTCTCAGAAACAGCTAGTTCATGCTCCTGGGGGACCTGCCCTAACTACTAGAAATATGGAAATTAGAATTCTGAATGAATAAAACTGATTAGGTTAACACTTGTAGTGTAAATCAGGCCCTATATACACATATCACTACCATGCCAATGGAACTAATCTTAACTGTATAAATAAGAAATGAAATGATTGGATTATATTAAATGATGACATGCTACAAGTGATTAGAACTTAAAAAAATAAAATCACTTTGTCAGGTATCACTTAGCAGAAACTACAGTATATTCTTCCTAGGCAAAGACAACCAGAGCTGGAGCCACAGCTTGGCTAAATTAATTTCCATTTTGAATTATAAAATTGTTTGTTTGTTACACCAACACAGATATCAAACTAGGTTATACTGCTACATGCAATACCCAGAAAACCTTTAGAATAGAAAAAAAACTCATGAATAAATAGTTAGCCAGCTCTGACCCATCTGTAACATGGCTTTAAAGCCTCACAACATATTCTGAACTACTCTATCATTTTAGTCATCATGGACACTGATATGTACATCTTTTCAGTGACCGCTGTAGAACCAATCAGTGGCTTAGTCAAATTTTTCTCAGTGAACCTGCATGAGGTGGGGGGGGGGGGGGGGAAGGATTCATAGAAAAACAGTCGAGTTGATACAAAGGAATTTTTTTCATATTTTGAAGCCATCATCCATACTTCCCCGGGTAGACAGTGTTACTGTATTTCAGAGGCACAGAAAACCACCAAGGTTTCTTTAGTTTGTGAAACTGAAGAAAGCAAAATTGCTTACCTTGTAATAGGTGTTATCCCAGGACAGCAGGATGTAGTCCTCACATATGGGTGACATCACTGACGGAGCCCTATCACGGAAAACTGTCAAAGTTTCTAGAAACTTTTGACTGGCATACTGAGCATGCCATGATCCCTCGAGCCACAAGGGTCTCCCTTCAGTCTCGATGTAGCAATGAGCGTTAGCAAAAATAAAATAAAATGTAACGGACCCAACTCCGCAGGGTGGCGGGTGGGTTTCATGAGGACTACATCCTGCTGTCCTGGGATAACACCTATTACAAGGTAAGCAATTTTGCTTTATCCCAGGACAAGCAGGATGCTAGTCCTCACATATGGGTGATTAGCAAGCTATAGGCTGAGTCATTTTGCATTGAACCAACATTGAAAGGATTGTTGAAAAAAAAATGGAGGCAGCCTAAAATCACAGCAGGTTGGATGTGGAAGGAGTTGGATTATACTGGAAACAAGTTCTTTAAAACAGATTGTCCGTAAGCTGAATCTTGTCTTTCTTCTTTATCCAAACAGTAATGAGCTGCAAAAGTGTGAAGAGAACTTCATGTAGCAGCTTTACATATGTCAAGAATTGGCACTGAATGATAGTGTGCTACTGAGGTTGACATTGCTCTTACTGAATGCGCCTTTACTCGGCCTTGGAGAGGAAGGCCTGCTTTGTCATAGCAGAACTTTATACAATCTGCTAGCCAGTTGGATAGAGTTTGTTTGCCCACTGGATTACCCGGTTTGTTTGGATCAAAAGAAAGTTGAGTGGATTTCCTGTGGACTGCAGTGCGGTCTAAGTAGTATGCTAGCACACGTTTACAGTCGAATGTATGTAAAGCCCTTTCACCTTGGTGAGAATGAGGTCTTGGGAAGAATATGGGAAAAACTATGGATTGGTTCAAATGGAATTCCGTAGCTACCTTGGGAAGGAATTTTGGATGTGTATGGAGTACCACTCTGTCATGTAGGAATTTTGTATAGGGTGAGTATGTGACAAGTGCTTGTAACTCACTAACTCTTCTAGAAGATGTAATGGCTATTAGGAAGATAAGTCTTCCATGTGAGAAATTTAACATCGCAGGAATTCATGGGTTCAAAAGGAGAACGCATGAGCCTTGTTAGCACTAAATTAAGGTCCCAATCTGTGACTGGTGGCCATATTGGTGGTTTAAGGTGACAAGAGGTTCCACGGATACTGGTGCATCTCCTATTGTATGATGGTAAGCTGAGATTGCACTTAAGTGTACTCTTACAGATGAGGTCTGGAGACCAGAGTCTGAATGGTGCCATAGATAGGTCTAGTAAGGACTAAGTGGGGCAGGAAAAAGAGTGTCTTTTTGTGTACACCACAAGGTGAATCTTTTCTACTTCGAAGAATAGTTTTTTCATGTCGAAGGTTTACGTGAAGCTATAAGCACTTGAGAGACATTAGTTGAAAGATTGAGTGGTTGTAAGATCAAGCTTTCAACATCCAGGCTGTCAGAGATAGGGATTGAAGGTTGGGATGGCGCAACCTGCCTTGGTCCTGTGCTCAGGCGAACTGGCTCTGTGATCGATAGGTCAAGAAGTATAGGAAACCACATTTGTCGAGGCAAATACAGGGCTATGAGCATCATAGACTCCTTGTCCTGTTGTAGCGTCACTAGCGTTTTGGTTATTAGAGGTATCGGGGGATACACGTATAGAAGACCTGAGTTCCAAGGGCAAGCAAAGGCTTCCTTGGCTGGCTGGTGATTCTGTTTGTGCAGGGAGCAGAACCTGTCTACTTTGTGATTCAGGTCGGATGCAAATAGGTCTATTGTTGGTTGTCCCCAACATTGAAATATCCTGGTCGCTACTAAGGGATCCAGGGACCATTCGTGAGGTTGGAATTGACGACTGAGGCGATCTGCAACTACGTTGTGAATGCACACTAGATAAGTGGCCCAGAGAAATATGGAGTGTACCAGGGCCCAGTCCCAAATCTGTGTGGCTTCTTGACAGAGGAGATACGAGCCTGTACCTCCTTGTTTGTTCAGGTACCACATGGCTACTGTGTTGTCTGTCTGTATAGGAACAGTCTTGTGTGAAAGGCAGTCCTTGAACGCATGTAGAGTATAACTTATAGCTCGTAGCTCCAGGAAATTGATTTGAAATGTTGCTTCGAGTTTTGTCCAAGTACCCTGGGTTTGGAGATTGCCTATGTGAGCTCCCCAACCTAAGGTGGATGCATCTGTAGTTAAAGTTATCTGTGGAGCTGGTTGTTGGAAGGGTAGGCCCTTGCACAGGTTGTCCCTGTTTGTCCAAAGGAGAGATGAATGTAATTGGTGGGTTATCTGAACTGGAGATGACAGTGGTTGAATTGCTTGTATCCATTGTGATCGCAATGTCCATTGGGATATTCTCATGGCTAATCTGGCCATAGGAGGGATATGAACTGTGGAGGCCATGTGACCCAGTAGTGTTAGAAACTGATGAGCTGTCACCTGTTTCTGAAAGCGTAGCTGTTTTGCTAATAAGAAGGAGAGTGTTTCCGCCCGATCTTTGGGTAGGATGGCTCGATAGTATGGTGTTCGATTCTGCTCCGATTAATTGCCGCCGGTGCGATGGAATGAGGTGGGATTTTTGGTAATTGATGAGAAAACCCATCGAGTGGAGCAGATTGATTGTTAGTCAGAGAAGTAAGTAAGAGCTCCTTGTTGAGATTGACTTCTGATGAGCCAGTCGTCCAGGTAGGGAAAAACGTGTACACTTTCCTTTTGTAAGTGTGCCACTATTACTGCTAGGCATTTTGTGAACACTCTGGGTGCTGAGGCAAGTCCGAAAGGTAGAACACTGTATTGGAAATGCTGATGACCCACCAGGAAACGCAGATACTTGCGATGAGGAGGGAATATTGGAATGTGAGCGTAAGCGTCTTGTAGATCCAGAGAACAGAGCCAGTCTTCTGTCTAAAGAAGGGGAAGCAAGTTGCCCACAGAGACCATCCTGAATTTCTCTTTTCGTAGAAATTTGTTGAGATTTCTGAGGTCTAGGATGGGACGCAGGCCTCCTGCTTTCTTTGGAATGAGGAAATAGCGGGAGTAGAATCCTCTGCCCTGCTGAGGCCAGGGTACCAGTTCTACAGCTCTGGCTCTCAGAAGGGTGGATAATTCTGCTTGGAGGAGAGAGATGTGATCTGTGTTTATCACAAGAGACTTTGGTGGAGGGTCTTTTGGAACTGATAGGAAATTGAATTGGTAACCTCGTGATATTATGGAGAGTACCCATTGGTCTGTTATCCTTAACTGATGGCTGTAGTAGGAGACTATCTCCCACTGGTATGGTTGGGGTGGCTGAGTTGGCTGCTGTTCTCTGGCCTGGTCTCAAAAACCTGCAGCTGGGCCTGTTTGCGCTGGCGGTTGAGGCCTAGCGGTTCTAGGTTGTTTGGGCTGAGAGCTTTGTTGTGGTCGGGAAGATCTGCCCCTAGATGCTGGTGGATAGTACCTTCTTTGCCTGTAGTACGGCTTTCTGGTATCTTTTCTTGGTTGACGACGCGACCCTGAAGAAGAGTCTTGTGGGACAGCAGATACTGACACAGTGTCTCTGTATGTTCTTTAAGTTGGGCTACTGCGTCCTGAACCTTTGATCCAAAAAGGATATCACCCACGCAAGGCAATTCCACCAATTTATCTTGTACCTCAGGCCTAAGGTCAGAGGCTTTTAAACCAGGCCCAACAGCATGCACTGATCCCAGAAGCTGCAGCTCTTGAAGTTTCGAAGCTGTCGTATTCAGCATGAACCTCATGTTTTCCAGCTTCTAGTCCTTTATGGACAATTGCATTAGCTACATCCTGGTACTGCTGAGGTAGGGAATGAGCAAGCTGCTGCATTTGTTTCCAGAGATTTCTCTGGTATTGCATCATGTAAAGTTGGTAAGACTCTATCCTGGAGATAAAGCATTGCTCCTTGGAAGACTTTCCTTCCTAGAGAGTCTAGGAATTTGTGATCCTTCCCTGGTAGGGTAGACGAATGAGGTCGTACTCTTAGATTTTTTTCTAAGCAGACTCGACCACTACTGATTAGTGTGGTAGTTGTGCCCTTTGATAAGCAGGGATATGCTGTACTAGATATGTGGTGTCCATTCTTCTATTGACTGGCAGGACTGAACATGGATGTTCCCACAATCTATGTTGTAACTCTACCAGGACCTCATGAATAGGGATGGCTAGGACTTCCTTAGGGGATCCACAAATTGAAGAACCTCTAAGGTTTGCTGTCTTGTACTCTCCTCAGACACTAATTTAAAAGGGATTGTGTCTGCTATATCTTTTATAAATGTGGTAAAGGATAAGTCCTCTGGAGGAGATGGTTCAGACATAAAACTTTCTGATGATGAATCAGTGTTTCTATCCTCCCAGGAATCATATGGTGTATGTTTGGAGGGAGAAGCAGGAGAAGACCTTGGTGGTATCGACGACACAACTGGTCTGGACAATCCTGAAGGTCCTGATTGAGGTTCATATAGTGGGGACGGACCAGACGTATCTCCTATACCTGCTGGCTTAGTAGGGGATAGGTTGTGATGGCATAGCACCGATGAGTTTTTTCATTAGTGGTTGAAAAATCGATGCATCTGGTTGTATTGGAGTCCCTGGTACCAGCATCGGGAACGGCATCTGCTTCGAGGGCACCGGAGTCATTGGTGTTGATGGATGCAATTCCTGACGTGCTTCTCTCGCACTGCCTGGCAGATGAATCCACTCAGTTCCTCCGTTATAGCTGTTGCAGGCAGAGCAGCTATAAGTGGTGGCAGTGAAGGCGTCATCGGCTCTACCACAAGGCCTTGTGGTGGCTCGATGTCTGGCACCTCTAGAGGTGGGGAAACGCCTTGGTGTAGCAGGCCTCGGTGATTCCTATAGAAGAGGTCTCTTGGCTCCTGGCTGTTCTGGTGATAACAGGGCCTCCGGAATCTAGGAATGTTGATGCCGATGTTCAGTGACTTTTTCAAGCCCGGAAGTTGATTTTGTCAATGCCGCATATGGGGGTGGAGGGGGGGGGGGGGGGGGGGGGGGTGGTCGGTGACGACCGGTCTCCCGAACTGTCCACTTGATGTTTTTTTAATAATCAAACGTTTTGATGCTCCGGCGGGAGACGAATGGGTGGACGGCAGTAACTGGATGCGGAAAAGGTGTTCCATCTTTTCCTGATGTGCCTTTCTTCCTTTGGCGGTCATTTCCGCACATTTTGGACATGACAAAACGCCATGAGATTGCCCTAAACATAATACACACAAGGTGTGGATCAGTAATCGACATAGTTCAATTACATTTAGGGCATTTTTTAAATCCTGTGGCCATGATAACCAGGACAGCCATCGATGGCTCTGACAAAAATTTTTGGAATTCGAGTCGGAAACAAAAAAATGTACTCACCGGCCGGTGGTAGAAGAGAAACCCCGATGTGAGGAATGAGAAAAGAGGGATTTTTAATTTGTTTTTTTAGACAAAGTTGTGTGAAGATGTTCACACAGGGCTCCTGCTCCACGTTGCTAACTGCAGCGTGGAAAAACGAAGACATTGAAGGGAGACCCCTGTGGCTCGAAGGATCATGGCATGCTGGGCTTGCTCAGTATGCCAGTCAAAAGTTTCTAGAAACTTTGACAGAATGTTTTCCGTGATAGGGCTCCATCAGTGACGTCACCCATATGTGAAGACTAGCATCCTGCTTGTCCTGGGATAATCTGTGTTTCTTCAGTATAAAACAAAGGAAATTAAAAGTTAATTTTTCTGTGGATTCGAATGCAACTCTCTTAAAGATAGTCATTGCAAGTGTACTGAAAAAGTACACAACACAAAACAGAGAGACAGTGTAAAACTCTTAAGTGACTGAAGGGGGATCTGAAATCTTGTCTCCAGGCTTAACAGATCTGAATGCCACAAGAATGGCCCTACCATTAGCGAAGTTTTAACGAATACAAACATTGGGTGCCAACTTACAGAAATTGTTTTATAATCTCCTTCTATAAAATTTCTCAAAGGCGTGAGAAAATTTATGGCAGATGTTTGCACTAGTTCTCTGTCGGCTGCTCCAATTCGTTTCTGTGTTTCTCCACATTTAATGAGTGCATTTCCTGCAAGAGGAAAACATTTATTATAAAACAGTTGCAAGAGTGTTTTATATTGACAATTGCAAGAAACCAAACAAGTCAAAGATTAGATAAAAAGTTCAAAATAAAAAGCAAAAAACCCAAAATATTCTTGCAATAAACAAGTTCACTGGTTAAAAAAAAAAGTTAATAAATCCATCATAAGTAGACATTTTAGGATCAGATCATATCACCTGGGTCACAAGATTCTTTATCCCTTCCTTTCAAAACATCATGCAAGTTTTGATATTAGAAAAAATGCTACAATGACTGAAAGATCTACTGTATATTGATTAATTGATCTGAATCAAGCTTTGGAAGCTTATTAAATTAACCAGTTCATGAATTATCTCTTTATCTAATCACCTTGGCCTTCACTTCCTGCACTTACCATAAGCTGTTCCTGGACCAAACTCGTTCCCAGCATCAATCATATACTGGCCTAAAAGCTCTGGGTTATTCAGACGACTTGGTGCTTTCCTGTCAAGCTTCTCATACACAAACTCCTCTATCCTTGCATCTAGAATACAAAAATGCAAGACAAATACCACTTAACATGTACTTATAGATCTTAAAATATGATGTTCTCTTAATTTACATAAGACTAATGAAAAAAAGATTCACACAGCATATTGTGAGAACAAAAAAAACCCCACACCCCTTTCAAACTCAAATTTTCTTCATGAAAACTGAATCAAATATTTTAGGATAAAAACATTAAATGGCAAAAGTAAGGTGTATGCTGTAAGGCTAAATAAAAATCTTTCCAAAGATATTTTACTTTATTTCCAAAGTAACAAGGAGGGTAATTTTAAAATAAAAGGATATCTACAGGTAACTTTTACCTGCAGAAAGTTACAAACTCACTGAATGAGCATATTCTTACACACATCAGAGAAAGGTGTTCCGGGGAAGGAATCAGGATAGCAACACTGGAGGTTTCTGGGGGACAGGGATGGGAGGAACGTTAGTGATGTCCAGGTCCTTGGGGGGAGAGGAGCATGTTCATGGCAGTGTGAGGAAGAATGATGGCAGGAACAGACAGGGGAATGGAGGAAGAGTGTGGGGGGGGGGGGGGGGGATACTGCTGGTATTGGCTTATAAGGGAATGGGCAGACAGAAGGATACTGGTACTGCTTAGGGAGGAGGCAGGAACAGAGAGGGGGACATGAATGATGGTATAAGAGCCTATGTTTGTACAAATCTATGAAAGAGTATGCATTTGGGAAAGATAGCATCTTTCTAGGGAGGGGTAGAGAGCGAGCGAGCGTGCATTTGATTGTGTGTGAGAGGGGGGGAGAATGTTTGTGCACGTCCCAACACACACACACTAATCCACAACAATCTCAGGGTCAGGGTGACTAGAAATCACAAGTTCCCAGGTATGGAGATCGAGACATTTTTAAAAGTACTTACTAGTTTTACTTTTGGGTATTTGTGTCTGCTGTACTGAAATGTTTTATTAGTGTTTGGGAAGTTTAAAAAAATATGTAAATGAGTTTTTAATTAGCTATTCTATTGGTCAGCTGTTTTGAAATATGCACTTAAAAAAAATTCTAACTATTAATGATTTGATTGTTTTATTTGAGGAATTTAATTCTGTATTTCCATTATTGCATTGCATACAGAGACTGGCTTCTTGTGGTTTCCAGTTCAGTTTTTATCTGTATGTTTCTATTTATATGTTATGTTCTTTATTCTCTATTTGGTGAGTGAGGGTCTACCTGTATTATGTATTTATGACTGAATTCAGGAATGCTGCTAGCATGTAGCTTCTGTGTACAGATCTATAGCAGCCTGACTTGTGTCTAATTTCCTAACAGGAGATGTATTGGTATTTTAGAACTTGGTGTAATATTTGCAGTGTTGCCTTTTCATAGGTAGGGCTGTTACTATTTAAGTTCTGACAGTTAGTGCTCTTTTGGTATGGGAGCAGAGGTTTACTATATCGCAATTGTAGCTCAGTTTACTTATGGCTTTCTGAGGGCCAAGCCCACACTCAGCATGTTACAGTAAGCCTAATACCATATGGGCTCCAAGTGTGTCTTTTTTTTTGTAAAGTGTCTGGTTATCAAAGGAGTTTAAATATATGCATATTGTAAGTGATATTTTTACCTCACTGTATTCTGCGTGTGTGATCCAGCTAAGGGTATTCTGCAAGCTTGTAGTTTGTGAAGGGATCCATAGTAGCTTGACTTGTTCTGTTTTACTAATAGAGGGTGTATTGGTGTTTAGGGCCTAGTTAAATATTTGTAATCTTGCCTTTTCATAGGTAGGGTTGTTACTGGTTGAATTTGTTCCATAATACAGGTATAACTTTTTGCACATTAGTTTGTGTACATTATTGTAGATCCTGGGAGTCTGTTAGGTACTATATTTGTTTCCATTTCTTCAGTTTTGCACTAAATGCAGAGTGGCTTTTCTGGGTTTCCATTCCGGTTTCTGTCTCTATATTTGTAATTTGCAGTCTCTGTACTCTGTGAAGGTCGATTCTATGTTTGTGTCTGAGCTGAGGCATTTTACTAGCATGTAGGTATTTGTATCCATATTTGTTGTGCTTTCTTAATAGGACATGTATTGGTGGCAAATTTTGTTTTTCATTAGGAGGGCTATTATGCCTGGTAGGAGAGAGTGTTTATGTTGCTGTTACCGAGATGACACCAGAAATCTTTTTGTATGGTAAATTGAACAGGGAATGTCTTAATTCTGTCCTGCACCTATTGTTGGGGGGTCAGGGTGGTTCCTGTAGATACAGAGTATATGTTTACATCTAGCCCTATGACAATCGTGTGTTCAGTGTGTCCCAACAGAAAAAAAGGTCAAGAACCACGGATGAAATGTGTTCCAATTAAAAACATCGCTGAGGCTGGGCAACTCCTGGGTCTTTACCTATCTACCATTGTCCTTTCCAATGCGAATCTCCCTTCTAGGTGGGAGAAATGTACCACATCATATGCTGTCTCAGGCACACAGAAAAAACGCAGTTGATGGGGTTTGATTTGACCCAAACAATAATCCTTTGGCCCTGTCTTTTCCAAGTGAACATTTTAATGTCTTTTAAAAGTTATCAGGGATGACTTTACCCCCACGCTGCAGCAGGGAATAGAGGACTTTTCAGCTATAACAACTTCAAATGTTTGACATTTTATGGCATTGGACTGGTAGGTGCCAAAATTAGTATAAATTTATAAGAGCACTTTCCCTATATAAAACTAGGCTAAAAACTGGTACACTGAATTCTTTATCAGAATAAAAAAAAAAAGCCACAAGGGAAAAATATGCCATAGACCTTAGCTTTTTTTACATTTCTGTAGGAGTGTAACCAGTAAGATGGAAAAACATTTTTCTTACTTGGATTTGGCTGCAATAATACTTCTGTCTGCTTCATAACTTTTTCTGTCCATTGCTTCGTGCACTCTGCCTTGCCAAGGAGGTTCTCTAAGTGAGCATCCAATTCTGTCTTCTCTGCCTGACCAAGCTTCTCTTCTGTGAACTGCATGGTTTAAACAGAAGAGAAACTATTGATTAGTACCTGAATTAAAAAAAAACAAGCATGTAAAAAAAAAAAAAAATACAGAACTCTACAAAGTACTAACCAGTAAAATTATGAATTGCAATTCATGGCTAGTAACCAAAAATGGTAGTCTCATACTGTGATCACAGCTACCCTCGCTTGAGAGATCCTAGAAAAGATATGAAGCACCATGCTCCCCAAAAAGATTTGTCAATATGGTTGCACTGAACACGAGACCAAGTAGGCACTCCTTTAGACTTCCTGGCAACCCGATCCACCTCCTCTTGTTTTGGAAAGAAGAGTTGCAGCTACAGAAGAAACGGAACTACGTGCCAGTTCAGTCCCACACTCTGTGCACAGTCCTATTTCAGCGAACAGAACTACACTCACACAATCTGCCAGCGTACCAATTAGTAAGGAGTTTTGGGGGGGGGGGGGGGGGAGAAGTGAAAACATGGGGTATGCAAGTAAAGTTTGTCTAATTCAAGTGTCAACAACTACATCTCTCCAAAATGTGCAATAATTGCCTTTATAATGATGCAGTCAAGATTTACACTAATAATTATTTACTTAAGCAAGATTATGTTTGAGACCAAAATGAAATTCTAACCTAGATTAATTCTTTTGCATTGCTCCATATTAAAAACAAGTTCAAATAAACTAAATATACTTAGCATTTTATCTGTGTTGCTCAAGAGGGAGAAATATTTAAAAATAAATAATAAAAAATACACCTTCAATTACCTCATCATTAAAGTGCAGAGGTTGGCACTATGCTGTGTCAAACTATGTTCAGCTTTCCTCTGTGGTCTGCCCATGTTTTCAGATCTTGAACATTTTTATTGTCATTGCACCAGACTACTCTCCACTTTCTTCTTTTGTTTTCTTCTATGCCCTCCAGTACTAAAATTAGACAATTTGCCACCAAACCTCCAAGTACCTGTACATGGTATTCTACCTCTTACAGGGATAGAAAAAATAAACAGTTTGCCACCAAGCCTCCATAACCTGCAAATGTATTTTCTAAAATATTCTTGTCAACAATACAAATGGAAAGTTCTCCCCATGACAAGCATTTATTGGGGGAATATAAATTCTGTAATATTAACACCAAGTCTTAAAAGCAGTTAAAACATTTCTTGATGCCTAGTCTACTTGTTTGACCATAGGCACTAACCATGACAGGGCAGCTTCAAAATGCTGGACATCACTATGACCTCTGACCTCCCTGAGATTTCAACTGAACCAATCTGTTTCCTCATAGGTGATAAAAGAAAAAGGGATTTTATTTACCGTATATTCATGACACTTCAAAGCAGATTACATTCAGGTTCTATAGATACCTGCATGTTGGAGGACATCAAAGTCATAAAAAAAAGTGAGCCTGGGTTATCGAATGTTATACTATTTATTGTATAAATTTGGATCAACAGTTCAAAAATTTAGGGGAGAACAGGTGAGGTGGAACAGATGAGATGATTTTATAAAGCCAGTTTCCCTATAGCTATACTATTAGATGATGATTTAATCATTTTGCCCATTTTTTGGTCTTATTTTTGCGAGTGGAAAGGGATGCTGCTTGTGCATATTTTGCTTCATCTCCAGCCTGCCATACTTTTGATTCTGCTCTCCCTGCCACTGATGGCCCTCCCTGAACAAATGCCAGATTTTAGGTACCAGGGCAACTGTTGGCTGAGATTTTTCCAGCCCCGAATAAAGCACAAGCCAATGCTATAAAAATTCCACATTCTTCCTATAATTGCTATTTTAAAACAAACTTGCTTCATAGCAGAAGAGCCCACAGGCAGTTTCTAATCACAGCCCCAACACTGGATGACAGCTTTCCAATTCCACAGGAAACAAGTAGTACACATGAACAGGGATGGAAAAATATTGTAAAACAAAATTTAGGTGCCAGAGAATTTTCTTTGGCTATTATTTTAGTTTAGGGTTTTTTCTTCTTTACACTTTTGTTTGCTGTTTCCCACTCCCGTCAGGCCATACCTCTACTCCCTTCTTCCACCCATTCTAGGTACTCTCTCTCACTCCTAGCACACTAATGCAGGGTCTAGCAACAGGGGCCTGCTCCAGACATAGGCAGCAGCAGAGATTTCTCAGGTTGGGTTCCTTGCCCCTGTCTCCTCTCCAGAGCCCAATAACAGCCCCAACAGCAGGTGCCAGGCACTGGAATTTTAGGTGCCTGAGGTCCCGTCCCCCCCAGTACCGTATACAAGCAATAATGGAAACTGGTATTCCTAACTAGCTTTGCTCAGCAAGTAGATAAAATAAGGAAAAAAATCCAGTTAGGCAGGAAAATGCATTTATTGTTCTAAAGAGCACAACCACACTGGTGCTTATTCAGACCCTTGTGAAAGAGCAGGGATTAAATCCTCACATTCACTAGCTACTGCAATACAAACAAGACAGTTGCCTTTAATGATAAAAGTTATTAATGAAATTTAAAAATGCAGAAATATATCTATTAAAGGACACTAAGTTGGACCATCAAGATCCTCATCTTCTCATCACTACCCTCTCTCAAAGTAATCGAAAAAAATGTTTTGCAGCAGTTAGTCATTCTTGGATGAACATCATATACTAGATCCTTATCAATTTGGGTTTTGCGCACATCATAGTATGGCGACACTTAAACTGCCTGGATCAGTTCTGATATGGCTTTGAGATATCCATGGGCTATGTATTAGTCTTGCTGGATGTCTCAGCTGCATTCATTAAATATTATCTTGGTTGAACTACACTGGAATCACTGGTAATGTGAAAAATTGGTTCAGCCCTCTCACAAATCGAACACAGCAGGTAAAACTGAATAACTGCATCTCCACCAATTGGTATGCTGTAAAAACCAGAGACCTGCAGGGATTACGGTAGCGCTTTCTGTGCTTCTGTTTAACATTTATCTGGATCCAGTCTGTAGCATACTTGTTAACATGGGGGGTGAGCTACAGCTGTACACACATATTTAGTATTTTGTTTAACTGCTGATTCATTAGGCAGGTTGAGGGATGTCTCCGTGCTGTTGAGGACTGGATGAGGACTAATGGATTAGTGCTCAACATTGGGAAAATGAAGATACTCTTGTGTAGATTCCCTTTTAATAATCCAAAGTTTTTCCAATTTAATAACACAATTAAGATTTCCTCTTCATTCAGGAATTTAGGAATCCAGCTAGAGTCTGATTTCTCACTATGGCAGCAGGTAAAGATGGCAGTTAAGTGCCTTTTATAAAAACTGTCTCCTTTGAGGATAAAGCCGTATTTATCCAATTATGACTTTTGCATCATTTGACAGTCTCTAGGTCTCTCAAAGATAGACAACAGTAACTCCCTTTATGTTGGCTTGCCCTCAGTGAAGTTGACATGGTTGCAGGAGGTTCAAAACTTGTCCGGTCCATTGATCACTAGGACCAAGCTTTTTGACCACTTTAAGCCAGTACTTCAAACTTTATACTGGCTCCCCTTATATTGGAGGGTTCAATTTAATTTTGTAACCTTGAGTCACCGTGCTTTATACCTCAGTGAGTTCACTGTTAAAAATGTATAAACCAAGGAGAGCTTTAAGATTTGCAGGCCACAATCTGTTGATGTACCTACAGTTATGCAGGAACAATTAGAACCAAGAGAACAGACCTTATTATTTGGAACAACCTACTTGAGATCGATTCAATGTTGCTCAACATTTAGAAAGCCACCTTTAAGCAAGCTTACGGGCGTGATGGAGGTTGAGAACATGGCTGAAACTCTTAGGCTAGGGAATGACGGAGTGTGTCTTTTCAGTTTGATCCGTTTTTGTATACAGTTAGATTATTTAAGTTATGTTTTTACCTGTTTTATTTTGTGTGTTTTAATTCATAGGTATATTATGTATTCATTGTAATCATAGAAACATAGACATGACGGCAGAAGAAGACCAAACGGCCCATCCAGTCTGCCCAGCAAGCTTTCACACTTTTTTTTTCTCACATACTTATGTTTCTCTTGGCTGTTAGTAACCTTTTTTATTCTATTTCCCTTCCACCCTCGCCATTAATGTAAATAGCTTAGTTAGGGGTATTAACTACTGCAATAAGCAAGCTTCACCCATACTTATCTGTTTATCCAGAATATGTAATTCAGTCCTTGTTGGTTGTTGCCTGAATATAGATCCACCTTTCTTCATTCCCCCCTGCCGTTGAAGCAGAGCGCCATGCTGGCTATGTGAAGTGTCAAACTTTCTCCCCTGCCGTTGAAGCAGAGAGCTATGCTGGATATCATTGAAAGTGAAGTATCAGGCTTATTTGGTTTGGGGTAGTAACCGCCGTAACAAGCAAGCTACTCCCCGCTTTTTTGTGAATGTAAATCCTTTTTTCCACATTTCCTTATTGCCGCTGAAGCCTAGAGCAATGTTGGAGTCGCATTAACCGTGTGTATGTTTATTGAATAAGGGTATTATCTCCAGGTAGTAGCCGACATTCCCGCGAGTCACCCACTCTTCATTCACATCCTCTAGACTTTATGGATCCACAGAGTTTATCCCACGCCCCTTTGAAGTCCTTCATGGTTTTAGTCTTCACCACTTCCTCTGGAAGGGCATTCCAGGCATCCACCTTCTCCATGAAGAAATACTTCCTGACATTGGTTCTGAGTCTTCCTCCCTGGAGTTTTAAATCATGATCCCTGGTTCTGATGATTTTTTTTCCATCGGAAAAGGGAAGGTGTGGCATTGAGGATTGCCCCGTTTTACCCTGCATCTGAGTACCGGAACTTCTGCCTAGGACAAAAAATCCCTGCAGAGAGAAGGTTTCTGAAGCGTCCGAAGCCTCCCACAGTCAGACCACAGACTTTCACAGCAGCCAGGATGCAGGGCCTGGCCATGAAGGTCAAAGTTCAGTGCAAAGAAAACTTCTGCTACCAAAGAAAAGGTAAATCCAAAATGTATGCTACGAAAAGGAGGAAAACTGATAATTGTGCCTCTGGCATTTCTCTCAGGGCGGGACAAGCCACTGCATCTCCTCTCCTCTTCCAGCTCCGACCAGCTTACCCCAACCTAGAACTTTCTCTGGATTTCCAAGCCGCCTGAAGTTTTCCAGTTGGCTTGGCCCCGACATCTTCAGCTGAAATGAAATGCTGTGAGCCGTGACTCGCCTGGTCTTCATCAGCTTCACCTAGATGGTAACATCCAGCCCAACGCTATCCTCGTCTCTGCTCGTACAAAACCCAGAGCCAAATCTCCCGTGGCCTTGAGTTCTGGACTTGGATGAAACCATATCTCTTTCACCCCAGTCCAGAAGGGAGTTCAGATGGCTGGAGACCATCAGGTTTTCTGCTGTTGTGCGTAGTAGGATTTAAGGACTAGATCAGCTATGCCTCCAGTGACACGGAGACAGAGTGCTCAAGAAGCCAGCCCTGGTCTCGACAGCAGTGAACATCTGGACCTGTGACTTTCTGCCTTTCTGATAGATACGACAGAGTGAAACCATCCAACACTGGATGAGATACCTCATCCAGTGTTGGATCCACCAAATACTTTGGATTGTGTTCTAAAATCTTTTAAATAAATTTATATTTGATAAAAATGCAATTAACAAGTAAATATAGAAATCCCAGACATCTTACATCAAATGTCAAAATATTTAGGCCAACAAGGAGGTATCTGGCTTGATTTCCAGCTCAGGTCTTCTGCTCCCTAGGTTTTACATGGATGCTGCACAGGCAACGTTCTGAGCCCTTGAGGGCCAGGGAGTCAGTCACTGCACAAAGACAACCACTAGTGGCTGGATTTAAAGGTCATGATTACAGAGATACAGGAGGAGTCCTGGTACATGGCCCCTAGATGAGGACTGTCATTGCAATGACTAAAGTAAGTTGGGAGGGGGCAAAATAGGGGAAACATCTGAAGGTAGTTGTGAGTGAAGGCTCATAGCACAAATTCCCAGGAGAAAAAAAAAATCTATATTTCCAATGATTTTCTTCCTGAAAATATGCATGCTGCTTTAGGGGCTGGTTCAATTTGTCAATCAGCATAAGAACTTCCTCCAATTTGCACTGATTGGCTTCCAGTCCCATAGGAAAGGTCCATTATAATACTACACAGTAAACCAGGGATGGGGAAATTCTGAAAACTTTGGCACTAGCCAAAAATATTTTTAGGAGCCATGGTTTAAAAAAAATGTCTGCTCAATAACTTGTTTTTATTCTTGTCTAAATTATTTGCTTGCTTTACTCTTATTTTTCGATTTTGTGTTACTCATTTTTGTGTTTGTCCCGTCCCCCCCTCCAAAAACACACATTCTACCTTCACTCTCCATCCATCCTAATAACCTCTTTTGCTGGTAACCAGCAGTAGCACCCCTCTGTGGGCCAGATAAAGCAACAATAGTAGTAGCAACAGTTTCACTTCCTAGGTCCAGGGATAGTAGCTACTCCTGTTGGGCTTAGAATGGAGTCAGGTACCAGTAAACAAAATGTATTATTATGTATTGGGCAAAATACGTATTTTTGATTAGTGACACACAACTGCAATTGTTAAGTTCATGACTGTGAAGCAGAAACAAAATCAGCATGGGACTATGATTAAACAATGATTTGGTTTTCTCTGGAAATTTTTAACAGTTTTTTCCAAGTAAGATGTTCCTTTATAATATTTATAAATAGATTGTATATGCAATTGCTTGTTGAGCTAATTATATTTAAAGATCTTTGGTGCTAGTTTGGATTGTTTGCTGTATATTTATTAGCAGGTTGGATTATTATTTTGGTGTAAATCATAAGACATTGAAACATCTTCCTACAAAACCCTTTTTTTTTTTAATTTGTATTTTGTTCACATATGGAAATTGCAATCCAGGAAGCAGCTTAAAAAGTTAGGTACATTTGGTCTAGCAAGTTACCTATAGCCCTTCAGACATTACCTGCAGGCCGGAAGCAATGAGTTTACTTTTTATTTAGACACACATGGGAACCGATACAATAAAATTGCACCAACAGCGGGCACTCAGTGTTGAGCGCCCGCTTTCCTAACGTGCTCAGGCACCTCTCCTGGGGGCGCCATGCAATATTTAAATTAAGGGGGTGGGTCACACTGCCAAGGAGACGCTTGGGTCAACTGCACATCCCTAGCACCTCCTTGGCAGTAGGAGGTGCCCAGAAGAGGTCGGCTGTCCGTAGATTAGGAAAGCGGATGCTCAATTTTACGAACATCCGTTTTCCTAACTGGTGCACAGATACGGGTTAGGAAAATGGACGCTCATTAACGGAGCGCCCATTTCCCTAACTTGACCACAGCACTTTTTTTTTAATCTCTTTAAACTTTTGGTTCCTCTGACTTACCGCCATGATATTAAGTCAAAGGATTACAGAAAAGCAGTATTTTCTGCTTTTATGTACAACTTTTTGGGGTGCTCAGAAATTAACACCAGATAAAAAGCAGCCACCAGGCTAAAAACCAATGGAAAAATTCTTACGTGAAGTTAGGTTGGGCTTATCAATTCTGTGTGCAGCAACAGAAGAGAGGCAAATATAGATGTCAATTCACCCAACTTTTAAAGAGGCAAGTATGAGGGTGGGGACCAGCCAACAGCAGTGCTGAGTACACAATGGAAGCACACAGCTCCTCAAAAGCAAACCTTTAAGGCAAGCTATTTGTAATGAAAGTCATGCTGAGTGTAGTAATACAGTTAGGCAATAAGGTTTGCCTTGATATTAGCATAAACACACTACTGGAAACATACAGGTGTAAGCAGAACGTACAAATGACTATATCATTCAAACACCTATTTTTTAATCACTAGAGTTAAAATAGAATCAACACTTCTTGCTTAGTGGAAGTTGTGAAGTAAATGGATAAGTTCTTGGAGAAGTCCATTAATGGCTATTAATCAATTATACTTAGGGAATAGCCACTGCTATTAATTGCATCAGTAGCATGGGTTCTTCTTAGTGTTTGGGTAATTGCCAGGTTCTTGTGGCCTGGTTTTTGGCCTCTGTTGGAAACAGGATGCTGGGCTTGATGGACCCTTGGTCTGACCCAGCATGGCAATTTCTTATGTTCTTATGAATATATTATGCTTATGAATACAAAAATGACAGTCTAATTGTTGGGGAGAAAGTAGTGAAAATGTTAGGCCAAATTTCAGTCTCATGCACACCATTATGAACTAAAAATTAAAATGCTCAAGAGATTCCAATGGTCTACAAAATCATGAAAGGTTTTGAACGGGTAAATGTGAATCGATTATTTACTATTTCAGCTAATACAAAGACTAGAGGGGCAACTCCATGAAGTTAGCAAGTAGCACATTCAAAACAAATTAATAAAAATTCACACACAATTAAGCATGGTGCCAGAGAATGTGGTTAAGGCAGTTAGTGTAGCAGGGATTAAAAAAGGGTTGGATAAGTTCCTGGAGCAGTCTATAAACTATCAATCAACAGGGAATAGCCACTAGGCTTGAACGCTATTGGACTCAGGATACTGGACTTGATGGACACTTGGTCTGACCCAATGTAACACATACTATTTTCTTACGTATGATAAATACTTCAGCACCAGTGCCAGCCGATTCCTGGTACCAGAAGTTGGCTGCCACGGCGCCTCAAGTCCCTCCCGCGAGCTTTCCAGCTAAAGAATATTCCACTTGAGTCTCTCATGACGCTGAGCTCTTCCCCCTACAAAAGGGAGGTGCCCGGCATCAAGAAAACCTGAACACTCTCCTCCCTCCCAAGGCGTCTCGGCAGTGGCTATCATATCCGCTACCTGCAGCTGCCGCCACTCAGCTATTTTTCATTAAAGTGGCAGGAGGCCAAGAACCGCCGGGATCAACTCGTCCACCGCCCGGGAGTTTTCCCACACACCATGCCCCTAATATTACCACAGAGTGCCATTCAGACTCCAGCCCCAGGCAGGGAGCGAGGCCCCTAACAGAAAAAAAATATTTAAACCCCCCCCCCCCCCCCAACGAGTCCGTTCCTAACCAACGCCCAGCCCGGAGTCCCCTCCGCCACCAGCCAGCACAAAAGTGCGGGCCTCGAAGGAAGCCTCGGGCCCCGTTTCCGCCGCTCCGAGTCAGGGAACCGGGTACCCTGTCACTCCCAGTCTGCCTTTACCTGCACCGCGCGGCTGAGGAAAGTACCGGCATCGGCCGCCAACTTCTTGACGTTGAAGTCCATGATATTCATAGCCGGCGGGGCCGCGGCGGAAGGAACTTCCCGCTGGCACCGCTCAACTCGGCGGAACGTGGCGAGATGACGCTCGCGCGCTAGGCCGCTACCACCCCAGCCTCTGAGCAGCGCTGGCGAGCGGAAGGTGATTCGTCAGTGAGTCGCCATAGAAATCTCGAGCAGGGCGGGGCCATGCGCTGCTACCGCTCGGGACCAGTACACGTGATTGAGGTGGGAGGTGCGGCTGGACTTCCTGCTTGTGCCCGGAAATGGCGCCAAATGGGCGGGTATTAATTTTTGTGTCTGAGGCAGAATCTTTGGCTCATGGGTTAGGTGCTGCGTTCGTCGGGCTTTTTCGGAGGTTCGTGCAGCAGCTTCTTCTGAAGAGGGGAAATAAAAGAGTCGACGTTATTGATGCCTTAGTAGGCTCTGAGAAATGCTGCAGTGTTCTATCTGGTTGAGAATCTATGCTATTGCAGCTTCTTTTCCATTGCTTGAGATGTTCTTCCTTGAAAGGCAGAACTGACAAATGGTCCAGTTTCTGAAGACTAACATTTGATGGCGCCTGGTATTTGATATTGTATCGCTGGGTTGTAATTGCTGTGTTGTTTTTTCCCATTTAAAATAAACCCTGTTGGTACCCGAATGCGGTTGTAGAATAAAAAGCAAGGATTGCCTTTCTCCCACTATAAACTGAGACAACATGCATCTTCAGAAACTTTTACTTGATGTGCCTGGATTTCTATACACTTTAGTATGCGGAAGTACAACTGTAGGAGAGTTCCGACGGAATATCATAATATCTTTGTTTAATTTCAGGATGTGACGGTATATTGAGTACTATGTGCAGTTTTGGTAATATGAGGGGAATATGATTAAAACGTATAAAATCATGAGTGGGATGGAACAGGCAAACAGAACAGTTATTTACCTTTTCAAACAACCGTAGGACTAGGGGCTACACCATGCAACTAGCAACGGGCAGCTTTAAAACTAATCAGAAGGTATTTTTTCACTCTGTGTACAATCAAGCTATTGTAGAGACCCATACATGTCCACTAGATGGCCCTAAATCCCTGCCCTTGCATTTAGTCAGCTAGAAAGGCTATTTCATTCCCTACAGCACCTCCCCCTCAGGTTGGTATAATCTCATTCCTGAAAGGGAGGGGTATAATTGAGGCAGTGTAATTTTGAGTTTGAGGATGGAGGAAGTGTTTTGTATGCTCTCCAAGCTTAGGCCCTCTGCCTATATCTGTAAGGGAGAGCTATTGCCCTTCCAGGTCTTTGTTGTAAAGAGTGGAAGGCAGGCAGGCAAAAAGAGATTTTTCCCTTTTGACTGAGTTTTGATATTTGTGTGTATCACACCTGTACCTTCTTTGAGGTAGAAAACCCCTCCAGGAGTGGGGGAGGAATCTGTACACCTCTTCACCCCATCAAGAGTAGGTTATAGAGACCACAGAAAGGTACCGGTATATTTTCTGATAGTTTACCACCTAATTGGGAAGGAAGTATTTTCCTTGCCCAGGACTGGAAGTTAAGATCTACTTCCCGAATATACCTTTCCCCCAGAAAGGTCCCCTAACAGATTTGGAGCGAAGAAGGGAGAAGACCTCTGGATACAGGACAACAGCCAGGCTGGAAATCAGGACATGCCTCGTGGATCTCAGGTGGTAAGCAGGGACCCTACTCACTGTTAGGACACCTCAGCCATGTGGGGATATACATTCTATTCCCAATGGAGGATACCGAAATCTCAATGCCCCACACTGAGGGGCACAAACAGGAAATAAGAGACTATAATTCTACTTTCATACCACCCCAAAACCAGGATGTATGTGGACCTTATTTTACTTATATCTATTACCTCTAGCCTATATGTAACAACAATTTTTATTATATGTATATAGTAACTTTAACGTATGTAGTAACTCTGCTGCTACATAAGATTGATAGTATGTAATAATAATTTTATATGTATTTACTTAACCTTTAAACCCCAAATGTTATTTCAATATGACAGTTTGCTGCAATGATATTTGTAACAATACTATGTCTCTACTACTGTAAACTGTTCTGATGGCGAAACCGAATGACGGTATACAAAACACATTAAATAAATAAATAAATCTTGACAATCACAGTAAAATATTATTTGAACACCCATTCAAGGAGTCTCGCCTGGTTTGTACAAGTACTTTCCCCGAACAGGCTAAACAATGCACACACAAAAGATGTATCTGTTCTGGGCATTAAAGGTCATCCTTTCCTTCGATAGCAAGAACCCACCGCTAGCATCAGGGACATGGAAGAGAGAGTGAAGATGGAGTCCCCAGATACAAATTAGTTTATGGACCATTAGGATACAGCAAATCCACCAAAAGAGGGTTATACTATGGAATCTGTGCCAGAGGAGGTGGTCAAGGCAACTAACATAGTGGGATTCAAAAAGGATTGGACAAGTTTCTGAAGGAAAAGTCCATAAACAGTTATTAGTCAGGTAGACTTAGGATAGCCATTGCTTATCCCTGGGAGTGAGATACCAGAAATAGATCAACTATTAAGTATCTGCTGGGTACCTGTGATCTGGACTGGCCACTGTTGGAGACAGGATCCTGGGCTCGATGAACCTTGGTCCGACCCTGTATGATACTTTTTATGTTCTTAGAATAGCACAGCATGATACTCTTGATACCAACTAGTTAGCTGCATCGCACTGTGTTCTGTGGCAAGCAGCAAATGGCATAAGATAATTTTATAGACATTAGCTTTCTAGGTGTGACATGACATTAGTTCTACTGGCTGAAGTTTTTGATGTGATGTCTCTAAGAATGGCTGGGACTTGAATTCCCAGAAAGCTGTGGTGCGGTCATCACAGTAAGTGATAATTGTAACCAGAAAAAAAAAGCCTACGTGAGTAACAGCTATGCTGTTTTCTAGTTTCTGATATTAAGTTCTTTTATTTACATTATGTTACCTCTGGACTTTTCTTTGGATGATTCTAAGAGACCATATCAGAGCACACTAACAGAAAAGACAGTATTAAATAGGATATTTGTGTAAACCTTCATCTATGGGAGGGTGCCACATAATTCACCTCTTCCCTTCCCAGCACCAGTCATTAAAATCCCTTTCCCCAAAAAATGTACTAAATAAATTGACACATAAGAAATGCCAGAAACTTTTTATTTTTATAAAGTAAAATAAAAGTTTACATTATCTGATATGCAGATCTATGCAAATATGCCACAGTTTCAGCAACTGGTATTTTGCTTGCCTTAAAATATCTGGTGGTAAGGTGGCTTGGTATCTAAAAAGAATGAACACAATGAACAACTGGAAAAGTGTGTGATACTGCCTGGGTACTTCCTGCTGTGGCAAGAGAGCAGCACCTGGCCACAGCTCATTTATCTACCTATAGTAAACGTTAGCTTGTGTCTCTTTGGCTATGTTTGTTCGATAGTTCATGTACAACATTTTTGGAAAATACTTCCATTGATCCAATAAAAAAATCCAATACTTCCATTGATCCAATAAAAACAATCGAAGTAAGCAGGGAATCCAGTATACTCCAGGAGCCATACAGCTACTAGATCACTATGTTATATAATCCAATCACTAAAATGAAAATAATTTTTTTCTACCTTTATCTGGTGAAGATTTTTTGTATTGGTCTTGATGTCTTTTTCCTGATTTCTTCTGTTTTCTAACTCCTTTTCCAAACTATTCTTTTCATTTTACCTTTTTCCTCACTCCTATCTTCATAACTCACTCCCCTCACCTGACATCTATATTTCCCTTTCATCTAATTTTCCTTCATTTCTCTTCTCCCTTACATCACCACTCTCTATCCTCTCATATTCAAATCTCCTCCCTCTTCCTCTTTTATTCCTCCCCTATCCTTCATCTCTAACTCTTTATTCTTCCCTGCCCCAACACTTCATTTCCCCAACTTTCCCCTCCATTGCTTAGCCTAGCTTAGCCTTCCATCTCCCCATCAATCTCCTGTTACATGATTATATGATTCCTTCTCCCACAACAGCCACCCTGCCTCTCTCTCACCACTCCCTATAATCTCCACACTGATTTTCTCACCCCCTCTCAACCATTTCATTTCACTCAGTCCTCTCATAGAGGTAGATCTTAAAAAAGTATGCACGCGCCAAGCCGCATAGCCTGCCTCTGTTCCCTCCAAGGCCACTCCGAAATCAGAGCGGCCTCGGAGGGAACTTTCCTTCCGCGTCCCCCCACCTTCCCCTCCCTTCCCCTATCTACTCCACCCCCCAGCCCTACCTAAATCCCCCCCTACCTTTTGTTGTGCAAGTTACGCCTGCTTGAAGCAGGCGTAACTTGCTTGAGTCGCCTCAGCATCCCCTGGCACAGGCTGCAGTGCTGAGGGACTCGGGACCGCCCTCCCGGCCCGCCCCCGAACCATCACTACACCCCCGGACACGCCCCAGGACTGTCAACACGCCCCTCCCGCCCCTTTTACGAAGCCCCGGGACTTACGCGCATCCCGGGGCTTTGCACGCACCGGCGGCCTATGCAAAATAGGCGCGCCGGCGCATGAATGTCCTGCGCGCATAAATCCGGCAGGATATACAGCGCAGGGCTTTTAAAATCTAGCCCATATTCTCCCATCCTTTCCAATTTGTCTCCCTCACACTATCATTTCTGCTGTGACTTCCTTACCTCTTATTATTCCTTCTCATGCATCACCCATCATTCTCTCTCTCTGATTCACTCTCAGTCCCCGTCACACTTTGCATACTCTATCCCGCCATTCCCCAATATCCTCTCTGGTTCTCTGTCATAATGCTCCTCCATCACTCCTCTTTCTCAAACACTTTGTCCTTCCATTCATTACCTCTGGCTCTCTTTCGCCCCTGCCTCCCCAATTGCATCTCTGACTACTTTCTCCTTCAACGCAGTTAGCTCTCTGTCACCATTCCCAGCTTCACTATCTCAGGTTCTGTCTCATGCACACCCTCCATCACCACCTCTGCCCCACTTCCACCCAAACACCATCTTGGGTCCTCTTCATCTTGACTTTCTTTCATACAGACCCTCCCCCTCCAGCTGTCTCTCTCCCCACATTACAACCAGTTGTTTTGCATCCCCTCTCCAGGTATTGTGCCTCTGTATTATTTATTTATTTAGGATTCTTTTTATGTCGACATTCGTAGGGACATCATGCCAGCTTACATTGAACATTATTAACAGTAAAAGGAGAAAGTTACATGGAACAGGGAGGGGGCCTCTGAGGATCTTCAGAAAAATAGGCTTTACAAGGGAAATGATAGAAGCAGCAATAACAGTAACGAGTTAACAATAAAATGCAATGTTAACGGTAAGAGAACTTACATGAAGCGGGGTAGGGGAATCAGAGTAATAAACGGGAAACGGGTTTACAGGATGTATGGTAGAAGTAGCAGAATAACAATAATGGATTAAGCATTAGTGCAATGTTAACAGTAAACGGGAGTTACCTGGAACAGGGATTACAAGATATATAGAAAAAAAAATGTGTGTATTACCTACACACATCTTTTTTTTCCCCCAACATGATTCTCATACCTCACACAGACCAAGTTTACATTGCCAGTTTCAGGGAGATGGGGAGAAAACCACATTTACCTCCCCTTCATATGTTCCCCCAAACATTATACTTCTCATGCTCTCCTCTCCACTCCACCCCTCAGCATTCAGCCTCCTCTTTACCTTTCAAACATTCATCCCCTTTTGGGTTACCCCAATTACCTCCTCCAACATTGTCTCTCGCACCACTCCTCCCAAATATTTCATCCCTTCTCACACCACTACCCCCTCTTCACCTCATCCCCTTTCAGGTTTACCTCCTCCTCCTCACCATCTACCACAGCTCCTTTATTGTGTTCTAGGATGTCCTCTTCCTCCTCCTCCACTCTGCCCTTAGCTGAGTTGAGTCCTGGTATCACAGGCTGTGTCTGTGTCTGTGTCTTGTCCAGCTCCTCCCCTCCTGTATCATCCCCACTGCTTTCTGTGTGTCTGCTCCAGTCTTACCCCTTTTCTCCTGCAGAGAAAGGAGGGGGCGGGGGTGTCTGAAGCAAACATCACAGAGAAGAAAACAATTGCTGTGCTGCCTTTTCCAGCTATTCTCCTGTTTCTTGCAGGCTACCCGGAGGCAAGGGCATGGACCAGTAAACAGAACAGCTGTTTGAGATTTGGGGCACGGACCAGCAGATTGTGGGCATGAGCCCTGTATATTCATAGCTAGCAAAGCCCCTGTACATAAAGTTGTAAGAACATCTGGTAGAGATTTTTTTTCTTGTGAGAATAACTTTACTCTTACTCACTTCAGCGGGCAACTGCACAGAATAGACTAGTTAACTCTCAACATGCATGCAGTCAAAGCTAAAGATTGAAAATTGGGATGAAGAAGATTCCCATTGCATTGAGTGATCAAGGATGAACATATTCTCAATTTTATTGGCTGCTGAACAGGTAGGTGCTGAAACCATGGAAACCAAATTTGACGTGGCCAAAAAGGGGCTTTCAAAATCATTATCATTTTTTTTCCTTCTTAACTTTTGAATTGATTTGCCTGTAAGTGGAATCAGAGGGAACACATTAATAAACCCCTGATCCCAAGGTATTGAAAAAAGGCATCTTTTGCTGAACTGTTTCTTGCTGGCCTCCTGCAACAGTAGGTGGGAACTTTATTATTCAGTAGTATGGCAAAGAGATCTATCTACAGAGTGCCCCCCAAGTTGAAACAGTTCGTGTGGTTCCTCATGTTTTAATGACTGATCACGTGGCTATAATTGGTGACTTGCATATCTGCTATTTGGTTTTGGTTCCCAGAGAGATAGCTATCAGATACATGCTCTAGAAAATAGTCCATACCAAGAGGTGAGAGAGGAAGGATAAAATTAAGAATTTGCTTCGGCTGGAGGTGGAAGCGGGTGTCAGCTCAGGCCCACCTTAGCTCTGGCTAGCTAAAGAAAAATCTTGTGGCGCCTCTGAACTTCAACCATGGAACACCAGCAGGCCATGGCACATTTGGTTGGAAACACTCCACTAGAGCAGCTTGAGCATACATTCAGCCTTCTGAAAACATATTTTTTTTGTTTGGATAACACTAGAGGCTTTCTGCCTAAGTGTGCCATATGTCTCTGTTGTGCTGCAGTATTTGCCATAGTCGGGGGTATGAAGCAGTGGAAGCAAAGAGGTGAAAACTTCACGTATTTGCTTTATCTCAGAGAGACTGATCATGAATCACTACTTCCTCTGAACCTTTGCAGGCAGGTGCAGAAGTGTTGTCCTTAGATGGATATGAGCTAGGTAATGCATGTATACTGTAGAATGGTGTATAATATGCTTCTCATTCGGTGGTGCATGTTTCAGATTTTGGTTTGTTGAATATTAAAAATTGATGCTGTGTGAGGCAGATGAGTATCCCTTTCCCCATTTCCTACATTTTCCCACTGTTTGGCATCATCACCTCCTCTTTCCTAAGTTGTTAGGCTTTTCTGTATAGCAAGGACAGGGACAGGGGTTAATCTTCCAAAAGTTTTAGTTTCCTAACTTTGGGAATTAGGTTACTAAATGGGCCCCTCTGAAAACTGATTAAGGAACTGAGCACTTAAATTTAGGAGTCTGTTTTCACTAGGCACCCAAGAAGTGTACAGGTATGGGGGCGGAGTTGGGGGGGGGGGAAGTTAGGTGTTTAGGACCGATTTTCACCAGTATTTATTAGTTTCATAGCCCATCTTTCTGACTCACTAAGACCCTATCTAAAATCCTTAAACTGAGGAAAATTAATTGCAGGCCTTAATTTAGGACAATTTTCAGCTGAAAACCCATTTACATTTAAAATCTTAAAACTTTGTGCATGGGATTTCAATCTCATTTTTTTTTTTTTCAGAAGGAAAGTCCCTATAAAATTTCCTATTGAGAAAACGTAGGCAGCATGCACATAGCACGAGTACATTTTTAGCTGCATGCTTTACAGCTGCAAAGTGCATGCCTGAAAATATGCATGGTGGTTTGAAAATGCAATTGCAGTGCATCCTTTCCCTCCCCTAAACTAGTCCTGCCCATCCAGGAGCCATGCAAGTACTATGTGTGCTTGAAGGGACAGAAGCCGCTTCTCCCTCCATGAATACAGTGCAAATTTCCCAGATAAACATTCTGTCCTACCCCAAAATACAGTGTTATGTGTGGTGATTCCTAAAAAGAGAAATGTGGAGCTTCCCCTTGGTAACGAACATGAAGAACCTATAGAGGCCCTGTCATACGCTTCATGTTTTGCACTTTTCTTGAGTCCGGAAGTTTTGAGTATTACTTGGTCATTACATTTTTTTTGGTTCAACAATGATGGCTCTTTCACCATTTTATTATTATTTATTCCTTTTATGGGCCTGGTAGTTTTCTTCTGCCCCTTTATACTTTTAGCTTGACCAGAACCAGGGTTGGTATCCAGTGTCATAAGCCTTCATTTGCAGCTCCTGGGGTATTTCATTTGTATTTTTATATCTCTCACCCTTACTTGGGCCTGTCATTATGGTAACAGACCTCTGTCGGGGTCATGTGCTAGAGTCCTCTTGGAGACATGAAATCACGGTCCCTGTATCTGGCTGCGACCACACTTAGGATACTCCCACCCACTAGGATACTTATCATTCCATACCCTGGACCCAGTACTGAGGGACACAATCGCAGACAGGGGAGCAGTTTGAAAGTAAGTTGATGAATAACCAGGTTTACATGTCTCTGGTGCCAATTGGAAGATCTGCAGTAAAGTTTTAATTTGGAACATCCCACCAGATTATTTTCTGCACCTACACCTAAGTAACAGCAAGTACATCCAGTGACGAGGTTTTCCCTCTGTGCCTTGGGCGTGTGAGGTCAACCCCCCCCCCCATTTTGGAGAATCCATGCCCTGGGGCTGAACAGAATTTGTGATTGTGTGCGGGGACGTAGCCCTGGGTTTGAGCGTGATTCCCCACACTTCGCAGCACTACTCTAGAAGAGAGACTATGCAATTATACTGAGGATAATTTTCAAATAGTCTGCATAGTGGTAAGGCCTGTATGTACATTGCGCATGTAGACTTTACCGAGTGCTTTCAAAGTCAACTTATGTGCCTAAGGTTCACTTTGAAAATACTTGGCTAATTGGTCCAGTACATGCACACTTTCAGTCTTGTAAAATTACACCTCCTCCTCCTCCTTTGGATGTTGTAACACATGCATGAAAAAATATCTCCTCTTGAAATTTATAAAAATAACCTTTTTTTTAAATTGCTGTGGGTATGGCACCGGTAACAAAAAAGATATGAAACATTCCACTTCAACCTAAAAAAATGTATTATTATATTGTTTTGTAAGGAGGAAAGAAGTTCACCACGGTTTAAAAATTTTAAAAAAAAGTTATTTTTATAAATTTCAAGAGGAGATATTTTTTCATTGCATTATCATCAAGTGGATCCCTCTAGATGTTTTCAGGTGCTAGAGTTTTTTGGTAACACATGCGTGTACACTTATGCACAATACTTTTTAAAATAAAAAAATATGCGCTTAAAAGTGCCTACTCCATCCCTTTTCCCCCGGAACGCCTCTCCTCAGTACACTTAAAAGTATGTACTGAACTCAGGTCGGTTTTACAACAGCCCCTTCCATGTATAAATAGCTTCGAAAAGAACCCTCAACATGTCAATGTGCAATGAAAAGTTGAAAATGTAAAAAAAAAATTGCAAAACTCAAATTAAAGTTTCAGCTTAACATTCTTCTTCTTAAAATCCTGTTGCTGGGTTCCTCCTTTTCTTATTCCTGCTAACAACACACACAGTTATACTTGCAATGAGAGAAACTACAATCACTGTGGAACATACTATCAGCACCACAACTGTCACACTGAATGCAGGAGAATTATTCTCAGGAAGAGCAGATGCTGTGGGAGGGACAGGTGTGGTAGGATTATCAGGTGCTGTGGGAGGGACAGGTGTGATAGGATTATCAGGTGCTGTGGGAGGGACAGGTGTGGTAGAATTATCAGGTACTGTAGGAGGGACAGGTGTGGGAGGAATAAAGAAGGTTGCCATTGCTGTATTAGATATATCTGATAAAATTCCAATTCCATCTATGGCACGTAATGCAAAGTACATTTTAGTACCATTTTCTATGATTAAATTATCTGGTAGAAAGGAAAAGGTTTCCCTGGATCCAGCAGGTTGAGGTTTTAGACTGGAGGAATTGATGGCAGTGGCATTTTCAAAGTTTTCTTTTAGTTGTAATCGATTTTTGCTCATTCTTATATCATATCTTGCAGCTGAAAATAAAAGATGAGTATATCGGTTACACTTCATTCTATGTTTAAATTCAGATCTAAAGTCAAATGCCTGTTTCCTTTGCAAACAACCTCTTAGCTGCAGCATTCAGTGTTCATTCCACCATCATGGCTTGTTTCACTACTTAGGCCACCTGCGTTAAAAAAAATGGTTTTCCCATGTTTTATTCACTTTGTCCCCCCATCTATCTAGCCAATCATTAGAGAGAAAGGCATCTCTTTCCCTCTAATTCTCAGAACATTTTGGTTGGTTCTGTTCTTTTAAAATGGTTTTTAAAGTAAAAATCATTTTCTCAAAATTAGATCGACAGGTTGCTTCTCTGAGGATGCTTTGTAACTTAAGAAACAATAGCCACTCAATTTAATTTATATATTCAGTTTCTGCATATACATATCTGTTGCTACTTTGTATTATTCTTTTAGACAGTCCAAGTGCCTGAATCTTTCAGGAAACCTCCAGATTATCTGCTGTTTTTCTAGGTTGTACAGTGAGGCCTCAGGCCACTGATCAGAAACAGCCCATGATGCTCTTTCTTCCAAGGTACAGTGCACAGAACAGTATCATAAGTATTGCTGCAGCGGGGGGGGGGGGGGGGGAGGTATAGAGCTTCTCATTAACTCTGGGCCTGTGGTATCAAGGAGGAGGAAGAGGAGAATGGCGAGTCACAAAGGTGGACTAGGAGGAGACTAAGAGAGGGTAGGGGATGGAGAGAGAGGATGTGAAAAATGATGTAGACTGCAAGGAGGGTGAGAATTAGAGGGAAAGAGATGAGTCCTGGGAAGAGGGTAACAGAGAAAAAAAGGTAACAGAGAAAAAAAGGAAAGATTGTTTGCACAGTGGGAGGATGAGAGATGGAGAGAGAAAGGAAGAGAGAGATGGAATAGTAAGAGCATAGAGAAGGGTGAAGAAAAGGGGAAGGCAATGAGATTGCAATGGCAAGAAGACAGAGGTGGAGAAGAGAAAGATGGAAAGAAAAACTAGGTGGCATGGACAGGAGAAGGGGAGGCATAAATCTATCCTATTTTTTAATGTCACCTCTTGGAACAATTGGCCCAAGATTAGTCTTCCATTGCAGTGGCTTTTTTCACTGGTAGGACACTTTCAGTTAATCAAAATACCCAGTTTCTCAAAGATCTTGTTTTAGTCTATATGGAACGAGCACTTGATAAAAAAGAAAAAAAAAATCCAGAAAGTCTGAATTTTCCTCCAGAATCAGTTCTCTAAAGACCATGTAAAATATCTTGTTTAAAATGGGCTTAATCGTGTAGTGCTCAGTTTAGAAGTTCTTCAAGTTGTCTCTGAGTTAAGCACAAAAATGAGAGGTGCTCAGCCTTTCCTCAGCTTTGATACCTTCTCCATCTTTTTTTCCTGTATTAGAATAGTGCCAGATATGAAATATGGCACCTCTATATGACATCATTAGCGGCTGGGTACTGGGAGGGGGAATTGGGTTTTCCTATGATGAAATAAACAAGTACATGTATAAGGAAAGAAAAGGAAGAAAACTAAAGGCCTGAGTCATCCCAGAAAGAAAAGAATGGGAGAATCAGTCCCTAAACTGATAAAAGCAATTCATGGTCTTGCAGCTCCTAATTTGTCTTACTTCATACATTCCCCTCATTTTCTGTGCTTCAGCCATGTACAAAACCAGCTTTCTCCCTCTTTCAAGCTTTTTCTCTTCTTGCCCCATTCTTACATCATAACATCCCTTTGATATACATGATGTCTCCTCTCTAAATCTAAGCTTTTAGCTCACTTTTTCCAACTTGCTTTTACCTAATCCGTCTAGTAGCTCATGCTTTGTACCTTAACTACTGTAACCTTATTAAACTGTATGACATGTATATGGGCACCATATACTGTAAATACTGAAATAAACAAACCTTTCAATACCAATGTTCTGAACACATTAAGTGGCATATATTTTAATTTTATTGTATAATAATTTAGTAGATGTGTTATATATGACTTTAAACTGTATTTTTATTTGCATTTTATGTTTGGCAACCATTGTGATGGCCTGTCTGAGCGACGGTATATAAGAATTTTATAAATAAAATAAATAAGTAAAATATTTATGCCTGCTCCCAGCATAGTATATTTTCAGTTATTATATTTCCTAGCTTGTTGTGATTCTGCCCTCATGGGCAGCCTCTTACCTTCTCTCTGCCTGCCCCTCAGCCTGGAGGCCGCAGTCCCCGGTTTTGCTTGCGGCTGGAGCCTCTCCTCGGTCTGCCCTCTGCGGCTTGAGAGCTGCCGACAATGCTGGGCCTGTTCCTCAGCCTTAGCAGCAGCATGGTCCTGCACAACTTCCTGCTTCCTAAGGCGCGGGCCACACTTCTTCACAAGATTTAAAGGGCCCGCGGCCGGATATGCCCCAGGCCCCCCCTTGATGACTGCTTCCTGTCTCAGCCCTATAAGATGGCTTCAGCTTCAGTCCTGCTTTGCCTTGCATTGGACTTACTTGCTCCTGGAAGTCTCATCTTCCAGCGCTCCGTCAGGTCTTCATTCTTCGTTGGAGCTCCATGTCTCATCTGCTTCCTGAGTCTTCGTGCTTTCCTGATGTTCCATGTCTTCATGTTCCGAGGTTCCTAGTCCAGGCTTCCTGATGTTTCACTTCCTGATGTTCCAATTCCTGATGTTCCGAGGTTCCGCTCCTTCTTCACTCATTTCGAGTCCTCCTGACCCTCCAGCTCCTTTGGTTCTCCAGATGACATCTTGTTGGGGTAAATCCATCTCGTCGGTTCCTGTTATCGTCATTGGAGTCTCATCTCAGCTGGATTCCCTTCCTGCGCTTGTCCTGTTCTCCGTGTGGTCCGTGACCAGCCTTCCAGGTTGTGTAGGGCACACTACAGGGACCAGCCCATTGGGTCCACCCATGTCGGTGGGCTGTGTAGGGCGCCCTGAGAGACAGTGCCAATGTCTGAACCTTCCCAGCTCCTCTTCTCATCTAGAGTCTTCCAAGTTCCTCATCTCATCGAGAGTCTTCCAAATTCCTCATCCACATCCAGAATCTTCTTGTCCATGTCTTGAATCTTCTCTGTCACAAGGCCTCCGTCTGTCCTCATCCTCAGTCCGGCCTGCTGCTTCTTGCCGATACCTAGCGGCAGGGCCGAAAGGGCTGGGAACGGTCAGAGGACTGTTCAATAACCAACATAATGTTGTTGGCTTTCCAGAAGCATGCAGGTCTGGCAGAGGATCAGACTGTCTTCATCCATGCTGGGGCACAACTCGCCAACCCTCGGTGCTGTCTTGGTTTCTTCTGGGATCATGCCGAGGCACAAGGGCATACAATCCCCTCAAGCTGGGATCACTCTCCTAGCGGTCCCAAACATAACAGAATGCAAGGCCTCTCAAGGCCTCCCCCCACATAACACTTGTGCAGTAAATTTATGTTTTGGGGTTAGGGAGAATTCTGTATATATATTTTCCATATGCATTCCCCTTATACACATGCAGTGACAGACATGTAAAAAATATTGGGGTAGGTATTCCAACACTACTTAGCCGGATAAGTCGCTGAATATCTGGCTATGTTCATTGGCCGACATTTATCCAGATAAATGTTTATCAAGACGGGGCAACTTATCTGGTTATCATAACCAGATGCCTATATTCAGCCTTAACTGAATAAGTTAGACCAACGCAATTAGCATTTATCCGGTTATATTCAGCAGCATAGCCATGCTGCTTAATATCCATTCTAAGTTAGCCGGATAATTAATATCCAGATAACTTAGGTAACCAGATATCTTTGAATATTGGGTCCATTATTTTTGCAGGGGCAATGACTATTGTGCATTCTTGATGTAATTTACATGCTGAGGCAAAGGACTTTTCTGGAGAGGCAGAAGACTATATCTTATGTAAACACCCCCGCTCACTTTGCCAGGGCTCACCTTCAGCAAATGCAGGGGTTGAAGATATCTGTCTACAGCCCCAGAACCAGGGTTCACTCCACTGGGGAATAGCAGAATGCTATGATGTACACACAAAAACACCTGTCCCCACCCAGATTGTGTTCCAAACAGGAAAAAAAAAACCTGTTTCCAAAAATGAAAAGAAAGTCCAAAGATAAAGTTCAGAAAATTAGGGAAAATGCAGTATTTATATTCAACAGTTCCCAGTACTTTCACCATTCTTCTGTGACACCGCAAAACTCCACAATGGATACTTGCAAGTTTTTCCAGTTCAATTCACACTCCTCCCTCACAATCTCCCATTGAGGCCTCAGATTTCCTTCAGGTCCCCAGAGAAGAAAGTTGAAAGTAAAAACACAGACAACTTCACTTTGTTCCTTCTCAAACTAGGCCTTCTCTAAGTAGAATAGATGTCCCCATAGACCAAGGGGTCTTTATCCTCCCAGATGGTCCCAGTTCTACAAAAGTGAATTCCCTTTCTCCATGCCAGCAAAACTCCACACTCTCTCTCTTCTATGACTGCTTCTCTAGACAAGTCCTCCCTCTTCATGGGAAACACTTATGGCCTCCCTCCAAACCAATCCCCTTTGGGGAAAGGCACACACCAATCCTCACCTCTCGGAATCTCCCACCGTTCACTGACTGACTTCCTTGAGTTCTGCATGAATCTTCCCTTGCGGGGAAATTCTCAGAGCTGAACATGCAGGATACACTCTCAAGGCCTGACAAGGGCCACATTTTTCCCCAGCTACAAAAAGGAAAAAACTGAGATCCTAACCAGATCCAAATTCTACATCACATTCAGAAAAACAAAAACAGTTAAAAAGCAGCGTACGTCATTGATGGAGACATTCAAGTGAAAATATACCAGCTGGTCAAATTGTTGATTCTATATCCATTACCCAATAGACACCTGAAAGAGAATTAAAATTGCTTCCATCTGCTGTCTAAAGGTGGTTAATACCTTGCACATAACATTTAACAACACAGGAGTTTTCTGTAGCTAAAAAAAAAAATGATGCAAGCCTAGAAATAGATTAAAGTCCTGCAGACAATTTAACCCCTCAGGTCTCGTGAGAGAATCCTTATTCCATTGGATCAAATCACAAAATTGTACCTTCCACCCTGCAACCCAAATCCTGTCATTCCATGTGGACAGGAGAATAACAAATCCACTTATAGAATTTTAGCTGTAAAAAGCAATCAAATACAACCTACTGATACACTAGGACCAATAATAGTAAACCTATTTTTAATATCTCACTCTTCACTAGTCAGAACAGGGGACTAGAAGAAAAAATCCTTTATCTTCACAATTCTTCCTCAGTTACACCAGGACCTGGATGGGAACTTCAGTTACATATTCCTTTGCACCAATCTCCAGGGTGTAGAAAATGCACACCAAACAGCTTCTGTAAGAATTCTGGGTTGGAGTAGTTCCACTTCTCCTATATAGTCTTCTTGGGCAGCAAATATCTTCAGCACTTGGCACCTGGGTCTCTGGATCAGAGACCCACACATTTAAGATCACCAGGTTGAAGAAATTAAACTCTGTACTCCAATCACCTTCTCTAAATGACATTCTTCTACCAAATTCACTCTGTCTTTTTGCTTCAGGCAGAAAGCAGCAAGGAAAAAATTGACTTTAATGAAAGAAAGGGTCATTCAAAATCCTGGACATTTCCTCCCTGAAACAAACTTTAGAGTGCCCCAATAAAACAAAATACCACAAATAGCATTAAGGAAAGGAGAATAAGGACATAGTGTGTGGATCCAGCTTTTGGATTTTGTTATCTTTTGGGAAGACGAGGATTTTTTTCTTTTTTGTCAAACTCAAAATGTTTTTAAATTAAAGTTCTTGAAACTCTTGAAGAATCTTCAGGTCTTCTGACTCTCTTGGCGGAGCAGGTTCCCCTCAATTCCGAGCAACAAAGCAGGTTCCCCTCAATTCCGAGCAACAAAGCAAAAAGACATCCATCAAATCAGGAAATTGATATCTTTTCACCACCTTGCAAGAAAGAACAGGACAGACAGACAGAACAGCATAGAGAAAAAGTATTTTGTCCTGAATTCCTCTTCAAAAGAACCGGATTTAATTGGAAACTACTGGAACAAGTCTGATGGCTTTACCCAGGGCAAGTCTTGCCTCACAAATCTGCTTCACTTTTTTGAAGGAGTTAATAAACATGTGGATAAAGGTGAACCGGTAGATATAGTATACTTGGATTTTCAGAAGGCGTTTGACAAAGTTCCTCATGAGAGGCTTCTAGGAAAAGTAAAAAGTCATGGGATAGGTGGCGATGTCCTTTCGTGGATTGCAAACTGGCTAAAAGACAGGAAACAGAGAGTAGGATTAAATGGGCAATTTTCTCAGTGGAAGGGAGTGGACAGTGGAGTGCCTCAGGGATCTGTATTGGGACCCTTACTTTTCAATATATTTATAAATGATCTGGAAAGAAATACGAAGAGTGAGATAATCAAATTTGCAGATGACACAAAATTGTTCAGAGTAGTTAAATCACAAGCAGATTGTGATAAATTGCAGGAAGACCTTGTGAGACTGGAAAATTGGGCATCCAAATGGCAGATGAAATTTAATGTGGATAAGTGCAAGGTGATGCATATAGGGAAAAATAACCCATGCTATAATTACACAATGTTGGGTTCCATATTAGGTGCTACAACCCAAGAAAGAGATCTAGGTATCATAGTGGATAACACATTGAAATCGTCGGTACAGTGTGCTGCGGCAGTCAAAAAAGCAAACAGAATGTTGGGAATTATTAGAAAGGGAATGGTGGATAAAACGGAAATTGTCATAATGCCTCTGTATCGCTCCATGGTGAGACCGCACCTTGAATACTGTGTACAATTCTGGTCGCCGCATCTCAAAAAAGATATAATTGCGATGGAGAAGGTACAGAGAAGGGCTACCAAAATGATAAGGGGAATGGAACAACTCCCCTATGAGGAAAGACTAAAGAGGTTAGGACTTTTCAGCTTGGAGAAGAGACGACTGAGGGGGGATATGATAGAGGTGTTTAAAATCATGAGAGGTCTAGAACGGGTAGATATGAATCGGTTATTTACTCTTTCGGATAGTAGAAAGACTAGGGGGCACTCCATGAAATTAGCATGTGGCACATTTAAAACTAATCGGAGAAAGTTCTTTTTTACTCAACGCACAATTAAACTCTGGAATATGTTGCCAGAGGATGTGGTTAGTGCAGTTAGTATAGCTGTGTTTAGAAAAGGATTGGATAAGCTCTTGGAGGAGAAGTCCATTACCTGCTATTAAGTTCACTTAGAGAATAGCCACTGCCATTAGCAATGGTTACATGGAATAGACTTAGTTTTTGGGTACTTGCCAGGTTCTTGTGGCCTGGATTGGCCACTGTTGGAGACAGGATGCTGGGCTTGATGGACCCTTGGTCTGACCCAGTATGGCATTTTCTTATGTTCTTATGTTATGTCCATACTGGTGGAAACCTTCGTCCATGGTGATACCTCTGTAGACTCAGACTAGCCAATATCCCAGTAGTAGATGGTCTACTGGAATCTCTGGAATGGCTCCAATACAGACAACTTTACTCTTCCAGGAACATCCACTGGTAGAAGGGTTATGAGAACCACTGACAGCAGACATGAAGACTCGGCATCCATAATGGACTGTGGCTCAAGTCCAGGATTCTCAGGTCTCTGGCATCCAGCTCTAGCTCTTCATCTTTCAGGACGGGGCAGGTGGAGCCACATCAGAAATGTAGACTCCATTTTTTTCTCCAGCCATGCCATATCTCACCCTATGGTGGCCAGCTCCTGACTTCATGTCCCAGACATCAGATCCTTTGCGGCAAAGAACATGACATGCTGCATCTTTAAGACAGAACAGGAACACTACTAGCAATAGGATCCAGAAGCTAATTTTCTCACTGAGACTAAACACAGCTCCCAGCCCTCTCTTCACCACAGCTGCAGCATTATAGGCCTCCAGGCTTCATTTGACACCTCTCCAAGCTAGATCCTGCCTTCTCCTATGACTCAGGATTCCTGGCCAGCCCCAATGAGTTTCCCCTCTTTGAACTTGGCCCTGTACTGATGACTTCACCGGCTCCACACACTATTTGCCGTTGCCTCCTTTGGGCCTTGCTAGTGTTCCATCACCAGCGCACTCCTGCATCGTTCCTGGCCTGACTTAAGAACATAAGAAATTGCCATGCTGGGTCAGACCAAGGGTCCATCAAGCCCAGCATCCTGTTTCCAACAGAGGCCAAAGCCAGGCCACAAGAACCTGGCAATTACCCAAACACTAAGAAGAACCCATGCTACTGATGCAATTAATAGCAGTGGCTATTCCCTAAGTATAATTGATTAATAGCCATTAATGGACTTCTCCTCCAAGAACTTATCCAAACCTTTTTTGAACCCAGCTACACTAACTGCACTAACCACCTCCTCTGGCAACAAATTCCAGAGCTTTATTGTGCGTTGAGTGAAAAAGAATTTTCTCCGATTAGTCTTAAAGGTGTTACTTGCTAACTTCATGGAATGCCCCCTAGTCCTTCTATTATTCGAAAGTGTAAATAACCGAGTCACATCTACTCATTCAAGACCTCTCATGATCTTAAAGACCTCTATCATATCCTCCCTCAGCCGTCTCTTCTCCAAGCTGGACAGCCCTAACCTCTTCTGCCTTTCCTCATAGGGGAGCTGTTCCATCCCCTTTATCATTTTGGTTGCCCTTCTCTGTACCTTCTCCATTGCAACTATATCTTTTTTGAGATGCGGCGACCAGAATTGTACACAGTATTCAAGGTGCGGTCTCACCATGGAGCGATACAGAGGCATTATGACATTTTCCGTTCTATTAACCATTCCCTTTCTAATAATTCCTAACATTCTATTTGCTTTTTTGACTGCTGCAGCACACTGAGCCGAAGATTTTAAAGTATTATCCACTATGATGCCTAGATCTTTTTCCTGGGTGGTAGCTCCTAATATGGAACCTAACATTGTGTAACTACAGCAAGGGTTATTTTTCCCTATATGCAACACCTTGCACTTGTCCACATTAAATTTCATCTGCCATTTGGATGCCCAATCTTCCAGTCTTGCAAGGTCCTCCTGTACTGTATCACAGTCTGCATGTGATTTAACTACTCTGAATAATTTTGTATCATCCGCAAATTTGATAACCTCACTCGTCGTATTCCTTTCCAGATCATTTATATATATATTGAAAAGCACCGGTCCAAGTACAGATCCCTGAGGCACTCCCTCGGGGCTTCTCATTGCCAGGTTCCACAGTGGTCTCCTTTGGTGGAGCCGGCAGCAGTAGTAACAGTTTTGACCATAGTCAGCTGTGGCAACTTCAACTGGCTCCTGCCCTTCTGATAGGTCTGATCTGAACTGCTGCATGCTTCCGCCAGTGTCAGGTTCCCACACTCTCCTCTTCTTTGGACAGGGCCCCGCACCACAGTTCCTCCGGGTCCCACGACTCTGCTCCTCACTACCTTCTGCAGCCAGTTCCATAAATGGGGGTGGCAGCAGCTATAGTTAGGTCCCCTGGTGCTGGGCAAGTCTCCTGCTCTTTTTTTTCAAGCTGTCCTGCAGCTGTACTGCAGTGGTAAAAAAACCAAGATTCTAGTAGATTTAATAAATGTTCTCCTTTTTTCTTTTATAATTACTGTAAATGTTCTCTAATAAATCCACAACTAGATTATGACTCGTAGTGGATATTTGTTATGGTTAAACTGCCAGATTTTCTGGACTGGTCAACAGTCATAAGGGTTCAGACCATTAAATCTCCCATTGCTTGGTATATGCTCATCTTCCTAGAGCAATGCTTCGCAATCCAATCCTCTGGCACACCTAGTTGTTCAGGTTTTCAGGATCTCCACAATGAATATTAATGAGATAGATTTGCATACAATGGAAGCAGGGCATGCAGATCTCTCTCATGCATATTGATTATGGAGATCCTGAAAATCTGACTGGCTAGGTGTGCCCCAGGATTGGGTTGAGAAGCTGTCCTAAAGGACATATTAAATCTGCCATATGACAATGTTTTGGCAATAATGGGATTTCAGGATCATTACTGGCATTATAATGAATTATAAATTGAAACAAAATGTCTAACATACCTTGTCCCTCATCCATATTATCCCCTGGTGCTGTCCATGACAGTGCAATATTATTTTCTGCAATGTCAGCTTCAAGATCGATAGTTTTAGAAGGTGGAAACATTTCAGGTGAGTAATTCGGTGGAAGGCCAGATACCACCAATGAACCTCCTGAGGCTGTTCTGCTGAAACTTCCCAGCTTCACCTGAATGTCGTCATCACTAACTGGAGGCCTTGCTGGGTTCATCTGGATTTTACCTGGAAGACAAAGTTCTCCTTGATCATTATGAAATCGCTCAGTTGTTATGGATATTTTCCTTGTTTCACATCTTCTTGTTCTGACCTCCTTTTATTCTCGTTATTTTAGTGCCCATAATCAAACTAAATCTTACTGATGCCTGGGCACTAGCCACTTGTGTAATCAGTACTTTGAAGAGAAATTTCTTACACAATAATGTGTCTCTAAAGAATGGCAGTAAAACTCCTTACATCTGCATTACTTCAGCTCTTGAATTAATAGTCCAGCATCTTAAATGTTTCTTACCATTTTCCACGTATCCTGGTATGTACAAGGCATGGTGCTGTAATCTAAACCCAAGTCTGGTAATATTATTATCTTTTCCTTGAACTCGCACTTTTAAGTTGTATCTACCCTTTCCATTGTAAGCAGTAAAATACTTTGAATAGATACCATCATCCTTGGAGATGTCAGCACCTTGGAAAGAGAAAATTATTAACATATCGAGTAAAATACAAATAATATTTGATGACCCATTTAATACATACTAAATTGCTTCTTTTTTTTTAACTTTTTATTAAACATAATATTGTAATGATTAAAAATATTTAAGGAGAAATTTTGAAAACTTAACTTATCTGAAATTGATATTGCTACCAACCCATCCACCTACAATTTTCTGATGCAGCACTATTGACTCTTTAGCAAGGGAGGTCAGTTTCCCATCTGGGGAACTGCTGGGCCTTGTCAGAAAGCTCAACCTCTGTGTCAGATCAAACAAGAATCAAGTGATAGCTGGAAGCAGAGAACATGGAAGACATATTGAGAGCAATTTTCAAAGCAAACTAGCTGCTTTGGAATGTATTAATGTGCCTAGCTTGCCCTGTCTGAAAATTGTCCTCAGCCCAGCTAAAAGTATGCAAGAACTGATTGATCTAGAAGCTCAAAGAAACAGGACAACATTGTTAGATAAACAATAAGAGAATACAAAGATGCCTTTTAAATAGCTGTGATATGCCTTCAGTGCTTACAAAATTATAGTATGCAAAGAATCATAATAAAAATATAAAACATGAAATGAATTCCTTTAAAAAAAAAAAATATATATACAAACAAGTTTGACCAATAAACCTAGGCTTTTTATTAAACCACATTTGTTGATTTGTTGAGCATTGGAAAGTCTATTGTGACGTTGACAACTACTCATTTCAATTTCAGTCTCTTCAGAGCCAACTCCTGGAACAGAGAACTAGACATATGGGCAGATACCCGTATAGAAATTATTTAGCACTTTTCAAATTCTTTAAATACATTAAAAAGTAGGTCTGCAAAACTATATAAACAGAAAGTAAATTTTGTCCCTGATAAAAAGATTGCTCTTACCTGCACCATTATCAGCAAGTTCCAGGGGTACTGGGCTTCCAGTCTCCGGTTCAATGGTAGCTGTCACATTTGCCCCAAGAACCGGTAAAAACCCTTGAGTAACTTCTGCATAAACCAATATGGGATTTGGGTCATGGATTGTGTCCTTGCTCATGTGGGCATTTACAGTCACTGGAGGTACATCAGGTTTTGCTGCTCGAGATGTCACAGTCATACTTAAAACTTGATGTGATGTGTGTGTATTGCAAAGGCTATAAAGCCAATCACCTTCCTGTAAAACCATGTTATAATATTTTAATTTGCAAAAGAGATAAATCATTCTATTGCACTTTTTTCTTAAATATGAATTAAAATAGTACATTTTGAAGACAAATTATGATGATGCAATGACATAAAATGTATTTGAAAATAGGGAGAACTACGGTATTTAAAAAAAATTACGAGGGTAAATAGCTGAAATTGTACCCCACTGAGCAGCTAAATAAAGCCATATAGTTTCTTCTAAGAGGCTGATATTCAGCACCATTTGTCCATCCAAGTTCAGACTTAGCCAGACAAGTGGCAGGATTTGAAAATTCCCTCTGGCTGACCGCCTCAAGATATCTGGCTAAGTAGTTGACTGGATAAAACTTAGCCAGAGGCATTTCTGGGTCAAGTTAAGTTAGGATAACCTGGTCATGGCATAGGGCAATCCTAGAGTTAGCTGGATAAATTTATCCCATCAACTTTAAAGTTAGCGAGATAAGTTTATCCAACTACCATTGCCAGTCGTTTAGAGGCTGAATATAGACCCCTAGGTGTCTACATCTATCTGCTCAAAAATTAGGTGTTCCCAGAGGTGGAATAAAGTCAGAAGAGAAAACTACCATCATAAATTTGATTTTCAAAATATATGAGGGTAGTTTACCCATATAGATTTGCAGCATCTCGCAAGGAGGTGCAATGCAAATCTATGCTTCTACTTTCTGTCTCTCTCTCCCCCACCTTGAACTGTGATCCTCAAGTAAACCCCACCCCAAGCTACACTGCCCTCCCTGTCCAGCAGTTCCCCGGATGGGAAACTGACCTCCCTTGCTAAAGAGTAAACCATTTTGATTAAATTGTATTTGTAAAAGCGATATATAAACACTTTTAAATAAATACAATCCCTTGATCTCTTAAATATCCTCTGGTACCACGATCCCCAGAAGATCCCAGCTTCTCGATCCTTGATCCATCAGAGACCTTCCAGCAACTCCCCCAAGATGATCTCAAACCCCCATCTATTCCCAATCTATCGAAGACCCTCTGACATGCCCATGCCCAAGAACACCAGTCTGTGGTCAGGCGCCTAGCAGCTTCTAGAAATTGCCCCCTATTGTTTAATATGGATAAAATCAATAGGAGTTCACTAGAAAAATCAGAAAAAGAACAAGAACAGCACAGTATGGATGCAAAAATGATTTTGACACTATGGGCCTCATTTTCCAATATCGCATTGGTAACGCATTAAGGGGCGTTTCCCATGCAAATGAGGCTTTTTTCATGCAGCGGGGAAACTTCGCGTAGAGAGAGAGAGAGAGAGCGAGAGAGAGAGAGACTTGCTATGATGTCTACTCCCTAGACAGGTATTTGTATCCCTATGAGAGGCTCACCTAGTAACTCGAGGTGGGGATTAGGTATGAGTGTAGGGGGTTGGGGGCCGCTTTCACATTCAACATGAGACGTACGAACAGAACAGTGGTCTCTTGTGAAGATTTGCTGGCCTTCGGAGTAAGGAAACTCACTCCAAGATGAGATTTGGACAATGTTCTCTCAAACTAGCTTGTTGTTGCCCAGGTAGAGTGTTCATCAAGCTAGTTTGAGAGAACATTGTCCAAATCTCATCTTGGAGTGAGTTTCTTTACTCCGAAGGCCAGCAAATCTTCACAAGAGACCACTGTTCTGTTCGTACGTCTCATGTTGAATGTGAAAGCGGCCCCCAACCCCCTACACTCATACCTAATCCCCACCTCGAGTTACTAGGTGGGCCTCTCATAGGGATAAAATAGCTGTCTAAAGTCTCTCTCTCTCTCTCTCTCTCTCATTCATACGGAAACGTCGTGAACCGCGATAAACCTTTACCGGCCTTTAGCGCACAACATATCGCGAATGAAAGGGTTGTAGCTATTGGCCGCATTAGGAGCCACACTAACACTGCGGCTGTTTCGCCGCACGATTTGCGGAATTATCTCCTGCGGTAACTCCTTGGAAAATGACCCCCTATATTGGCACTACTGGTGTTAGCCTCAGATTAATCTATTATACTGACATCTTGTGGCCATTGTTGGTACTATAACCTCTTGCTGGAGTACACATATATTTCTAATACACAAGAACATTTTTTTTCCATATTGAATTTGATATTGATCTGAAAAAAACTTCTCCATGTTGCATATCTACAGCTCAAGAGCTTTCCAATGAGGTATGAAATAAGATAGGAAATGTAGGAGGAGTTTGCCAGCCAAGAACAAATTAAAGAAAAAAGTTTAAACAATATAGTTTACCAGTACCAATAGCTATTAACAAAGATTAGTAGTACAACTTCATTTTTTGATTGGCTGGAGCAGAGGTGGACAACTCCAGTTCTTAAGAGCAACCAATGTGCTAGGTTTTCAGGATATCCACAATTAATATGCATGAGAGAGATTTGCATACAATGGAGGCAGTGCATACAAATCTATCTCATGTATATTCATTGTGGATATCCTGAAAACCTGGCATGTTTGTGGCTCTCGAGGACCGGAGTTGGCCACCCCTGGGCTAGAACTACTACTCTTTATAAGCTTTATTCGTCAAAAACTGGCCTCTAAAAAAAAAACCTGATAGCACAAAGATATTCACTGATTTTGGTAAATAAAAATAGATATACCCTGTGTTAAACAATTGTGACCAATAAACCTAGGGTTTATCAAAGCACATTTCTTATTCTGTGGAAGGTCTATTGCAGGGGTAGGCAACTCTAGTCCTGGACTGCCACAATATTTCTGCTTTTCTGGACATCCATAATCCATGAGATATATCAGCATACAATGGAGGCAATGTATGCAAATATACCTCATGCATATTCATTGTGGATATCCTGAAAATCAGACCAGTTTGTGGCACTCCAGGACCGGAGTTGCCTACCCTTGGTATACTGTGATGTGGACAACTGCTAATCTTCTGCTCTTTTAATCCATAAAGGGGTAATGCTGTGTGGCTGTTTGGCTGAAGGAGCAGGACAACTCCTGGGATAAATGGATAGTTACAACCCTAGACTGGAGGGTGGCCAATGTAACCCCAATATTTAAAAAAGGCTCCAGGGGCGATCCGGGTAACTACAGACCAGTGAGCCTGACTTCAGTCCCGGGAAAAATAGTGGAAACTATTCTCAAGATCAAAATCGTAGAGCATATAGAAAGACATGATTTAATGGAACACAGTCAGCATGGATTTCCCAAGGGAAGTCTTGCCTAACAAATCTGCTTCATTTTTTTGAAGGGGTTAATAAACATGTGGATAAAGGTGAACCAGTAGATGTAGTGTACTTGGATTTTCAGAAGGCGTTTGACAAAGTCCCTCATGAGAGGCTTCTACGAAAACTAAAAAGTCATGGGATAGGAGGCGATGTCCTTTTGTGGATTACAAACTGGTTAAAAGACAGGAAACAGAGAGTAGGATTAAATGGTCAATTTTCTCAGTGGAAAAGGGTAAACAGTGGAGTGCCTCAGGGATCTGTACTTGGACTGGTGCTTTTCAATATATATATATAAATGATCTGGAAAGGAATACGACGAGTAAGGTTATCAAATTTGCGGATGATACAAAATTATTCAGAGTAATTAAACCACAAGCAGACTGTGATACATTACAGGAGGACCTTGCAAGACTGGAAGATTGGGCATCCAAATGGCAGATGAAATTTAATGTGAACAAGTGCGAGGTGTTGCATATAGGGAAAAATAACCCTTGCTGTAGTTACACGATGTTAGGTTCCATATTAGGAGCTACCACCCCAGGAAAAAGATCTAGGCATCATAGTGGATAATGCTTTAAAATCGTTGGCTCAGTGTGCTGCAGCAGTCAAAAAAGCAAACAGAATGTTAGGAATTATTAGGAAGGGAATGGTTAATAAAACGGAAAATGTCATAATGCCTTTATATCGCTCCATGATGAGACCACACCTTGAATACTGAGTACAATTCTGGTCGCCGCATTTCAAAAAAGATATAGTTGCGATGGAGAAGGTACAGAGAAGGGCAACCAAAATGATAAAGGGGATGGAACAGCTCCCCTTTGAGGAAAGGCTGAAGAGGTTAGGGCTGTTCAGCTTGGAGAAGAGACGGCTGAGGGGGGGATATGATAGAGGTCTTTAAGATCATGAGAGGTCTTGAACGAGTAGATGTGATTCGGTTATTTACACTTTCGAATAATAGAAGGACTAGGGGGCATTCCATGAAGTTAGCAAGTAGCACATTTAAGACTAATTGGAGAAAATTCTTTTTCACTCAACGCACAATAAAGCTCTGGAATTTGTTGCCAGAGGATGTGGTTAATGCAGTTAGTGTAGTTGGGTTCAAAAAAGGTTTGGATAAGTTCTTGGAGGAGAAGTCCATTAACGGCTATTAATCAAGTTTACTTAGGGAATAGCCACTGCTATTTATTGCATCAGTAGCATGGGATCTTCTTAGTGTTTGGATAATTGCCAGGTTCTTGTGGCCTGGTTTGTCCTCTGTTGGAAACAGGATGCTGGGCTTAAAGGACCCTTGGTCTGACCCAGCATGGCAATTTCTTATGTTCTTATGTTCTTAACCATCCTCTGAGCAGGCTGGATAGACCATTTTTGATCTTTATCTGCTGTCATTTGCTATGTTATTTTGGCCTAGATTCATCAAAATACTGTAATTTTCGCATGGATAATGCCCACGATAAGAAAAAGGAGTGTGGCTATGATAATTTTAGAATTACCACACCATTCGCTGTGTTAGCGCTTCGCATTAGGGATGTGAATCGGGCTTCGGACGATTGAAAATATCGTCGATATTTTCAAAATCGTCAGAAATCGGGGGCTCCCCCGAAACGATAGGAGGGCGGGAAAAATGGCACACAAAAATAACCCCTAAACCCACCCTGACCCTTTAAAACTAAACCCTTTGCTTCCCCCACCCTCCTGACCCCCACAAAAACCTTTGACAGGTACTTGGTGGTCCAGTGGGGGTCCCGGAAGTGATCTCCCACTCCCGGGCCGTCGGCTGCCACTAATCAAAATGGCGCCAATGGCCTTTGCCCTTACCATGTGACAGGGTATCCGTGCCATTGGCCGGCCCCTGTCACATGCTAGGAGCACTGGATGGCCCGCGCCATTTTTAAAGATGGCGCCGGCCAATGGCACGGATACCCTGTCACATGGTAAGGGCAAAGGCCATCGGCGCCATTTTGATTAGTGGCAGCCGACGGCCCGGGAGCGGGAGATTGGGCCCGGGAGCGGGAGATCGCTCCCGGGACCCCTACTGGACCACCAGGTACCTGTAAAATGTTTTTGGGGGGGTCGGGAGGGTGGGGGAAGCAAAGGGTTTAGTTTTAAAGGGTCAGGTGGATTTTTTGTCTATCGGCTCAGGCGCAGCCGATAAACAAAACCGCGATCGGGCCCGATGGAAAAAAAACCCACATGTGAATCAGAACCGGAATCCGAACCGATTCCGGTTCCGATTCACATCTCTTCTTTGCATAGGTAATTTATCGTGACATGCATTTAAAGTTTTCTCAGCCCACAATACTTGTACTTCACTTTTTGCAAAGTGCTGAGAGAGAGAGACTATAAGGCCTTCATAGTAGTCAACTATTTATATCATTATAGGAGGGCCAGCTAGTAACTTGAGGTGAGGTTTTGGTGGTGGTGTAGGGTTTTGTAGGCCAGTTTACATGCAGAGTGAGACATTCGAATAGCACAGTGGAGATTTGACATCATTTGGACTGAGGAAAGTCACACAAAGATGAGATTACTTCAATGTTCTCTCGCCCTAGCTTGATAAGAACATAAGAACATGCCTTACTGGATCAGAGCAGAGTCCATCAAGCCCAGCAACCTGTCTCCAACAGTGGCCAATCCAGGTCATAAGAACCTGGCAAGTACCCTGGTAGAGAGTCCATCAAGCTAGAATGAGAGAGCATTGTAGAAATCTCATCTTTGTGTGACTTTCCTCACTCCAAGTCACGTCAAATCTTCACTGAGATGTACTGTGCTGTTTGTATATCTGACTGTGCATGTAAAACTGGCCCCCAAACCCTACACCACCACCAAACCTCACCTCGAGTTACTAGCTGGCCCTCCTATAGTGATATAAATACTTAAGAACATAAGAACATGCCATACTGGGTCAGACCAAGGGTCCATCAAGCCCAGCATCCTGTTTCCAACAGTGGCCAATCCAGGCCAAATGAACCTGGCAAGTACCCAAAAACTAAGTCTATTCCATGTTACCATTGCTAGTAATAGCAGTGGCTATTTTCTAAGTCAACTTAATTAATAGCAGGTAATGGACTTCTCCTCCAAGAACTTATCCAATCCTTTTTTAAACACAGCTATACTAACTGCACTAACCACATCCTCTGGCAACAAATTCCAGAGTTTAATTGTGCGTTGAGTGAAAAATAACTTTCTCCGATTAGTTTTAAAAGTGCCACATGCTAACTTCATGGAGTGCCCCCTAGTCTTTCTATTATCCAAAAGAGTAAATAACCAATTCAGATCTACCCGTTCTAGACCTCTCATGATTTTAAACACCTCTATCATATCCCCCCTCAGCCATCTCTTCTCCAAGCTGAAAAGTCCTAACCTCTTTAGTCTTTCCTCATAGGGGAGTTGGTTCCATTCCCCTTATCATTTTGGTAGCCCTTCTTTGTACCTTCTCCATCGCAATTATATCTTTTTTGAGATGCAGCGACCAGAATTGTACACAGTATTCAAGGTGCGGTCTCACCATGGAGCGATACAGAGGCATTATGACATTTTCCGTTTTATTCACCATTCCCTTTCTAATAATTCCCAACATTCTGTTTGCTTTTTTGACTGCTGCAGCACACTGAACCGACGATTTCAATGTGTTATCCACTATGACACCTAGATCTCTTTCTTGGGTTGTAGCACCTAATATGGAACCTAATATTGTGTAACTACTATGTGTGCCACTCCAGAGGCGCGCTCTCTCTCCCTCTCCCTCCCTCCTCCACACTTTAATACTTTTCAGACGCACATTTATTTTTTTGCATTTGGAGTGAATGAGTAATAGCCTCGTTCACATGCATTTGCATGTGATGAGCGCTAACTCATTCACTCCGCGTTGGACGCTAGTTAAATAGGCGCTAATCCCCCTACTGCATTAGGGGTGGATTAGTGCCTATTTAACCCGCGTCCGACAGCGGGTTAAACAGTGTACTCAGCTGAGTGCACTGTATTGCATCGGCCCCATCGTAAGCTCTCTGGGGATAGGAAAATATCTACAGTACCTGAATGTAATCTGCTTTGAAGTGCTGAAAAGTGGAATACAAAAATCTAAAATAAATAAATAAGGGTCATGCAGTAAGGGGTGTTGAAGTGTGGTGGGTTTTTGCTGGAGATGGCAGTTCAGAGTATGCCCTGATCAGGCTGGGAGGGGGGTTGTTAGGGTTGGGCTGGGGAGGAGAGTGTGCTGGTGTTGGGGGGGGGGGCACAGTGTGCTGTGGTGGGACTGGGGGAACAGAGTGTGCTGGGGCTAGGCGGGTGAGAGGGGAAAGGAATACTAGGATTGGGCTAATGAGGGAGTCTTAGTGTGTACTGGGGTCAAACTGGGCAGGGCAAATCAGTGTGTGCTGGGTTTGAGCCAATGAGGGGAGTCAGAGTATGCTGGGGTCAGGCCTCAGGGGGAGGCAGATTGTGCTGGGGTCAGAGTATGCAAAGGCCGGGCCAATGAAGGGGTCAGGGAGTACTGAGGTCCATCTGGTAAATGCAATTAGAGAGTGCAGGGGCCAGGTCAGTGAGGCGGGGTGGGAAGGAAGATCAGAGTGGGCTAAGGAGAAGGGAAGGTAGAGCTCTGGAGGGTGTAAGGGGGTCCCTGGTTCAGACTGGGGAGGAGGACAGTGAATAGGGCTCTCTGGGGAGTTTCTAGTTTATTGTAAATGAGATTAGTTTGAACTGAATTGTAACTTGCCAGTTTTTCTAATGTGAGATTTGTGCTCCCATTTGTATGATACAAAAATTATTACATAGAAAATTAAAAAAAAAAAGTTATATAATCAAAGTTATTTAAAGAGCAAAAATGTGCCTTTACCTGAGCAGTGCCTGAGATTTGGAGGCGAGCATTTCTGAAGGTTGCATCGCTGTTGAAATTTATGTTCTTATAAATGCTTCCTCTTGGGTCCCTTACTGTAATGGTTGGCATGCTCCGCTCCCAAGTGATTGCAAAGAACGTATCATTTCCCACTGTGCTGTCAATAGTCACACTACCATTTAAACATTGGCTTGGGTTGGTAGTTAAACCAGAGCTTTCAAGCTGTAAGATAAAGAAAAATAAAATACATTTAATCTTGTATTTCCCTCCTTAGCCTCACTATTGAACTTACTACTTTCACCCCATCCCTCTACACTTTCTGTACTGTTGATCTTGTGGATCCTCCCTTCTTGGTCCAAGGACAGGACAATGCCCATCAGGCTAATGGATAGTAAGATACAATCCTCTGTCCTGGTAATCAAAATGGAGGCTTTCACCCAAACATTTTTAACTGTGCAGACTTGCTCTCTTACTTGATAACGTTATACTATATTTATACTCTGTCTAATCAATCTTTAAAGATTGCTCTAAGTGGTTTACAACATTTTGTAATTACAATGCAAAATATTAGAAAACCAAACAATAATAATAATGATCTATACCTATCATACAGCTGAAAATCACCACTTACTGCAGTGATATTCACTTCCAGACTTTGAAGGCTGCAAACAGGTTGGGTTTTCAGGATATCCCTAATACATATGCTCGAGACAGATCTGCATACAATTGAGGCAGTGTGCATGCAAATCTATTTCATGTATATTGTCATATAATGCCTTAACGCTACCCCTAACTCTCACCAGAGCCGTAGCCATGCCTATGGCCAAAATGGCCTCAGCCATAGGCACCGCTACCTGAAGGGCACATACTGCTGCTGGTGATGTCATCCTTAGGAAGAGTAACACCACAGCCCTGCCATAATCGTTGGCGGGGCCTGGGGAGGAGAGTGTCAAATGTTTGTGCAGCAGTGCCCAAGGCCGGTACAAGAATGTTACATATCCTAGGCAACCCTTACAGCCTTGCACCCCTATCCCACCTTGTCACATCCTCCCTACACACAATCTGGGATTATAAGAACATAAGATTTGCCATACTGGGTCAGACCAAAGGTCCATTAAGCCCAATATACAAAGTGGCCAAGCCAGGTCACAAGTACCTGTCAGGATCCCAAAAGTTCAATAGATTCCAAGTTGCTTATCCCAGGAATAAGCAGTGGATTTCCCCAAGTCCACTCAGGTTCGGCATGACCAGCTTTTCACACCATGCATTTGCTCAAGGCAGAACATCCAGGAGGATGGCGGCAACTGGAGAGGCTGCAGGGACACCAGTGGAGCCAAACCAGCTGGCAGCTGAAGAGAAAATGAGGTGGCAAGCTCGCAGGTGGAACCCAGTCTGCCAGTAGCTGAAGAGGAAGAGAGGCCGCAGGCCACTGGCAGATTTCAACCTGTTGGTGGCTGAAAATAAGGAAATACTGCACAGCCACAGTGTTCCCTGTAATCTGTGGCGTGTGCGCCCACGCATAATGTTTCCTGCATGCACGCAGAGCTTCAGCTCCAACCCACCCCTCCCAAGAGCAGAAAGGCCGGCAAGTCATTCTGGAGCACATCCCACCATGGTCCGAAGAGAAGAGGCGGCCTGCTCATCCCAATAGAGCCCGAAGAGAAGAGGAATCTGCGGGGCCATGATGGAGCTCATCCCACCATGGCCCGAAGAGAAGAGACGGCCTGCGGTGGAGCTCATCCCACCATGGTCCAAAGAGAAGAGAAGCCTGCGAGGCCATGGTGGAGCTCATCCCAACACGGCCCTAAGAGAAGAGGAATCTGCAGGGCCGTGATGGAACTTATCCCTCCAGGCCTGAAGACAACAGGAGTCTGTGTATGTGTGTGTCTGTGTGCGAGCCTGTGTTTGTCTGTGTGTGATAGTCTGTATGCATTTGTCTGTCTGACAAGCATGTATGCATGTGTGTGTCTGTGTGAAAGCTTGCATGTGTGTGGCTATGTATGCGGCTGTTTGAGAGCCTGTGTGTGCTTGTGCGAGAACTTGTGTGTGTCTGTGTGAGAATCTGTGTACATGTGAGTGCCTGTGTTCGTGTGTGTGTGTTTGAGGCCTGTGTGTGTCATAACTGAGGCTCCAGCTAGAGCTGGGGAACCCCAACAGGAGCAGTCCAGTGATTCAGGGCAAGACGAGACAGAGCTGGAAAATCTGCCTATACCAACCACCAGCTCTGCAGGTTGAGCCCTTGGGTTCTGGTGGCCGGCAGGACTTAGGCTATGTCTGATGTTGAGGGGCAGGTAGTGCAGGATTGGAGACTGAGGCAAGGCAAGGTGAAGCTGGAATCAGGGGCAGATGAGGAACTGGAGCAGGGTGCAGGTAAGTGTGGAATTGGAACAGACTAGAACAGTGTTCAGGTAAGCATGGAACTGGAACAGACTGGAACAGCATGCAGATAAGCACAGAGCTGGAACAGAGTGCAGGTAAGCATGGAACTGGAAGAGACTGGGACAGACAGGACAGAACAAGGCAAGGACAGGACAGACCAGAGAACAAAGAACATATATGCTTGAAGGCAGCAGACTAGATAGAGGGCCTGAGAGGTCACAAAGCACAGCTGTGAGTGCCTGTGAGCATGTGTGAGGTCTGTGTTTGTTTGTGTATCTGGTGAGAGCCTGTGTGTATGTGTATAAGCGTATGTGTGTGTAACATACCTCTAGGAACTAGGGCAGAGAAATGTTGAATCATCATTGTGGCATGAAAAGACTGACAATAGAGTGCTGTCTCTTTAAGAGCTGGGGGGGGGGAAAGGAGATTCAAAATTGGATTGTCTGAGCATGTGCAAACAGATCACTGCTTAGCTTGAACAGAGTTCCTGCCCTGCTCTGAATTAATAAATATTATCTGTACTGATTAAGGTTCTCTTTTCTGGAACCCTGCTGTGGACGACTTGGGAGTAATTGAACTGTGCCCTGTCAGGATTTGAAGCTCTTCTTTTGGATAGAGGCTGCTGTATTGTGGATTTGGCAGTTGAAGCAAAGAGCAGTACTGACGCCCTCTTCAGCTCTAAATTCAAATGGACACACAGTAGGATACAATCTGGGACTTTGCTTGTTCAGAGACTGCTTAAGGTCGGGTGCTATATCACATGCTGATTCTGGTTGAAATACTTAACATGAGTTATGACAAAGTTGAGTTTTCTCTTGTACTATATACATGTGTTTATATGATAAATGCAGATGCTTAGGAAGTGAACAGATTTATTTCAGTCATTCATTCCAGTAAAGATAAAACTGTTACTCACTAAAGAGCATGTGGATTCATTTCTGATACTGGGTTGGGAATCAAAGTGCAGGTTTCAGACACAAGGAGTCATAAAGAAAATTGAACTTCAAGGGTTACAACAAATTCTGACGCCCAACGTGGGGCAGTGTTTTTTTTTTTTCTTCTCTCTGTCTGACCTGCTACTGAGTGACCCAGCATCATTAGTGAAGTGAGCACAGTATTCTCTTTGTTTCTTTCTCATACAAAATGGAGTATTGCAAGTACTATGATTGTATTCCTGATAGATCTGTTATTCTAAGTTCTGTAAATCCTGAAATATCTTTAGCAAGTGTAGAAGATGCATTAAGCCCAGCGGGTGTAGTTACAAAATTGAAACGTTTAAGAGCTGAGTCATCTGATCAAGTTTTGTGTGAGTTTGAAGAACCGCTTTCTATAATTATTTTAGAAAGAATGAGCTTAAAAGGGGAACTGGACAGTCAGTGGATAATTTTACCTGTCTTAGATGAGACAGTATCAGAACAGAATGTTGAGTCAATGTCCCCTGAAGCATGCACTGACCCACTAGTGAGTGACATACTTTTAGATATGACAGATCGACTTCAAGAAGAATTAGCATATATAGCTGACAGTCATAAAATCAATATTCAAGATCTGAGGAAAAGAACATCTGCTCTCATGATTGAGAGTTTGGGGTCACAAGAAAAAGAAACACGAGATATGGATCAATCACCCCAGAGTATATTGCAGACTCCAGTTAAAAGCCAAAAAAAAGTTCCCAAGTGGCGGGATGCTATGCTGACCCAACATTCTGTGGCAGTCAATTCTTCTCAATATTCCATTCCACCAATTTCTATTCCTGCGGATGTTTCAAAGGTTATAGTGGAGCATGTGATCAAAACTCCTAAGGAAAAGGGTGCAGAGTTGAATCATACGTACTACAAAATTAAAGTTTTCTCTGGAAATGTCCCTAAACCTAGTAATGAAGGAGACTATGAAACTTGGCATATTCAAATTAAGCAATTACTGCAGGATCCAGATCTCACCGCAGGTGCAAAAAAAAGGAAATTAATTGAAAGTCTCCTTCCTCCAGCTTTAAATATTGTCTCTTACATAGATAAAAGCACCACAGCAGAGCAGTGTTTAGAGGAACTGGAGAAGGCATATGGCAGTGTAACTAATGGAGAGGAATTATTTTTTCAATTTATTGAAACTTTCCAGAATGGCAAAGAAAAATCTTCAGACTATTTGAGAAGGCTTCAGGTCCTGTTACAGAAAGTCGTGGAGCGGGGAATTTTCTTTGGGCTCGCCCCAGACAGGCAGTTACTACAACAGTTTGTACGTGGGTGCTGGGAGGAGACCCTGATTACCCGACTGCAATTGAGGGACTTATTAGAGAGCCAGTCGAAGAAACTGCCACAGTACTCGGAGCTGCTATTTAAAATTAGAACGATTGAGGAAGAAAGAAACATGAAAGAATCTAGGAGGATACGTCAATTGGGAGTTACCCAGATTAAACCTGTAAGCAGGACTTACCTAGCAAATGACATAAGCATTGCTCAACATATGACACCAGAGGCAAGTGAGTTTAAGGTGGGATCTGAGTTGGGAACATTTTCAGGAGAAGATAATGTTTTGCTCGCCCCATTGATCACTCATTGTAGAGCTGCCAATTCAGAAATAGTAAATAGCCCTGCTGCAAACAGCATGATGCGAAGAAACTCTTGGGTAGAGAAGATGCCTCAAAAAGGGAGGCATCATCCCAAGATACTTTCATTTTGCTATAACTGTGGAGAGAATGGACACATGATGGGAGAATGCATCAATCCTGTAAATGCTGCTCTAGTCCAACAGAAATTGCGTGAAAAATTTGAAAAAAAAAAAAATACCCAGCATTAGGCAGGTTTCAAATACTCCTTTAAACTAAAAAGGTGCTTTTGCGAGGGGCAGACAAAGGCACCAAATGCAATTCAGATAAGTCCCAAAAGAAAAATATCCAGTGATCATATCCCACCATGTCCTCTACCAGATGATGTTTTGAAACGCCTCGTGGGAAAGGTTTGTTCTGCAACCGCTTATTTGGATGGTGTGCAGTGCCCTTGCTTAGTGGACACTGGCTCTCAAGTGACGTGCATAACACAAACCTTCTATGAAGACTATTTATCACATCGGAAGCTATACCCGCTAGAAGACTTACTTTGTGTTACGGGTGCAGGAGGTCAACCTGTTCCTTATCTGGGGTATATTGAAGTTGAAGTACAGTTTCCCAAGGAGGCCTGTGGAAGTGGGAACAAATATTCTGTCCTTGCTCTAGTCTGTCCCGATCAAAAGAACAAACCCCTGCCTTTAATAGTGGGAACGAATATTCTCAGACATCTAATACATGACTGTAAAGAACTGGCTGGCCCAAATTACCTTAAGGAGTTAGCCATGGACAAAAATTGGGTAACTACATATCAGACCTATGTTTCTCATCAAAGTTCCAATCAAAGAGTTACTAGGCCAATGATGGCTAGATTGACCAGCACCAGACCAATAGTGTTCGAAAGGGATGAAGCGAAGGAAGTGGAATGCATTCTGAGAATGCCCAGACATGGTCAGAGTTTGTCCATATTGCTTGAGGCTTCAGAAAATTATCCTCTACCCGGAGGCTTACTAATACAACCTCAACTCATCCGAACTGGCAGTAAGTCGCACACAAAGGCTAGGGTGCTAATGAAGAATATATCGGATTGTAGCATCAGTTTGCCTCCTAGAAGGACACTGGGTGTAGGTGAGCCAGTCGATATAGTGAGGACCATGAACGTTACAGGCTCGACCTATAAGGATGGTGCTAAACTAGAATCTATTGGAGAGGGTAACATGGAGTCTGAGAAGGTGTCGCTAGACTTCGGAGATTCTCCAATATCTGAAGAGTTTAAACAGCATATAGAAAAGAGAATTAATCAAGAGGCAAAAGGAGCATTTTCCTGTCATGACCTTGATATTGGATGTATTCCAGGAATAATGCATAAAATCACCCTGTTGGATCCAACTCCATTTAAAGAGCGCACACGTCATGTATCCCCAGCTGACTTTGAGGATCTCAGGCAGCACCTGAAGGAGCTATTAGCCACAGGAGTGATTGAGGAGTCTGATAGTCCTTATGCTTCACCTGTGGTATTGGTTAGAAAGAAGAATGGTACTGTTACGAGCGCGCGCGGGCGCGGTCGTCTCGGGCGGGTGGTGAGCCCTTGGGCCACGGCAGGACCCCAGGAGGAGCCCAAGGCCACACCGTGGGAGGTGAGCTGAGCAGGCATGGTGAGCCAGGCAGGCAGGAACAGAAGCAGGGAGTCCGACCCTCAGCCGGACCTGCATGCCCATGGTAGCCAACACGGGGAAGTTGACTAATGAACGGTCCTCCGACTGTTCCCGGCCCTTTCGGACCTGCCGCAGGGAACGGCAATGGGCAGCAGGCCGGACAGAGGCGAGGGCAGACAGAGTCCTTAAACAGAAGACATCAAACGGGGCAGAAGCAGGCTGAAGCAAGACGGAGACATCAGGTCAAGGGCTGAAGCGAGACACAGGAAAGGCCCAGGCGAGCAGGAACTCCGATGCTGGGATACTCACATCCGAAGCCCCCTCGGCTGGCAGAAGCTCAAGAGCCCGTGGGACGAATCCCTCCTGTTGGCCACACCAGGGCCCAACAGGACAGAAGGCTCAGGAACCAGGTCAAGGCAGAGACAGGTAGACATCCAGACAAGGGCTGAAGCAGACACTGAAGACAAGGCTGGACGGGAACATTGCACTGTCCATCAGGGCGCCCTACTCAGCCCACCCGTGGGACTGAGTCGCGGACCACCCTGTCCCAGACTCGCCCTACACAGCCTAGGAAGGCTGGTCGCGGACCACGCTGAGAAGGAGGGTGCAGGGAAACTCCAGGCAAACAGGAACTCCGATGCTGGGATACTCACATCCGAAGTCCTTACGGCTGGCAGGCACAGGAACAAACATCAGGCAGAGACACTGGGCAGGGATCCATCAAAGCATAAGTGATCACGGAAGACCTGGATCAGCAAGGATACAGACGACTGTAGGACCTGATCCAAAAGGCCAAGACACAGTGAACAGAAAGTCCTTAAATACTGGAGGAAGAAGGCAACTCCCTGGGAGGAGCTTGCCAGGACCGCCCACCGCTGGTCCTATAACTAGGGTAGAGAGCTGCGGGCCAGCCCCTAGGGAAGGGCGTCGCCCAACAGGAAGTCCAAACACTGAGGCTGCAAGCCACCGGCATGCCTCAGGAGCAGCTAGGCCTCTCAGGCCCTGGAGCAAGTCCTGGATGATGTGCAGGCGAGGCCCTGGCTTCAGAGCGGCCTCTGGAGGAAGGTAAGAGACCTCCTGCAGCGCAGCAGCAGGGGGGATCGCAACAGGTACCTTGAGGATGGTTGTTGATTATCGTAAATTGAACAACATAACCAGAAAAGACTCCTATCCATTGCCTCGAATTGAGGAGACATTCACTCTCCTATCAGGTAGCAAGTGGTTCTCAGTACTAGATCTCAAGAGTGGGTACTATCAGATTGAGGTAGAAGAAATGGATAGGCCTAAAACTGCATTCACCACGCCCTTTGGAAACTGGCAATTTAAGAGAATGGCTCAAGGACTGACAAATGCTCCAGCAAGTTTTCAAAGAATGATAGAGAAAGTAATGACTGATATTAATCTACATGAAGTTGTGGCCTTCTTGGATGATCTTATAATATTCTCGGACACACTGGAAGAGCATGAGGACCGATTGATGAGGGTGTTACAACGACTGTTGAAATGCGGATTGAAGCTCTCTCCATCTAAATGTAAATTCTTTCAGAAGTCAGTGAAATATTTGGGTCATCATATCTCAGAGAAGGGGGTGCTCCCCGATGAAGAGAAAATTTCAGCCATTACTAAGTGGCCACAACCTAAAAACATTAGAGAGCTGCGATCTTTTCTAGGATTTGCGGGCTATTACCGAAGATTCGTGAATCAATACTCACGCTTGGTGAAGCCGCTCAGTAATCTGTTGGTGGGACTAACAAACAGTCGAAAGGATAGGAAAGAAGCCCGGATTCAAAGTCAGCAGCTATTGGGTACGCGGTGGACCTCAGAATGTCAGAAAGCATTCGAAATTATAAAGGAAAAACTCACGGTTGCCCCTGTGTTGGCTTTCGCAAATTGGAAGCTACCTTATGTATTACACACTGATGCCAGCACTACAGGGCTAGGCGCTGCACTTTACCAAATTCAAGAAGGAAAACTGCGAGTGATTTCATATGCCAGTCGTGGGCTCACTAAAAGTGAACGGAATTACCCTATCCACAAATTGGAATTTTTAGCCCTTAAATGGGCAGTTTGTGAAAAATTTCATGATTATCTATATGGTGCAGAGTTTAAAGTAGTGACAGATAATAACCCTCTGACGTACGTCCTGACGACTGCTAAACTGGATGCCACAGGTCATCGATGGTTAGCATCCCTCTCCCTGTACAACTTTGACATCGGATACAAATCTGGTAAAGCCAATATAGATGCTGACGGGTTGTCTAGGAGACCACATGATCCTGAAGAAGATGATGAAGAATTTTTGAAATATGAGGAGAGGGTTGCCAAGATGCTATCTCGTGTGAAGACAGATCAAGAAGGAATGGACACTCTATCTAAGGTAATATGTAAGGCGGCATTCCAGAAGCATGATGTCTCTATTTTGACACATATTTCAGAAGATTCGGGAGACTACGACACTCCCATTACACCTCATTCTACTTCCAAGTTTGAGTGCAGCCCTGGTGCCTTGGTGGAAATCTTACCTGCAGGAGGAGATGCTGTTCCAGATGATTTTGATGACCCGGACCTGTGGCCTGGACAACCCACCCTACCTGGGTTTACCTTGGGTGACTGGAGAGTGTTCCAGAGGGAAGACCCATGTTTATCCCAAGTCATAATGATGCTGGAGAGAGGTGAGAAATTTGAAGATCGAGACAGGAATCGGGAGCATCCAGAATTGCGATTATTCTTCAGAGAATGGCAAAAACTATGTCTTCAAGAGGGAGTACTTTTCAGAAAAGTGATGAGGAGTGGAGGACCACACCAACAACTTGTGATTCCAAGAAAATATCGTCAGAGAGCTCTGGAGGGGGTACATGATGAAACTGGCCATCTGGGTTGTGAACGGACCTTGGACTTAGCACGTGCACGTTTTTATTGGCCGAGAATGGCACATGGGGTAGAGCAATGGGTGAAGACATGCGAAAGATGTGTGCGGAGAAAAGCTAGAGCAGAAAAAGCAGCCCCCTTGGTAAATATAAAAGCTTACGCCCCCATAGAGCTAGTTTGCATTGACTTCCTTACCTTAGAGCCTGACGACAAGGATACACGAAATGTTTTGGTAGTCACGGATCACTTTACTAAGTATGCTCAGGCATATCCCACTAGAGATCAGACTGCAAGAACTGTTGCTGTTACCCTGTGGGAGAATTTCATCTGCCACTATGGATTTCCAAAACGAATCCATAGTGACCAAGGAGCCAATTTTGAATCTGAACTCATTTCAGAGCTATGTAGAATAGCAGGCACTAAATCCAGAACCACTCCATATCACCCTCGAGGAAATCCAGTAGAACGCTTCAATAGAACCTTAATAGAAATGTTGGGTACATTAGAGGATAAGCGTAAGGAACATTGGAGAAAATATGTTCGGCCACTAGTACATGCCTATAATTGTACTCGGAATGACAGTACTGGAATTTCTCCGTTTTTTCTCATGTTTGGAAGAGAACCTCGACTTCCAATAGACTTATGCTTCGGCATCAGTCCAGTGGGTCATAACGCTAAAACTCATCACCAATATGTACGAGAGTTACGTCAGAGGTTGAAGTATGCATATGAGCTGGCTACTCAGGAAGCTGAGAAACATCAACTAGCCAACAAACGCAGATGGGATGCGAAAGTAATGCCATCCTCAGTGGAAGAGGGTGATAGAGTATTGGTCAAGAATGTGAAGTTGAGGGGCAAGCACAAATTGGCTGATCGGTGGGAGTCTTCAGTGTATATTGTGGTAAAACAAATTGAAGGTATACCAGTCTATGTGGTGAAGCCAGAAACAGGGGATGGACCCGAAAGGACGTTACACAGGGATCTACTGCGCCCCTGTGGATTTATTTCTGGAAGAGAAGAGGCTGATATTCACTGTGAACCATTCAATAGTACCAAGCAATTGAGGAAAAAGCAGAAGGAGGACGCTGAGGATAGTATGGATGGCTCTATTATGGAGAGCGGAAGTTCAGATCCAGCTGAACTGGAAGAGAGTCCAATTACTGGTGAAATTCAGTCAAATGGAACATTAAATCCTAATGCGGAGGAGTTTCATCCAGAGTCATGGGAAGAGGATCCTGTGGAAGTTAGTATACCAGTAAATCATAACAATTCATGCGATTTGAACAGCTCAGTCAATGAAGAACAGCGTGCATCCTCCTTGGGGAAGAAGAAAACTCTTGATGAATCAATGACCAAAATAGGACTTCTACCGTTACCTCAAAGATCGCAGAGACCAAGGAGACTGCCTAGTAGATTCGATGACTTTGAAGTGCAATTGCCCAAGGGGTTGCACAGCCACAACATATTGAGACAGTCATATTCAAGGAATCCATTAGAGGCGTGTATATCCATGCAGCAACTAAGTAGTATGATGCAAGAGATATTGAGCAAACAAACAGAGTTAATATATAAGCTGTGGACATAAATACCTGCCGGGGACGTCAGGTTTTAGGAGGGGACCATGTAACATACCTCTAGGAACTAGGGCAGAGAAATGTTGAATCATCATTGTGGCATGAAAAGACTGACAATAGAGTGCTGTCTCTTTAAGAGCTGGGGGGGGGAAAGGAGATTCAAAATTGGATTGTCTGAGCATGTGCAAACAGATCACTGCTTAGCTTGAACAGAGTTCCTGCCCTGCTCTGAATTAATAAATATTATCTGTACTGATTAAGGTTCTCTTTTCTGGAACCCTGCTGTGGACGACTTGGGAGTAATTGAACTGTGCCCTGTCAGGATTTGAAGCTCTTCTTTTGGATAGAGGCTGCTGTATTGTGGATTTGGCAGTTGAAGCAAAGAGCAGTACTGACGCCCTCTTCAGCTCTAAATTCAAATGGACACACAGTAGGATACAATCTGGGACTTTGCTTGTTCAGAGACTGCTTAAGGTCGGGTGCTATATCACATGCTGATTCTGGTTGAAATACTTAACATGAGTTATGACAAAGTTGAGTTTTCTCTTGTACTATATACATGTGTTTATATGATAAATGCAGATGCTTAGGAAGTGAACAGATTTATTTCAGTCATTCATTCCAGTAAAGATAAAACTGTTACTCACTAAAGAGCGTGTGGATTCATTTCTGATACTGGGTTGGGAATCAAAGTGCAGGTTTCAGACACAAGGAGTCATAAAGAAAATTGAACTTCAAGGGTTACATGTGCACTTGTGAGAGCCTATATATTGCATAAAGACTTTCACAGGCATGTACACCAACACATTGTGTCTGTGAGGCAAAGAAAGCATGTGTTGATGAGAGAGGAGGAATATGTGCGAGAACAAAGGCATATATATGAGACAAGGAATGTGTATGAGAATATATGTGTTATTGTTTGTGTGTGAGAGAGAGAAGATAAAGTTTGTACAGCCCTACCTCCTAAAAATCCACAACAATCTCAGAGAGACTGGAAATCAAAAGATCCCAGGTATGGAGAGCATACCTGGGTGTAATTTGATGATTTTGCTGTTTTGAAATATTTTATTGTTGTTTTTTTTTGGGGGGGGGAATAGAACATTTTCAAATTTTGGATTTTTTCAAATTTGTTTTGGTATTTGGGAAATTTTGGATATTCTATTCATTAACTGGTTTGAAATATTTTTTTTATGAATATGATTTTACCATTATCATGTTTTATATTTCTTGATTTTATTACTTAATGTTTTATGAAGAATGGTAATGTTTCTGTTTTTCCTTTGTTGCTCTGCATATAGAGGATAGCTTGTTATGGGCTCCAGTTGAGTTTTTCTTAGCACATTTTTATTTATACTTTTTGGTCTCTTTGTTCTGTGTTTGGTCAGGGTCTGTCTGTATTCTGTATATTTATTTATTTATTTATTTATTTACGATTTTTATATACCGATGTTCATTTCAAAAAGAGATATCACATCGGTTTACAGTAAGGTACAATAGGTAATTCACTATCCCCTAAAAGGGCTTACAATCTAAAATTTTTGTACCTGAGGCTAAGAGATTACAAAAATAAAACCATCAAAATCAAAGTTCTTAACAATTAAGCGAAAGGTATAACAAGGAGCATATTAAAGAAATAACACAAAGGGGTACACAAAGGGGAGTGCCCCTTTGTTGCGCCACTTTGTCGCGCCCCCTTCGGCGCGTGACGCATGGCGCGCAGCGCCTGCTGGCTTGATGCTTTTCAAACTGCCCGGCTCCGTTTGCGATGATGTCAGGGGAGGGGGCGGGTCTCAGGATCATGGCTTTCCTCACAGAAATCTCTTCTCAGTTTCAAAGGCAGTTTTTTCACTTTTTTTTGTCTTTTTACCTTGGATGTTAGCTGTGGTGACAGATATGTGACTGAGGTGAGGCGTTTGACAAAGTCCCTCATGAGAGGCTTCTACGAAAACTAAAAAGTCATGGGATAGGAGGCGATATCCTTTCGTGGATTACAAACTGGTTAAAAGACAGGAAACAGAGAGTAGAATTAAATGGTCAATTTTCTCAGTGGAAAAGGGTAAACAGTGGAGTGCCTCAGGGATCTGTCCTTGGACCGGTACTTTTCAATATATATATAAATTATCTGAAACGGAATATGATGAGTGAGGTTATCAAATTTGCGGATGATACAAAATTATTCAGAGTAGTTAAATCACAAGCAGACTGTGATACATTACAGGAGGACCTTGCAAGACTGGAAGATTGGGCATCCAAATGGCAGATGAAATTTAATGTGGACAAGTGCAAGGTGTTGCATATAGGGAAAAATAACCCTTGCTGTAGTTACACGATGTTAGGTTCCATATTAGGAGCTACCACCCAGGAAAAAGATCTAGGCATTATAGTGAATAATACTTTAAAATCGTCAGCTCAGTGTGCTGCAGCAGTCAAAAAAGCAAATAGAATGTTAAGAATTATTAGGAAGGGAATGGTTAATAGAACGGAAAATGTCATAATGCCTCTATATCGCTCCATGGTGAGACCACACCTTGAATACTGTGTACAATTCTGGTCGCCGCATCTCAAAAAAGATATAGTTGCGATGGAGAAGGTACAGAGAAGGGCAACCAAAATGATAAAGGGGATGGAACAGCTCCCCTATGAGGAAAGGCTGAAGAGGATAGGGTTATTCAGCTTGGAGAAGAGACGGCTGAGGGGGGATATGATAGAGGTCTTTAAGATCATGAGAGGTCTTGAACGAGTAGATGTGACTCGGTTATTTACACTTTCGAATAACAGAAGGACTAGGGGGCATTCCATGAAGTTAGCAAGTAGCAATTTTAAGACTAATTGGAGAAAATTCTTTTTCACTCAACGCACCATAAAGCTCTGGAATTTGTTGCCAAAGGATGTGGTTAGTGCAGTTAGTGTAGCTGGGTTCAAAAAAGGTTTGGATAAGTTCTTGGAGGAGAAGTCCATTAAAGGCTATTAATCAAGTTTACTTGGTGAATAGCCACTGCTATTAATTGCATCAGTAGCATGGGTTCTTCTTAGTGTTTGGGTAATTGCCAGGTTCTTGTGGCCTGGTTTGGCTTCTGTTGGAAACAGGATGCTGGGCTTGATGGACCCTTGGTCTCACCCAGCATGGCAATTTCTTATGTTCTTATTTTGCTGGCATGTAATTTCTGCGTAGGGATCTATAGTAGCTCTGGCTTGTTCTGTTTTCCTAATAGGAGGTGTATTGGTGTTATAGGGCCTGGTGTAATATCTGCAGTCATGCTTTTTCATAGATAAGGAAGTTAATGTTTGAGTGCTGGCAGTTAGGATTGTTTTGGTATGGGAGGTTTGCTATATTGTAATGGTAATTACATTTATTCATGGCTTTCTGAGGTGCCATTACAAATTCCATAGGAGTTCCAAGTGTCTTTTTTGCTGAGTTTTCTGGTTGGCACCACAGCAGTGCATATAAATATAATATACATATTGTAAGTGATATTTTGCCTCAGAAGATTGTACTTTTGAATGTTCTTTTTCATGTAAAATTTACTATAAGTGCATAATTACATTTTGTGTGGCTGTAGTGGGTGTGGGAGTGTGGTGTGTATGCAAGGCGGTAAGGTTCCCTAGAATATATATAATACCCTTCCCTTGACCGTGGGTTATGTGGGCTGGTGGCTGGGTATCAGTTTTTAAAAATATAGATTGCTGGAGTGAGCAGGTCTTTGTTGGGTCTGGGACAGAGACTGAGTGAATCAGGGGGGGGGGAGCACTTTAATAGTTTGCACAGGGTAGCCAAAAAGCTAGCACTGGCCTTGAGTGCACCTTAATAATGGTTTCATTTTACTTAGTTATTTAAAATCTTATATACCTCAACTTTCTAGAAAATAATTCAATCCAAAGCGGTTTATATATGAAATATCATAAAATACTTATGTATAAATAATCCAGGAAAACAAATTAAACAGTACAATATTATGACAAAACTCACAAACATTAAACAAAATAAAACAATTCTAAAAATGCTGGTGGATGGGCAAAATTCAGGATTACAATCTAGGGGCCTGATTTACTAAGGCTTTTAAGGGAAATTTTAGAATTACCACACCACTACTATGTTCTCTCACCCTAACTTGATGGACTCTATAGGGTACCATCAAGCTAGGGCGAGATAACATAGTACAAAATTTCATCTTTGTGAGACTTTCCTCACTCCAAATGATGTCAAATCTTCATCGAGGTGTACTGTGCTGTTCGTACACCTCACTCTACATGAGATACTGGCCCCTAAACCACCACCACCACCTCATCTCGAGCTGTTAGATGGTCCTCCTAACTTACTTAGCCAGATTAAAAAAAAAAAAGTCTGCGTTGTGAATGACTAAAGTTAGCCTTATAAGTTCAGTTGTAAAAAAAAAAAAAAAAAAGCTGATCTAAAATTACCAGGATAAACTTTATCTGTATATCTAGCCAGGTATAATCAATGAAACACTTACCCAGGTATGATCTGCTGAAAATCTGAGTAAAATTACCTGGGTAACTTTCTTGATCACCGCTCTGCTGAATAGACATTTTTAGACTTAAATGAATAATATTTCAAATAAATATTTTAAATATGTGATGAATTTTTTCCCCAAATTGAAACATTTTAAGGCCCCCATTAATGACAGCTAATCTGGAGATTAAAGATGAAGCTCAGAATTTGGATGTAATTGTGGATTCCAACTTAAATAGTATGTGTGCACTGCAAATTAACTGCCTTTGTACACCCAACCTCCCCCCCCTCCCCTCCCCTGGCTGAAAGAGAAGGAACTGGCAAAGCAGCTCTTCTGTTCTCTCTCTGCCAGTCAAGCAGCGCACTGTGCAGTCAGACAAATATCACTATCACTGTTTGTTTATTAGCACTGCTTCTCTGTCTCCACTGCCCTTTGCCCTGAATTAATGAACAGACAGAATGCAGCAGCATCTCTGGTTGTCTCTCAAAGGGGCTGATGCAATACAGTGTGCTCAGCCAAGCACACTGTTTAACCGGCAGTTGGACATGCGTTGTATAGGCACTACCTAATCCCCTGAGTGTTCAGCGCCCGCTTTCAGCATGACATTGATTGCATCGGCCCCTCAAGGAGGAACTAGGGCAGAGCTTTCCAAACTTTTCATGTTGGAGACACACTTTTTAGACAAACATAATTTCGGGACACAGTAATTCAGTCTACTAGCAAACCAGAGGTTAAAGGTTAAACAAACGAAATTTATTTCGACAATTTATATATGTTTCCTTAAATATATACATAATAAAATGTTTCACGACACAACCTATCTTGTGAAAACCTTTCATTTATATTAAAAATATATAATATTCCAAGATTAATGTTATTGTTATAATTTATGAATAACAATAATAAAACAAAGTTATTGTGTTATTCAATTTACCTCTTTAATGAGATATATGAGCTTGATGGGATGAACACAGCTTTTGAATATTTGGTGTTAATAAGAAAGTCCAAAGGGTCTTCTGCGTAATTTAAAAAAGCTGGCCAGTTTCACACTATATAATTATTTGATAGCCTCATTCAACTAATTCTATATGGCTATGAAAGTGAAGTCTGGAATTTATAGGAAGGGACAGAATATCAATATAAATCCTGCACCTCCAGTTCTGTAACTCTGTGCATCCACTGAAATTCCCCCAAACAATGGAGCTTGAATGTTTCCCTTACAGCTCATCATACTAAAAGATATTTTCTAATTCTGGTGTCACCTCACAGTAACAGCAGCACAAACACCTTCCACTGCCAGGCACATTGTGAACTAACACAAAACCTCGCAAAAAAGATACTCAAAATCTATACTGCAATCCCATTGTAACACAACAGTAATAACACCAAGGACTAAACAACAATAACCCTACCTGTGAAAAAGCAAGGGTAAATATTGCACTGGGTCCTAGAATACCAATACACCACCTACTGAGGAAACAAAACAAACCAGATTGCTATAGATCCCTATAGAAACATAGAAATGACGGCAGAAGAAGACCGAACGGCCCATCCAGTCTGCCCAGCAAGCTACTCACTTTATCCTTTTTTTAAATGTTTTTTTTTTTTTTTTAAATCTTTTACTCTCTCCCACCTGTTACTATTGGCTTCCAGTACCCTCCAGCCCTAATTCCCCTCCACCCCACCACCAATGTAGAGAGCAGCGCCGGATCTGCATCCAAGTGAACATCCAGCTCAATTAGGGGTAGCAACCGCTGCAATAAGCAGGCCACACCCTTACCCCATACTCTTACCCACCCCTGGTTTTTTTTTTTTTTTTGGAGATGGCAGCCCTCCATCCTTCCGCTCAGTGAAGGTGGAACACCAACCACTGGCCACTGGCATCCCGCTCCGTGAATGCCTCTGTGGCTACTGCCGCTCCGTGCAGTGTTTTGCTGCCTCCTCTTTATTCACGTCCTCTAGACTTGATGGATCCACAGTGTTTATCCCACGCCCCTTTGAAGTCCTATGCTAGCAGAATCTCTCATCATGGTCACACACACAGAGCAGAGACAGACCCTCACCAAATACAGAATACAAAATAAAGAAGCACAAATTAGACAAAAACTGAAATGGAAACCCCAAGAAGCCAGACTCTGTGAATTAACAATGGAAAAACAGAACCACCATTCCTCATAAAACAAATAAAATCAAGAAACAAAGCATCAGTTATAATAGTAAAACCATACTAATAAAAGACAATTTAGAACTACTGATAAATAGAATTTCTATTAATTAAAATCATATACATTTTTTACAATTTCCCAAACACCAATAAAATATTTCAAAACAGCACATATATCGAATAACACCCAATAATTAAAACTAATAAGGATTTTAAAAAGCCCCTGCTGTCCATACGTGGGAGCTTTTGATTTCCAGTCACCCTGATATTGTCAAGGATTAGGAGGTTATCCTCTCTCTCTCACACATACTCACATGTCCATTCTCTCTCACATATACACTGTCACATACATACACATTCATGCTCTTATACCTACCATAACCTCTCGCTCTCACAGACACTGACACACTCTCAGGCTCTAAGACACTCTCTCCCCCTCCACACACACCCCCCACACAAACTCTTACTCCCCTGGATTTTCTCATACACACTCATGCTCTCACTCTCTCTGGCTCCCTCACATACACACAAACACACCCACCCAGGCAAGTTCCCAATCATTCTCACACAAACACACACACCCAGGCAAGCTCCCAGTCATTTTCACACCACTCCCTCACCATCCCCCAGGCATGCACACATTCATTCTCACACAAACAAACCCACAGGCAGGCACCAATTCATTCTCACACACACAGACCCCCAAGGCAGGCACCAATTCATTCTCACACACACAGACCCCCAAGGCAGGCACCAATTCATTCTCACACACACACATACACCACACACAGGCAGGCACCTATTCTCACACATACAAACCCCAGGAAGACAGCCATTCATTCTCATACACAGACACACCCTCAGGTCGGCACCCATGCATTCACACACATACACCCCCAGGCAGACTCCCATTCATACACATGCACACTAAAGGCAGACCTCCTCTCTTTCTTTTGCCAGCAACCTCGGAGTCTCTCTCATTCCTCTAATGCCACTGATGCCGCATGGCTATTGGGGAGGCGCTGATTGCTGCTATTGGCACTGAAGCCCATTCTGCTGCCTCCTCTGTGCAGGCCCCGTGGGTTTCCACTTCCTCCTTGTTGATCGCGTACATTGTGAGATCCGCATAGAGAAAGTGCTACTCTTGCACATTCCCAAAGATTACATGTGCCTATCAGTAAAAAGTAATTTTTTTTTTTTTTTACCTTTGCTGTCTGATCTTAGTTTTCTAATCGGTTGGTCACAGGCTTTTTTGTTCTACCTCACCTTTCTTATTTTTTTGCCAATTCCTTTCATATTGTCTTTTTTTTCTATTTCTTTTCTCTCCATCTATCTTCTTCCCTCAAACATACAGTCAGGTTCTCATTCTCACATGCTTTCTCTCTCACACACAGGCTCTCACTCTCACCTGCTCTCTCTCATACAATCATTCATACACAGTCTCTCTCTTGCACATGCTGTCTGACTCTCACACACCCAGGCTCTCTCTCACTCCCACATGCTGTCTTGCTCAAGCACAGGCTCTCACTGACACATGCTGTCTCTCTCACACACACACAGGCTCTCAGATGCTGTCTCTGCAAACATTCAGGTCCTCACTCCCACACACAATCTCTCAACTCATCTCATACACACACTCTACGGGCCCTCAGCCTCTCTTACCTCTGGGCCTCCTCTTCATGGGTCGCTGCAGGATGGGCTCTGCAGTGGCCCTGATCTTTGCGGGCCGATCCGCAGCAGCGGCGGCCCTGAACTTCTTGGGCCAATCCGCGGTGGGGACCCTGCTACCGGGCCTCCTCCTCTTCTCAGCCCGCTGCTCCTCTTCTGCACGCGGCTGATGCTCCTCCTCTTTCCTGCCTGTGCGGCTCCGGCAACATTTTTCTTCCGGGGCCGCGTGGGCAGGAAGGAGGAGGAGCACCTGCACGTTTACACGTGACCTTTTTCTTCGGGCCATGGTGACGTGCGCTCCACCCCGGCCCTGCCGATCTTCCTGCTGTGCGTCTTCGGCACAGCCCAGCCCAGCGAAACTTCACTGCTCAGCCGCCAGTGGGATGAGGTCCACGGCGGCCGCATTGGCTCCCACTTGCTGGTGTGTCACGTGCACCGGGCTTGCGCGACACACCGGCACACTGCAGGCGACACACTAAAGTGTTGCGACACACACTTTGGAAAGCTCTGCACTAGGGTTATGCAAGTGACCCTAATGCCTCCTTGATAAAGTGACCCCTAATTTAAATATTGCATGGCACCCCCAGGAGGGGTGCCTGGGTGTGTGTTAGGAAAGTGGGCGCTGAGTGTTCAGCGCCAATTTTTAGCACACATTTATTGCATTGGCCCTTAGTGGGAGCACTGTGACTACAGCAGTGAAGATAACAAAAAAAACCTTACCAATGCTAAAATTCTTCTCTCTTCTTTTTTTAAACTTTTTCTTTGACTCTAAAAGAGCTTCCAAAAAGACAAGCTTTCCCTGTGAAATCGACAAAGAAAATGGAGTTTCTTTGCATATGTTCTAATCTTTCACTGGGAGGATGTCAGCATCACTTGATCCAAATGCCAGCTATAAGCTAGTTAAAAAAATCCTTCACCTTGATTGTTCCTCCAGCCTTCTGCTTGCCTACCTCTTCCACCTTGGCTCCAGCCAGATTGCTACTTCTCATAGTCATTGGTTGATTGCTATAGCTGCCAGTCTCACAGCAGCACTTTTCAACGGCCAGAGACTTGAATGGGAAATGAATGAAATGAAAATTTAAATTTAAATTTGTGGGCATACTCCATTTGTTTTGGGGGATCATGGATGAAAAAAATGGTCTCATTTGTTGCATTTTATCCATTTGTTTCAAACAAATGTGCATCACTATCAGCCATCTAGATCCTAGATGGTGAAAATGTCACCCTGCAGATTGGAAAAAATCTAGCTGCCTAGTTTCACCATACATTTAATTTTAGTCATTGTAAATGTGGGCAGTCCCAGAAGTTAGATCAAGGGATTGAATATAGCTGATTAACTCTGACCAAACAAATAGTAGGTCTAAATCTAGTCTGCCAGATTTTGGCTGGCTAGATTTAGGAAAATTTTCAGCCGTAACGTTAGCTGGCTAGGTTTAGCTAAAAATGATCCTAAACCTAGCTGATTAGGTTTGGGTCTCAGCTGCAACTGAAAATTTACTTCAGAGTAATTAAAGCAATGGTTAATGTTCATATAAACAGTTGTTTGTCTGTTGAGACTGACCTGAATAGACTGTTGTGAAATGTTTCCATTTCCTGATGAAATTCCAGTGAAAACATCAATTAGCCCATTGGCATCCAAGCTATCTGTGGCAGCAAACTGTAAACCTCCTGAAATGTAGCAAGTTATGAATCAGAACAGTTTCTCTTTCAAAGCAAATTGGGTTAACTATATTTAGGGAACAGATGAATTAGCACAGGTTTGAAACTTGTTATGAATAGCATTAATGATCATGATTTCATTACATATAACAAATTTCAAACTGTTCACACTGGGGCAAAGCCCTTAGGCATATAACACCCCACTCTGCAGCCAAACCTGAACATGAACATTGATGCTCACATTCTTGAATCCCTTCTGCTACAGAAGAACCATGGTATCTTTGCATTGTTGGAGCTCGCCAGTAAATCTAGGTATGGGCGACCCCAGTGCATCACTATGAAATGAAAGGCTTAGCTTCCTTTCGTTACCCCATCTCCCAGTTTGACTTCCCTGTTACAATGTAATTTTCCAAACTTAACCTGTTTATTGTAAACCAACATGATGTCCACAACGAATGCTGGTATATAAAAATGTTTAAATAAATAAATAAATAAATAAATAAGTCCCACTCTCCTGGGTCCAAGACCTGCCTGCTAAGAAAGTTGGCCCTTACATTGTCCTTCCCAGCAACATGGGAGGTAGATATGTTCTGGAGTTGTTCCGCCCACACCATGAGCACATCTACCTCCACCGACACCTGTTGGCTTCTGGTTCTATCTTGATGATTGATGTAGGCCATTGTCATGGCATTGTCCAACATTATCTTTACTGCTCTAGCTTCCAGCTGCTCGGTGAATTGCAAGCATGACAATCTAACTGCATACGCTACCAAGCGAAAGATGGTCCTCTGCAGCTTCTCGGCATTCCACCAACCTTGCGCTACCAACTCGTGACAGTGAGCTACCCAACCTAGAAGGCTCGCACTAACAAGTTCGGTGTCTTCCTGAGATGATCTGATTGTAACCATCACTGCAACTGGTTTCTCACATTCAATGGCAAGTGAGCCTCACTGTATACTCCTGCGACTAAGGATTCCACTGGGAGAGCAATGCGCACTGAAGGGGCCGCATATGTACCCTCACCCAGGGGACTATGTTCAATGTTGCTGCCATTGATCCCAGGACCTGCAGGTAAGACTACACCATCAGGTGAATAGTCCATCTCAGGACCTGAATTTAACTGTGACTCTCTGGTAGAAATACTCTGCCCTGCTCCATATCGAATCACACGCCAAGATACTCTTGTGTCTGAGACGGCTTAAACTGCTCTTGGCCAAGTTCACCTGAAGCAAGGAGATCACCTTATGAGATGCCAAGTGACTCTCACCTGCACTTTTGACCCAAATCAACCAGTCGTCCAGATATGGATAGACCAGAATGCCCTCCTTGCACAGAGATGCCACTACCATGACCTTGGAGAAGTCCTAGGTACAGTAGCTAGCCCAAAGGGCAGGGCCTGAAATTGATAATGAAGTCCCAGAATGGTGAAGCATAGGAAACAATTCTTGGTGAATGGGAATATGTAGATAGGCCTCCATCAGATCAAGAGACATGAGAAATTCCCGTTTGTACTTCCATTATTACAGAACGTAAAGTTTCCATTCTGAAATGAGTCACGTGCAAATGTTAATTGACTCTCTTCAGACCAAGGATGAGCCAAAAGGACCCATCTGCCTTCTTGGGAATGACAAAATAAATGGAATAAAGCCCCAATTTTCTTGCAATCTGGGATCAGGAATTACAGCCTTCAAATATAACAGCCTCCTTAATGTAGTCTCCACTGGCACTCTCTTCTGTAGAGAGTTGCATGGGGAGACCATAAATGCATTCAGAGGAATGTGGAGAAATTGTAGAGCATAGCCATCCCTTACCACTTCCAGGACACACTAGTCCATCGGAATCTGGGCCCACATTTGAAAAAATGAGATAGAAGCCTGCTTATCTCCTAATCTGGTAGGTGATCCCTCATACTTTCATTGTGGAAATTGATGTGTTCCAACCCCAGAGCCTGCATCCTTATGAGGCTTCTTAGGACAAAAGGACTGAGATCTTCTGAAAGGATGAGACCTTTGAGGAATTGCTCCTCTGTAAGGACAAAAGCAATGGGAATCCCTGGATTGACCTTTTGCCCCAAAAGGACATGATACTACCTTTTTGTCCTCCAGCAATCGAGGAAACATGGATTCGCCTCAGCTATTCGTCATCTTCCCCAAATCACTTCTGAATAAAAGAGAACCCCTTAAAGGGTAACCTTGTGAGATTGGATTTGGAAATAATGTCTGCTGACAAATTTCTCATCCACAACTGGCATTTAGCCTCTATCGCCTGCTCTCCAGGTGATGCATTGTCCTCTCGCACCGAAGACAAGTCTCCCAGGGCTTCTGCCCAGGAGGGAAGGGTTAGGCCAGCCATCATAGTTGGTGATTTAATTATTAGAAATGTAGATAGGGTGGCTGGTGGACGTGAGGACTGCCTGGTAACTTGCCTGCCTGGTGCGAAGGTGGCAGAACTCTCGCATCACCTAGATAGGATTATAGACAGTGCTGGGGAGGAGCCGGCTGTCATGGTACATGTGGGCACCAACGACATAGAAAAATGTGGGAGAGAGGTTCTGGAAGCCAAATTTAGGATTTTAGGTAGAAAGCTGAAATCCAGAACCTCTAGGGTGGCATTTTCTGAAATGCTTCCTGTTCCATGTGCAGGTCCCCAGAGGCAGGCAGAGCTCTGGAGTCTCAATGCGTGGATAAGATGATGGTGCAAGGAAGAGGGATTCCGTTTTGTAAGGAACTGGGGAAACATTTGAGGAAGAGGGAGACTTTTTTCCAAAAGTATGGGCTTCACCTTAACCAGAGTGGAACCAAGCTGCTGGCACTAACTTTTAAAAAGGAGATAGAGCAGCTTTTAAACTAGAACAAGGGGGAAAACCGACAGTCACTCAACAGTGCATGGTTCGGAGGCATGTATCCTTGAAAAATATTAATGAAACAGGAGAGTTAGGGCATCCCAACAGAAAGGTTCCAATAAAAGCAAATGTAGTCCATGTGCCTATATATAAAAAATCATCTGAGCTAAAGATTTCCAAATTATCTCCAACAACTGAAAAGCAGTTTGTTAATACAAACAAAAACACACTTTAAAATGTCTGTATGCCAATGCCAGAAGTCTAAGAAGTAAGATGGGAGTGTTAGATTGTATAGCAGTAAATGATGAGATTGACATAATTGGCATCACAGAGACCTCCTCCTGAGGGAGGAGGAATAGCCTAGTGGTTAGAGTAGTGGACTATGAACCACAAAACCAGGGTTTGAGTCCTGCTGTCGCTCCTTGTGACCTTGGGCAAGTCACTTTACCCTCCATTGCCTCAGGTACAAAAACTTAGACTGTAAGCCCTCTGGGGATAGAAAAATAGCTACAGTACCTGAATGTAAACCAGTGTGATATCTCAATTGAGATCAAATGTCAGTATATAAAAATAATAAATAAATAACCAATAAGACAGTGCTATATCAGGGTACAAATCAACTTGGTGGGGATGTGGCACTTTAAGTGCGGGAGGGTATAGAGTCCAACAGGATAAAGATCATACAAGAGACTAAATGCTCAGTAAAATCTGTATGGGTAGAAATCCCATGTGTGTTGGGTAAGAGTATAGTGATAGGAGTATTCTACCATACACCTGGACAAAATGGTCAGACAGATGAGGAAATGCTAAGAGAAATCAGGGAAGCTAACCAATTTGGCAGTTCTATAATAATGGGAGATTTCAATTACCCCAATATTGACTGGGTAGATGTAACATCAGGACTTGCTAGAGACATAAAGTTCCTGGATGTAATAAATGACTGCTTCATGGAGCAATTGGTTCAGGAACCAACAAGAGAAGGGAGCTATTTTAGATTGAATTCTTAGTGGAACGCAGGATTTGGTGAGAGAGGTAATGGTGATGGGGCCACTTGGCAATAGTGATCATAACATGATTAAATTTAAACTAATAACTGGAAGGGGGACAATAAGTAAATCTACAGCTCTAACACTAAATTTTCAAAAAGGAAGCTTTGATAAAATGAGGAAAATAGTTAGAAAAAACTGAAAGGTGCATCTGCAAAGGTTAAAAATGTTCAACAGGCATGGATATTGTCAAAAAATACAATCCTAGATATGCAGTCCAGATGTATTCCACGCATTAAGAAAGGTGTAAGGAAGGCAAAACGAGAACCAGCATGGTTAAAAAGTGAGATAAAAAGAGGCTATTATAGCCAAAAAACCCATCCGACACAAATTGGAAGAAGGATCCATCTGAAGAAAATAGGATAAAGCATAAGCATTGTCAAGTTAAGTGTAAAACATTGATAAGACAGGCGAAGAGAAAATTTGAAATGAAGTTGGCCGTAGAGGCAAAAACTCATAATAAAAACTTTAAAAAATATATCCAAAGCAAGAAACCTGTGAGGGAGTCGGCTAGACCGTTAGATGACTGAGGGATTAAAGGAGATCCTAGGGAAGATAAGGCCATTGCAGAAAGACTAAATTAATTCTTTGCTTCCGTGTTTACTAATGAGGATGTTGGGGAGATACTAGTTCCGGAGATGGTTTCAAGGGTGATGAGTCAGACAAAATGAGCCAAAATACCTGTGAACCTGGAAGATGTAGTAGGCCAGACTGACAAACTAAAGAGTAGCAATTCATCTGGACCAGATGGTATGCATCCTAGGGTACTGAAGGAACTCAAAAATTAAATTTCTAATCTATTAATTAAAATTTGTAACCTATAATTAAAATCATCCATTGTACCTGAAGATTGGATGGTGGCCAATGTAATCCCAATATTTAAAAAGGGCTCCAGGGGCGATCCATTAAACTATAGACCAGTGAGCCTGACTTCAGTGCTGGTAAAAATAGTAGAAACTATTCTAAAGATCAAAATCGTAGAGCATATAGAAAGACATGGTTTAATAGAACTCAGTCAACATGGATTTACCCAAGGGAAGTCTTGCCTAACAAATCTGCTTCATTTTTTTTTTTGAAAGGGTTAATAAACATGTGGATAAAGGTGAACCAGTAGATGTAGTGCACTTGGATTTTCAGAAGACGTTTGACAAAGTCCCTCATGAGAGGCTTCTAAGAAAACTAAAAAGTCATGGGATAGGAGGCCATGTCCTTTCGTGGATTACAAACTGGTTAAAAGACAGGAAATGGAGAGTAGGATTAAATGGTCAATTTTCTCAGTGGAAAAGGGTAAACAGTGGAGTGCCTCATGGATCTGTACTTGGACTGGTGCTTTTCAATATTTTTATAAATGATCTGGAAAGGAATACGGTGATTGAGGTTATCAAATTTGCAGATGATATAAAATTATTCAGAGTAGTTAAATCAGAAGCGGATTGTGATACATTACAGGAGGACCTTGCAAGACTAGAAGATTTGGCATCCAAATGGCAGATGAAATTTAATGTGGACAAGTGCAAGGTGATGCATATAAGGAAAAATAATCCTTGCTGTATTTACACAATGTTAGGTTCCATATTAGGAGCTACACCCAGGAAAAAGATCTAGGTATCATAGTGGATAATACTTTGAAATCATCGGCTCAGTGTGCTGCAGCAGTCAAAAAAGCAAACAGAATGTTAGGAATTATTAGGAAGGGAATGGTTAATAAAACGGAAAATTTCATAATGCTTCTGTATTGCTCCATGGTGAGACTGCACCTTGAATACTGTGTACAATTCTGGTCGCCGCATCTCAAAAAAGATATAGTTGCGATGGAGAAGGTACAGAGAAGGGCAATCAAAATGATAAAGGGGATGGAATAAATCCCCTATGAGGAAAGGCTGAAGAGGTTAGGGCTGTTCAGCTTGGAGAAGAGATGGCTGAGGGGGGATATGATAGAGATCTTTAAAATCATGTGAGGTCTAGAACAGGAAAATGTGAATTGGTTATTTACTCTCGGGCCGATACAATACAGTGCGCTCCGATGAAGCGCACTGTTAGCCGGCATTTGGACGTGCATTTTGGACACGCTATTACCCCTAATAGCACATCCAAAACGCGCGTCCAACCCCCCCCCCCCCCCAACCTAATAGCGCCCGGAACATGCAAATGCTTGTTGATGGCCCTATTAGGTATTCCCGCGTGATTCAGAAATTAGCACCTACCCAAAGGTAGACGCTAATTTCTCCGGGCACCGGGAAAGTGTACAGAAAAGCATTAAAAACTGCTTTTCTGTGCACCCTCTGACTTAATATCATGGCGATATTAAGTCGGAGGTCCTGAAAGTTTAAAAAAGTAAAAAATTAAAAAAAAATTTTTAAATGGGCCCGCGGCTGTTGGGTCGAAAACCGGACGCTCAATTCTGCCGGCATCCGGTTTCCGAGCCCGTGGCTGTCAGCAGGCTCGAGAACAGACACCGGCAAAATTGAGCGTCGGCTGTCAAACCCGCTGACAGCCGCCGCTTCCATCAAAAAAGAGGCGCTAGGGACACAGTAGTGTCCCTAGTGCCTCTTTTTACTGCCGGGCCTAATTTAAATAAAGATACTGTATCGCACGCACAGGAGAGTGGCCTGTGCGCGTGCCGGGAGAGCGGGCGTTCGCCTGCTCTCCCGCGTTTTTATTGTATTGGCCTGTCTGTTGGATATTAGAAAGACTAGGGGGCACTCCATGAATTTAGCATGTGGCTCATTTAAAACTCATCAGAGAAAATTCTTTTTCACTCAATGCACAATTAAACTCTGGAATTTGTTACCAGAGCATGTGGTTAGTGCAGTTAGTGTAGCTGGGTTTAAAAGAGGTTTGGATAAGTTTTTGGAGGAGAAGTCCATCACCTGCTATTAATCAAGTTGACTTAGAAAATAGCCACTGCTATTACTATCATCAGTAGCGTGGGATATACTTAATTATTGGGTACTTGCCAGGTACTTGTGGCCTGGATTGGCCACTGTTGGAAACAGGATCCTGGGCTTGATGGACTCTTGGTCTGACCCAGTATGGCAATTTCTTATGTTCTTATGTTCAGATGATTAGTAATAAGGCAATTAAGGTCTATGTGCCAGTAGTGCCTATTATGATGGCAACACATAATTATTTAGTATTGGTATGAGGGAAATGTTATTTAACTACGGCATTGTGTGGTGAGCCATAGGACTGCTCAGATGAAGATAGACTCAGCCAGCCTTGCCTAAGAGTCTTCTGTGATTTTAGTGGTCTGCTTGGTCCTCGGGGTTTTAATACTGAATACTGGTGTAAACAAGTGACACTCTAGAAGCATTCACAAATTTAAAATTGTTGCTTCCATTGCTCCGCCAAGCTTACTTCAAAGGACATTTAACAGGGTTTTTTTCTTGTCCTTTTTTAAAATTAGGAATGCCAATAGTTATACAGCAAATGTTCTTTTTGAAAGATGACAAAACAACCTGTGTATGATGGTTATCTTCTTTTGAAGTATCAGTGTTGTATTATTTGCTAGAGTACACTTGCATCAAGTGAACATTACTGGAAAGAGGGGATACTAGAATTTATTTTAATTAACTGCTCTTTGTGAGTTAAAGGGATGCTGGTTATATTTGAATTGACAAATGATATATCCTTGCATCAGCACTTAGGTAAGTGGTACATTATTTATTCATTCTAGTAGCTAATAAAAAGCAAGGGACTAACAACCAATGAGTGTTTTTAATTAAGCATAAATGGTGAGGCTGCTTTTGTTAAGAAAGAGAGGAGAAATAAATAGATATGAGATGAGATGTTACCTGCAATTTGGTTGCAGACTATGGGAAAAAATAAAGGAGTTTTTCTTGGCTGCCCTCCTATTTAGGAAGCAGAAACAAGCATAACCCCTTTGTTGCTTTCTTAGCAAGAGTAATTGAAGTGGGGGTTTTTTTAGATACATTTTGTTTTGTTTATTTTCCAGTTAGCTTCACAAAATAGTTGTTTACACTGTATTAATATTAGGATAATTTAGCTGCAGAGCATTTTCAGAAGATTTGTTGCAATTTTATTTAGGATAGTGAGGGAATATTTCATTTTGTGACAGTTCAGACATTTTCTCCATGAGCGAGGGTGAAGATTGCACCTGTAGTAACATCAGACACCTGCTGAACTCCAGGCTGGCCTTTATCACGGTGGAGTAAAACTGAATTTATGCCCTGTTACTTTTGTTGACATAACCAACTTTTGGGCAATAGAGGTGAATGATTAGAAATTGATGCAGACAGCTTCTGTTAAAAGGAGCTCTTACCCGCACATCTTTATAACACCTTGTGAAAGTGGGCATCCAAATGGCAGATGAAATTTGATGTAGACAAATCTAAAGTGGTACAATTAGGGAAAGGTAATCCAAACTGTGGTTACACAGGACCTGATATTAAATCGTACTTATCCAGTTGTCTGCCGGCTTATCTGGCTATTTAGCGGCCGCTGAAAACCCGCTTAAGTTCAGTGGCCACTAGATATCCAGATAAGTCAGAGCAGGCAGTGAGTGGTGCTACTTAGCTGGATAACTTATCTGGCTAAGTTGTAATATATATGTGGATATTCAGTGGCATAGCTGTGCCGCTGAATATCCTTGCAACTCAGCCGGCAAAGTATTATCTGGCTAAGGGCCTCATTTTCTAAAGTATCGCAGGCCTGCAATACTTTAGGAAATGAGGGGCGGGGGCTGAAACGGGGGGTGGGCCTGCGCTAGCCGGCAGCGATCATACCGTCGCGGTGTGATCGCTGCTGGTTTTGCACCCAATAGCGCCACCATAGGAGGTGCAGCTATTGGGAGCGAAATAGGACGCGAAAAGGGCCTTACCTTTTCGCTGTCCGTGGTGTCGGCGCAGAGTTGGCCCCGGTGACGCCCCGACTCCTCCTCTTCTGGGGCCGACTCTGCCCCGACTTCGCCCCATCCTGGTATCGCATGCGATAAGGGACTTTTCGCGTGCGAGCCTCTTAGAAAATGAGGCCCTAAGTTACTTAGCTGGCCAGAATTTGAATACTGACCTCACAATGTTGGATTTCATATTGGGAATTTCCACCCAGGAAAAGCATCTAGGCATCATGGACAATAATTTGAAATCTTCAGCTCAGTGTGCAGTGGCAGTCAAAAAAAACCAAACAATGTTAGGAATTATTAGGAAAGGAATGGAGAATAAAACTGAGAAGGTCATAATACTTCTGTATTGCTGGATAAGTGACTTATCTGGATATCTAGTGGCCACTGAATTTAAGGGGGTATTCAGCGGCCACTAAATAGCCAGATAAGTTGTACTTATCCAGTTATCTGCCGGCTTAATATCAGGTCCTGTGTAACTACAATTTGGATTACCTTTCCCTAATTGTACTACTTTAGATTTGTCTACATCAAATTTCATCTGCCATTTGGATGCCCACTTTCACAAGGTGTCATATAGATGTGCAGGTAAGAGCTCCTTTTAACAGAAGCTGTCTGCATCAACTTCTAATCATTCACCTCTATTGCCCAAAAGTTGGTTATCTCAATGAGACTGCACCTAGAGTATTGTGATTAATTCTGGTCACCACATCTCAAAAAAAGATATAGCTGAGCTAGAAAAAGTACAAAGAAGAGTGACTAGAATGATAAAGCGCATGGGACAATTCTCCTAAGAGGAAAGGCTAAAGAAGTTAGGGCTATTCAGCTTGGAAAAGAGACAGGGGGTGGATATGATACAGGTCTATAAAATCATCAGTGGAGTAGAAAGGGTAAATGCAAATCAGTTGTTTATTATTTAAAAAAATACAAGGGGACAATCCATGAAGTTGGTAGGTAGCACATTTAGATCAGATCGGAGAAAATATTTTTTCACACAATGCATAGTTAATTTATGAAATTCATTGCCGAAAGCAGTTAGCATAGCTGGGTTTAAGAAAGGTTTGGTCAAGTTCTCGGAAGAAAAGTCCAAAAACTGCTATTAACCAAGTAGACTTGGGAAAGCCACTATGTATCCCTGGACATTAGAAGCATGTCAATTTAAAACACAGAAACAGTGAAAGGACTAGCAATAGAATTAATGTATGCTAAAATGTGTTTAAAAAGAATTGTACCTGTCATAACTGATAACATTTCAAGGTCTTTTGCTGCAGCTGGTCCCAGAGCAATGGTGTGAATGATTACTCCACTAGTTTTTACTTCAGAAAAGCAAGTGGATATAGTAGTGTCTTCTCCATCTGTCAATAATATAATTTCAGTACCATATGTATTTCCATATCTCTTTTGATTTACCTGGTGAAAAAAGCAATAGGCATTAATAATAGGAATGGATCTGTGATACTCTGCATGTGTCATGGGATTGTTTATTTTTGTGTTGTACCTTATTCAGATCCTGGCTTAATGTTCACTGAGTATATGAAGGCAGGTATAGGAAAGAGTATAGCTAGATTGTACATCTGCTGTTGACTAGAAATCGGGTCTATTGCAGACTCAGATGAATTTGCTTAAACGCTGTAGAATGGATACAAATTTATTACAGAAATTCTTAGTTGGCATCATAGCTAAAATATAAACGTTTCAGTTGAATTATGGGTCACCCTTTTGTAAAACAGATTTCCACATAATCAGTACTTGACTCATTTATTTACTTAATAAAATATATATTCTCTTATGAGAATTTCTTCAAAGGAAAACTGTACAGTTTGTATCTAGGTACTATTCCAGTAATTTTATTCTAATGCTGTTTGAATTTTTCTGTAACCTTATTTACAATGTAACTCAATGCTAAATATGTAAACCGTTGTGATCTACCTCTGGAATGAAGGTATATAAAAAGCATGCATAGATAAATAAATAATACACATGCTAAGTAGTAATACTTGTCCTGCATCAATTAAGTCATTATTTTTACTGTAGTTGGGAAGCTGTCCCGAAATTCCCCTATATTTATAGAAGAAATCATGTTTAGAAAAGAATCACAAATGATATCACATTTACTGCATCTGATTGTTTCATAGTGGTTTTGATATTGCAAAAGAGATCACACATACAGGGACGGATTTCGGATTTGCTGACCATAGCCACTTCTGATGCTTTGAACCTGCCGCTCCCCCCCCCCAGTAAGGGTCTATTACAGGGTAGCAGAGGGCAGTTCTCTGCCAATTGAGAATCACCAGAGCTGGAAGGCTACAAACCTTAACCAGCCTTCTGCCCCTACATTTTTGCTGCCCTAGGCACAGGCATTATGGGTGCCTATTGACAAATGCAGGGCAATACAATTTGCATATGATGTGTGCTGATGCAAATGGAAATGCATACCTGATGAAGTTCTCCATCCAAACAGCAAGGATTTAAATTTTCAACTAGCAAACTGGATTTCTGCAAGCATTGTGGTGGTGCTCACTATCAGTCTATTCATTTAATACTGCTGTTGTGAACTTGTTTAAATCAGGCACATATTGCAGAAGATCGGATTGCATCTCACAGATTGTCTCTCATTATGCTTCATTCCAAATGATATGCTCATGTAAATTTAAAGTTTTTTTTTTAAATGGCAGTGCTGCTCATGAACTTAGTTTGGCCCTTTCTGATACAATGCAAGGTGAATTTTCAAACTGATGTGCACGCCAAAACCAGGAGATGCATGTGCACCTACCACATGTGTGTGTCCACCCTGCCATATATGCGCACGAGTACAAATGCATGCATATCTCACATTGGGGGAAAAAAGGTGTGAAAAGTGGACAGGGCATAGGCGTTTTGAGGCGAGGCCAAAAGATTATGCGCATATATAGCTATGCTCATGGGCACGCATCCAAGTCCATTTCAGTACAAAGTTACTTCTACTACTGATGAGGTGTAAATAAAACTATTTCTAGCCTGCCTGAGTGGTCTGGGTTAACTGGGGAGAGTGCAGGCTAAAGAGCCAGAGGAGATCTTGAGGACATAGCTATAGACTGGGCAAACTGGTGGAAGAACTGGTTAAACGGGTCATTTCCTGGATGCACGCATGTTATAAAATTCCCTCACTTGTGTGTCTAAATGCTGACATTTCTCTGCTGTGCGTGAATATGCTTAAAAATAGGGAGCACCCATATACGCACCAGGCCAGTTTTATAACATATGCATGTACCTGCATGCAGGATATAAAATTTCAGCGCATCTTGCCATGCATCCATATACACATTTATATGGGTGCACACGCACTTATTTTAAAGTTACCGTCCCTGGCTTCACTGAAGCTTTTGTCCAATGTCTCACCACATGAAAATAGCATTCTTGACTTCTTAATATTGTCCTAGACCAAGGGGAGTCAGGTGTTCTGTAGGAAAAAGCTCATTTTACATCCCTTGGAATCTGTGATATGCTGCCAGTTTCTTGTCAAGGGGCTCTCACCAGCTCTGTTCAACTCAACAAGTCCCTTATGAGAGACCCTGGAAATCCTCTTAACAATCATTGCTTGGGATGAGAGATCAATATGTCATGGAGCAAAATTATCTGGTGTTCAGTTGTATAGAACAGCGGTTCTCAACCGGTGTGTCGCGACACCCCAGTGTGTCGCCAAGCACCGGCAGGGGTGTCGCGTGTTCCCGGACTCTCCCGCTGCTCTTTCTTCCCTGCTGCCGTTCCGCTGGGCTATCAGCACGTTCAAGCCCAGCGGAACGGCAGCGGTGCAAAAAAAAAAAAAAAAGCTGTGGCATCCGTGGCTGCCCTTTTCTTCTTCCCGCGCCTGCCTCCCCCCCCCCCTCCGTGACCCGGAACAGGAAGTGATACGCGGTGTGCGGGAAGAAGAAAGAGCCGTGCTGCATGAAAAAATAGCAGCGGCGACAGCAGCATCGGCCCCCGAGCAATCGAAGCAGCCGGTAATCGGGAAAGGAGACAGCAGCAGGAGCCTCCCGCAGCCGATGGGATTCTTCTTTCTTGGCCTGCGGGGGCTGGAGGAGGCTGCGGCAGCTACCATTTGTGCTCGGGGAGGGGCAGGGAAGAGGAAGTGAGTGAGAGAGAGAAGCAGCCAGCTTGCGTGTGATTGAGAGCCTGTGTGTAAGTGAGAGAATGTATTTGATCGAGAGCATGTGTGTGTGAGTGAGAGAAACTGGTCAGAGAGCTGATGTATGTGTATATGTGAGAGACAATGAAAGTGACTGCTCAAGGAGATGACTGATGTGTATGTGAAAGTGTGAGACATTAGTCAGGGAGGTGACTGATGTGTGTGTGTGTGTGTGTGAGAGAGAGAAAAAGCATTGAAGTGAGAAATCTGGGTATGTGAGAAAGCATGGGCATAAGAAGCCTGGTGGGGGGGGGGGGTGTGTGTGTGAAAGAAAGCATGGGAGTGAGAAGCCTGTGTGTGTGTGTGCATGCTTGAGAGAGAGACTGGTGTGTGTGAATATGAGAGAAAGAATGTGATTCAGGAAATGAGAAGCCTGTGCAGTGGAGAGCGAGCATGGAAATGAGAGAGAGAGACTGGTGTGTGTGTGTGTGTGTATGTATGTGTGTGTAACAGAGAGAAAGTGATTATGGGAATGAGAAGCCTGTGCATGTGAAGAGAGTGAGCATGGGAGTGAGAAACCTGGGTGTGTGTGAGACACAGCATGTGAGGGAGAAGCCTGTATATGTAAGACAGAACATGGAAGTGGGAAGCCTGTGTGTGTATGCATGAGAGAGATCAGGTGACTGGTGTGTGTGTGTGTGAGAAAGAAAGCGATTATGGGAATGAGAAGCCTGTGCATGTGAAGAGTGAGCATGGGCGTGAGAAACCTGGGTGTGTGTGAGACACAGCATGGGAGTGAGAAGCCTGTATATCTGAAAGAGAACATGGAGTGGGAAGCCTGTGTGTGTGTGTGTATGCATGAGAGAGATCAGGTGACTGGTGTGTGTGTGTGTGTGTGTGAGAGAGAGAGAGAGAGAGAAAGTGATTATGGGAATGAGAAACCTGTGCATGTGAAGAGTGAGCATGGGAGTGAGAAACCTGGGTGTGTGTGAGACACAGCATGGGAGTGAGAAGCCTGTATATCTGAAAGAACATGGGAGTGGGAAGCCTGTGTGTGTATATGCATGAGAGAGATCAGGTGACGGTGTGTGTTTGTGTATGTGTGTGTGTGAGACAAAGAAAGTGATTATGGGAATGAGAAGCCTGTGCATGTGGAGAGAACAAGCAAGGGAGTGAGAGACTGGTGAGTGTGTGTGAGACAGAGAAAGTGATTATGAGAGTGAGAAGCCCGTATATGTAAGTAGAACACGGGAGTGGGAAGCCTGAGTGTGTGTATGGCATGAGAGAAACTGTTCAGGAAGGTGACTGGTGGGTGTTTCAAAGACTGTTTGGGAGATGATTGGTGTGTGAGAGACAGAAACTGGTCATGGGGGCATGACTGGTATGGTGTGTGTGTGAGAGACATGGGCACTAAGGAAGAGGTCCATGAGTATAGAGCTTAGCCTCTACTGCTGCTTCTGCTGTGTGCTACGGCCTGCATGGAAGAGGAGTAGGAGAGCTGCTAGAGGGGGTAAGTAAAGGTGGCTTTTTAAGTTTATTTTTCTTGATTGACTGCCATTTTAATTATTTAATATTATGTGATGTGTCTGCTTTTTTTGAAATATTTTATTAGTGTTTGGAGAATTTTTAATAGTTTTTATGAGTTTTTAATTGTTGGATGTTATTCTGTTCATAGCTGTTTAGAAACATTTATTCTGCTTATTAGTATAGTTTTACAATTATTTCTGTTTGGGGATCTATAGCTGCTTGTTAGTTCTGTTTTCCTAATAAGAGGTGTATTGGTGTTTAGGGTCTGATGTAATATTTGTAGTGTTGCCTTTTCATAGTTAGGGTTGCTCCTGTTTGAGTGTATTCCATAATAGAGGTGTAACTGTGTGCGGATTAGTTTATGTGCATTACTACAGATCCTGGGAGTATGTTAGGTCGGTTCTGTGTCTGTTACCGAGATGAGATATTTTACTAGCATGTAAGAGTTTTATCAGTCTTATTTGTTGTGTTTTCTCAAGAGGACATGCATTGGTGGTAAACTGCTGTCTTTTCATAAGTAGGGCTATTGAGCCTGGAAGTAGAAGGAGTTTGAGTTGCTGTTACTGAGATGACACCAGAACCAGAATATCTTTTTTGTAGGGTGAGTTGTATGGGGAATGTCATAATTCTGCTTTACATCCATTATTGTGGGTCAGGGAGGTTCCCGTGGATGCAAACTGTACTTTTACATTTAGGCCCGTGACGATCATGGGTCAGTGTGTCACGCATGTGAGAACCATCTGTCAGGTGTGTCCCGACAGAAAAAAGGTTGAGAACCACTGGTATAGAATATGCAGAAAAGCAGTCTAATGATGTTTCTTTAAAAATGGTCAAAACTATAAATATTACTTATGCTGTTTATTATAATCTGATCAGATCCTGCCTACTTCACAATCATTCTCATGTTAAAGGTACCTTTTTATTTTTTTTTCTCCCTTTATGCTTCCTGTTGAACTTGACCTGCAGTCAAACATCCTGCTGGATTTCAAAAGCTATCATGTATATAGTTATAGTTCTACTCCTTAGCATCTACCCATTGATGCTTGTTATATGTAAGGGCTCCTCCCAAAAATTATTTATTTGTTGCCTAGTTCACTTTGTTATCTGTTATATGTATGGGCACTGCCCAATGGTTTTTTGTTCACTGTGAACCGATACGATGTGCGAACGGATATCGGTATAAAAGAAATGTTAAATAAATAAATAAATAAATCCATGTAGACTGTACTTTAGGAGGTTCAGAAGCAGCCATGCGTGGTGCAAAATGTATACTGGAATCTCAGTAAAGGACGTCTTTCTTCTAATTCAGCAATGAAGCAGTAACCATGCTTCTCAGGATGCTACCAATTCAGAAAAGACTTTAAATCAAAGTCCAGTCCATGCAGTGGATGTTTAAGAGGCAATGGTATTCTTTACACGAACAGAAATATCGATCCTGGTTCCATAACTGAATCCAATCGCAGGATTCCAAATGCATTGCATTTAGATAAAAAGCACTGTACAAATGTGTAGCAAAATATTGCAAGATCAGGCACAGAACAAAAAATGTCCATAATTAAAACTAGGTCTGACATGAAATATAAAATTAAATTTACCTGAAATGCTGACTGTATTCCAGCACAGATCTTTGTAGCTCCAGCAGCTGATGTAGGCAGGCGACCAACTAACTGCTGCCGAATAGCATCGCTCTCTATTTGTATTAATTCTGACCTGATGGATGCTGCACCATTAAAGGTGACAATACCAACAAAGGAGCCTACTTCAATGATCTGCAACAGGAACAGCTTGGCTGCCTGATTCAGTCGTAAGATGCGGTCGTACTGTAAATAAAAAGAAGAAATACTATAATTTACTGCTAAAAGTTTGAAAAATGTATTTTAATATGAGGAATGCGTGACTGTGGCAGTACGGTGACAGGCATTTTAAAAGTAATGTAAAAGGAAAATATAAAATACTGTATAGCAATGTTTTAAGGAACATAGGGAAGTAAAATGTCTGATAATGTTTTTAACAGCATGTTTTGACTGGGCTTCAACAATTCATAGAAAGTCAAATTTTTAAGATTTTGTATGAGTTTAACAATCTTAAGACTAATTTTATGAAAGGGATTTCCTATTTTGTCTCTATGGGGAAAATGGTTGCTGCATAGGCCCCTAAAAAAAATGTTTAACCCATGGTTGGACATGCATTTTGGACGCATGTTCACAACCCCTTATACCATAAGGGATAAGGGATTAGCGTGTCCAAAACGTGTGTCCAACCCCCCTCCCCTGAAACTAATAGCACTCTCACATGCAAATGCAAGTTGATGGGGCTATTAGCTATTCGCCCCAGATAAAAAAGAAAAGGGTGCCCAATCAGCACCTTTTAGGACTCAGAAATTAACGCCAGTCCAGAGCAGGTGCTGATTTCTGAGCAGCCCAAAAAAGTGAACAGAAAAGCAGAAAATGCTGCTTTTCTGTACATCTTCTGACTTAATATCGTAGCGATTATTAAGTCGGAGGATCCAAAAGGTAAAACAAAAAAAAAAGTGTGCCAGCAGTCAGGTTAGGAAAAGGGATGCTCATTTAACAAGCATACATTTTTTCTAACCCCTGGCTGGGCACAGGTTAGGTAAACGGACCCTCATAAAATTGAGCATCCGTTTTCCTATCCCACTGACAGCCACCTGACCAGGGCGTCCGTTGCCAAGGAGGCTCTAGGGGAATGCAATTGTCCCTAGCGCCTCCTTTTCAGTGCGACCCCTCATTTAAATACGGTATTGCGCGCCTTTACTGTATTGGCCTGACTGTTAGGCTACAGAGCAAGACATGAACAAAATGTATAAATCTCAGCACTTTCAAATCTGGAGGCTATCATCAGTTTGAAAAATGAAAATCCAAGGAGACATTCATAGTCTTGCAGAAATCAGTTCACCTTCTAATAGCCATTCATCACACCACTTTTCACTTGATCAAAAAAGGAGAGGACTAATATTCAGCCTGCTCATTCTTGTTGATGAGGTAATGAGGCAGGTTGTCTCCCCAGACAGAGTCTTAGGGTAAAAATGTGGTCTGTCAGCTTCTGCTGAGATTCTCATAGTATTGGCAGTGTCCTAGCCCATATTTATCTCTGTGGATCTATCTTTATAAACTGAAATGTATACTATACAATACAATATAATTATTTTTATTCACAATTTACCGCATCCATGCTTCCTGAAACATCAAGAACCAAACAGACCACTCTGTCTCTGATCTGCAGCAGCGAGAACACAGGATCAGCAGGAGGGTTTATGCCTGTCATCGGAGGAGTGTTTTTAAAGTCAGGGGACCTCATGATGACATCCCAAGTGCTCTCTGAGTTACATATTCTGTTGTGCAGGTTGGGTGCATCGGGGTTATGGGTGCTTTTGTTACAGAATTCAACCACCTAAAAGCCAACAGAAGAGAGGAAGATGTAATTAAATTTATCTCACTGGGGTATTTTTAGCTTGAGAATAAAATAGTAGTCAAAAGTCTAGGAGCCACCAAAGTACCCATAAAATAATCAGTCTGAGCTTCAATAATATAACCCAGCAATTTAGGATTCTGAATGGGTTTTTCAAAGATTTCATATTTACAGGAGTATAAGCAGTGCATACAATAGTCAGTGCCCCCCCCCCCCCCCCACACACACACACAGAATTATGTGGCCACAGGAGAAGTCTCATAATAAACCTGTTATCACATAATTGACAACTACCATAGAAACAACAGACCTGAAGCTTTCACACCTCCTAACAATCTTTTGAAGAAAGCTACAGGGTGCCTTTCTTTAGTTCTTTCTAAGCTTTCTCTACTCCTGCTCCAGACCTCCTCTTTTAAAAAGCCTGCAGAAAATAGGAAGGGGGGAAGGGTGAGGCTGAGGCTGTAGAAGATGAAATTCAGCCCCTTTCATTCTGTTTCACCCCTCCTCTTCTGTCCTGAAGGAAACAGGTGGTGAGAGGTGAAGTTTTAGTATATAGAAACATAGAAATGAAGGCAGAAGAAGACCAAACGGTCCATCCAGTCTGCCCAGCAAGCTTCACACATTTTTTCTCTCATACTTATCTGTTTCTCTTAGCTCTTGGTTCTATTTCCCTTCCACCCCAACCTTTAATGTAGAGAGCAGTGATGGAGCTGTATCCAAGTGAAATATCTAGCTTGATTAGTTAGGGGTAGTAGCCGCTGCAATAAGCAAGCTACACCCATGCTTATTTGTTTTACCCAGACTATGTTATACAGCCCTTATCGGTTGTTTTTCTTCTCCCCTGCCAATAAGCAAGCTACACCCATGCTTATTTGTTTTACCCAGACTATGTTATACAGCCCTTATTGGTTGTTTTTCTTCTCCCCTGCCGTTGAAGCAGGGAGCTATGCTGGATATGCGTGAAGTATCAGTTTTCTTTTTTTCTCCCCTGCCGTTGAAGCAGAGAGCTATGCTGGATATGCGTGAAGTATCAGTCTTCTCCCATGCTGTTGAAGCAGAGAGCCATGCTGGATATGCATCGAAAGTGAAGTATCAGGCACATTTGGTTTGGGGTAGTAACCGCCGTAACAAGCCAGCTACTCCCCGCTTTGTGAGTGCGAACCCTCTTTTCTTCTCCCCTGCCGTTGAAGCAGAGAGCTCTGCTGGATGTGTGAAGTATCAGTTTTTCTTCTCCCCTGCCGTTGAAGCAGAGAACTATGCTGTATATGCATTGAAAGTGAAGTATCAGGCTTATTTGATTTGGGGTAGTAACCGCCGTAACAAGCCAGTTACTCCCCTCTTTGTGAGTGTGAATCCTTTTTTCCACATTTCCTCTTGCTGTTGAAGCTTAGAGCGATGTTGGAGTCACAGTAAGCATGTGTATGTTTATTTAATAAGGGTATTGTCTCCAGGCAGTAGCCATCATTCTGGCGAGTCACCCACTCTTCATTGGCGGCCTCTTGACTTTATGGATCCAGAGTGTTTATCCCACGCCCCTTTGAAGTCCTTCACAGTTCTGGTCTTCACCACATCCTCCGGAAGGGCATTCCAGGCATCCACCACCCTCTCCGTGAAGAAATACTTCCTGACATTGGTTCTGAATCTTCCTCCCTGGAGCTTCAAATTGTGACCCCTGGTTCTGTTGATATTTTTCCTACGGAAAAGGTTTGTCGTTGTCTTTGGATCATTAACACCTTTCAAGTATCTGAAAGTCTGTATCATATCACCTCTGCTCCTCCTTTCCTCCAGGGTGTACATATTTAGATTCTTCAATCTCTCCTCGTACGTCATCCGATGAAGATCCTCCACCTTCCTGGTCACCCTTCTCTGTACCGCCTCCATCTTGTCTTTGTCTTTTTGAAGATACGGTCTCCAGAACTGAACACAGTACTCCAGGTGAGGCCTCACCAAGGACCTGTACAAGGGAATAATCACTTCCCTTTTCTTACTCGATATTCCTCTCTCTATGCAGCCCAGCATTCTTCTGGCTTTAGCTATCGCCTTGTCACATTGTTTCGCCGACTTCAGATCATTAGACACTATCACCCCAAGGTCCCTCTCCTGCTCCGTGCACATCAGCCTTTCCCCCCCCATCGAATACAGTTCATTTGGATTTCCACTCCCCATATGCATGACTTTGCACTTCTTGGCATTGAATCTCAGCTGCCATATCTTCGACCACTCTTCCAGTTTCCTTAGATCTCGTAAATGGAACCTTCTCTGAAGAGAGAGCGGTTTTAAGTGGTGTACCGCAAGGATCGGTGTTGGGACCGGTCCTGTTCAATATCTTTGTGAGCGACATTGCGGATGGGATAGAAGGTAAGGTTTGTCTTTTTGTGGATGACACTAAGATCTGCAACAGAGTGGACACGCCGGAAGGAGTGGAGAGAATGAGACGAGATCTAACAGAGAAAGCAGACAGTGTTTGATCCCTCAAACATCTCTTAGATCAAACCAAAGATTATTTTGATATAATTCCTGAATGGAGAGATGTCCCTTTCTATAAAGATGAAATTCTTATAAAGGTCCTTAACCCTGCATATATGGCCAATTATATATCATTTACAAAGATGTTTCTTTGGAATTCTGCAACTGCTGGTGTCTTACTGCTTGCAGAGATAGCATTAATTTCAATTCGCAAAACCCTTGATAACTGGCACTAATGCTGGCAAGTTTCAAACTTGTGCTAATTCAACTCCATTTTGTATATGTTATGATTTGTTCAATATGGGGTAGATTTTCAAAGGGTTACGCGCGTAACCCCCGAAAGCCTACCCCAACCCTCCCCTGCGCACGCCGAGCCAGTCTTGTATAGGCTCGGCGGCGCACGCAAGCCCCAGGACGCGTGTAAGTCCCAGGGCTTTCCTGGGGGAGCATGTCAGGGGCGTGTCAGGGGCGTGTCACAGTGGCACGTCATTTGGGGGTGGGGCCACGGGCATGGTTCCGGCCTGCAGGCGTTTCAGGGGCATGGCGAGGCCTCCGAAATAGCTCCCGGGCCTCTGGCAGGCGTAACCTTTAAAACAAAAGTAAGGGGGGTTTAGATAGGGCTGGGGGGTGGGTTAGGTAGGGGAAGGGATGGGAAGGTGCAGGGGGTGGAAGGAAAGTTCCCTCTGCGGCCTTGGAGGGAATGGGCAGCGCGCGCAGGGCTCGGCGCGCGCAAGGTGCACAAATGTGCATCCTCTTGCGCGCACCGACCCCAAATTTTATAAGATATGCGTGGCTACGCACGTATCTTATAAAATCCAGCATACTTTTGTTTGCGCCTGGTGCACGAACAAAAGTACACGTTCCCGCTTTTTTATAAAATATACCCCGCCATGGATCAATTTTATAAAAAAGCACAAGCACGTACTTTTGTTCACGCACCAGGCGCAAACAAAAATCCGGGGTCGGCGCGCGCAAGGGGGTGCACATTTGTGCACCTTGCGTGTGCCAAGCCTTGCGCGCGCTGCCCGTTCCCTCCACCCCCCCGCACCTTCCCCTCCCTTCCCCTACCTAACCCCCCCCCCAGCCCTATCTAAAACCCCCCTTACCTTTGTTTTAAAAGTTACGCCTGCCAGAGACCGGAGTGCAATTCCCCGACCCCGGGAGCTGTTTCGGAGGACTCGGCCATGCCCCCAGGCCGGAACCATGCCCGCGGCCCCCGCCCCCAAATGATGTGCCACAGCGACATGCCCCCGACATGCCCCCCCAGGAAAGCCCCGGGACTTATGCGTGTCCCGGGGCTTGTGTGCGCCGCCGAGCCTAGGTTTTCGGGGGTTACGCGCATAAGTCATTTCTGATACTGAGGGTGTTTTCAGCATGCATAAACTACTTGGAAAGATAAGAATTATCTCAAGAAAATATAAAATGTATGGTTGCACTATTGCAATTCAAAAGTGACATTTTAAACTTAAAAGTTTGTAACATCTTTTTTTAAATTTGTATCTTAACGTGATAAATTTATTTTTGTGCTTGGTACATTTATATATAGTTAAAATATTGTTTAGAAACAAACGTGTGGATCTTGATACAAAATTATGCAAATTTGCCACAGAATTGACTGAATTTTGAAAAAACTGCCACAGAATTTGCTAATTTTTGCTGCAGAATCTTGAAAAATCTGCAACAGGAAATCAGAGGTTGACCATAGCTGGTTTCAGTGACTTTCAATCTCTTTCAGAAGTTAGATTTGCACACTGTCTTTTAAAAACCTTGCATTGTGAAAGGCAGTGCAAAATATTTAATTTTAAATAACATTTACATTTAGGAAACTAAGGTCTTACTCAAAAAGGACTTTTTCTATTCTTTGCCTATATATCAACTAACATTTTTGTCATAAAATATAGCTTTAGTTATTTTTAGTTGTTGTAGTTTATAAAAGTTTTATGTAGGAACATAGTAAAAAAAAAAAATGCAGCTTTCTTGCCACTGGTACCTTTAGAGTTTTTTCCTCATGTTTTTAAATTAAAAGATAAATAAGTTAAATTTATTGACTCTGAGGTTGCTGGCTGTGTGTAAGTTTTGTGCATAATGGGGCAGATTTTAAAAAAGTACGCGCGCGCGTACTTTTGTTCGTGCACCCGGAGCAAACAAGAGTATGCCGGATTTTAATAGATATGCGCGTAGCCGCGCGTATCTTTTAAAATCCGGGGTCAGCGCGCGCAAGGCTGCGCAAAATCGGCAGCCTGCGCACGCCGAGCTGCGCAGCCTGCTTCCGTTCCCTCTGAGGCCGCTCCGAAATTGGAGCAGCCTCGAAGGGAACTTTCTTTCCGGCACCTTCCACCTTCCCTTTCCTTCCCCTAACTAACCCGCCCCCCGGCCCTAACTAATTCCCCCCCTACCTTTATTTCAAAAGTTACACCCCCTCAGAAAAGCCCCGCGACTTACCTGCGTCCTGGGGCTTGTGCGCGCCGCCGAGCCTATGCAACATAGGCTCGGCGAGCGCAGGGGGGTGGAAGGGGCAGCGCAGGGGGTGGAAGGGGGTGGAAGGGGCAGCTTTTCGGGGGTTACGCGCGTACCCCTTTGAAAATCTGCCCCACTTTGTGATGATACTGTACAATGGGAGAAGAAAGACCCAAAGAAATAAAAGGTGTGAAAAATGCTAGGAAAGCAGAGGTTTTTAGAACACAGGAATCACTGTCTCCATGATTACTAGAACTGTATATACCTATCTTAGCAGAGAGCTGAAAAAAACAAAACAAAACCTTAAGCTATGTAAAAAGTGTTCACCAAAAGAAAGTAAAGACAGTGCTTACAAAATATACAGAAAGAACATAAATTTACCAAAAAGGCAAAAGGTTCAAAAGTAATGTATAACCCAAAATCTGCTGGTCAGCCTTAACACAGTGGCAAAGAAATCCTAGATCATCCCAGTGATACTCTAACTGTATTCACCTCAGACAGAGCTTGCATGTACATTATTGATGCTTTGGTAGCTTGGTTTTTATCTGGTACAAATGTACATCCTTCTTCATAAAGTCCAGTGGATTGGTCATATTTGCATGCTACTGTTGAGCATGAACTGTCTGTACAGTCTTTAGATACCGAAATGCCAGTGACATTAGCTGAACACCTAAAATAAAACAATATTAATAGACTTAAAGAAGCAATGTCAGAGCAATAAATGTAAATGTTTAAAGTCAGATAATGTTCTGAATCAATTCAGAAAATAAACAGCCCAATAATTTGTCATGTTTTTCTGAATATCTCCGAGGACCAGTGCTAGTATATTTAGATATCAGTGTGGCTTTTTTTGTTTGAAGTTCAAGCGTGAGGATCTTTTTTTTTTGTTCCTTTGCTTCAGTTTGGCTGGGCTTTACACCCCTGGCTAAACAGAATAGGAAGTTATTCTATACTTTTCTAGACCAAAACCTGTGTCTTAGTAAATGTGTCTTAGTGTTTTGAATTTTTTAGGGATGTGCACTGATTTTTTTTCTTCAAGTCATTTTCATTTCGGGTCATTATCTATTAAATTTTGTTTTTATAATGGTTCGGGAGGTATTTATTTCGGATTTCCCCAATTTTGGAGTTAATGCGCACTAACGGGGCTTAGTGCGCATTAAGTCCCATTAGTGCACGCTGTCTAGTTTTCTTAATTTCTGAGTTAGTGTGCCCTAATAGGACTTGTCGTGCCGCGCACTGAAAATAAGACAAGGGCAGAGCAGGCCGACACTACTGAAGGAGGAGGAGGAAGTGGAGCGTATATCCCGTAGGCCTAGGGAAAGAGGAGGCTCCTGTGGCTAATGAGAATCGAGGTGAGAAGAGACAATGAGAGTGCAAGTGTGAATGGGAGAAGGAGAGAAGTGAATGAGTGTATATGTGTTTATGCATGTATGGGTGTGTATGGAAAAGGGAGGGGGCGGGGGGGGGGGGGGGGGGGCGCCATCTCATCCCTTGCTTCAGGCAGCAGATTGCCTTGAGCCTCCCCTGCATGGCAGAACCAAAGCATCGATTCCTTCCATACCATGTTCTCTTCAGCAGCTGTAAGACCACAACACCTTGGTATTCTCTTTGGTCACCATTAAGTCCATATGTAGCTGGGTTTAAAAAAGGTTTGAATAAGTTCTTGGAGGAGAACATAAGAACATGCCATACTGGGTCAGACCAAGGGTCCATCAAGCCCAGCATCCTGTTTCCAACAGTGGCCAATCCAGGCCATAAGAACCTGGCAAGTACCCAAAAACTAAGTCTATTCCATGTTACTGATGCTAGTAATAGCAGTGGCTATTTTCTAAGTCAACTTAATTAATAGCAGGTAATGGACTTCTCCTCCAAGAACTCATCCAATCCTTTTTTAAACACAACTACAGTCCATTAACTGCTATTAATCAAGTTGACTTAGGGAATGGCCTCTGCTATTACTGGCATTGGTAGCATGGGATCTTCTTAGTGTTTGAGTACTTGCCAGATTCTTGTGGCCTGCTTTAGTCTCTATTGGAAACAGGATGTTGGGTTCGATGGACCCTTGGTCTGACTCAGCATGGAAATTTCTTATGTTCTTATTTCTTATGTTCTTAACAGCAGCCAAAAGCAGAGATTTAAACTGGGGACACGTAGAAAGACTGGTCATAACACCCAGATTCCTGACCTGTTTTACAATGGAAAATGTACATCCTTCAAATACAAAATCAGTCACTTTGTCTACGAGTAGGAATCTAAATAATATTATCAGCTTGGTCTTATTAAGATTCAGCATGAGCTTGTGTGAGAGCCAGCATTTGATATCAGACAGACATATGGATATAAATTCAAATGCAGAAACCCATGATAACAGTAGTGGTATATTGTCGGTGTAAATTTTATAATTGACTCTCAGCTCAGCTGGAAGTTTGCATAAAGATGCAATGTAGGTGATTAAGCATCTCAGATAAGGTGGCACTCTGAGGGACGCCAGTAGGGATGGAATACTAGGAGCAAGTGTCTAAAGCAGTCTTTATCTGCTGCATGCAGTCTATGAGATATGAGTTGAACCAAGCTAGAACAGTACCAGAAATCCCAATTTCAGACAGCCTGTTCAGCAGTACCACAGTAATTCTAATTGTGAGGAGCATAACGATCTTCCTGGTACATAATGGATCAAAAATTTGTCGGATATTGAGGTTGACCTTTATATAATGCTGTAAAAGCAAGAAACAATCTCAAACCTTATGCTACACAAAACTGGAAGCCAATGAAGATCTGACAGAATTAATCCCATAGGATCATGCAGTGTTTTGCAATAACTGTAATTTCCTCGATGAAGAAATAGGAAGACCCTGGTATAAAGCACTGCAATAATCAAGTCAATTAAGCACAAGAGCATGACACAATTTAATAAGATCACAGCTAATCAAAAAAGTTCTCAAATGCCTACTAAAGGGAAGGTTAAAGTAACAAATGTGGACTAGGGATACAATCTGATGAATCGTGGTTAAAGAGGAATCACTCTTAATTCCTAAAATAGAGATCACTTCCTTTAGTGGAAGAGAAGATCTCAACCTAATCAGAGAAATTGGTAAAGCCTTCTTATTATTTATCCATACCTTAAATTTATGAATTCACCTTAAATTTATGAATAGACAGCCAATGGGCAATTCTATCAAGAAAGCATAAAAATTCTTCAGCTCCTTAAGATTCAGTTGGTTGCTATAAGCCACCTCCTGAATATGACCAGTAAATACAAAAACATTAAAACCTGCCTCCTACACAAGTGTAGCCAAGGGAGCCAAATACAAATTAAAGAGGGAAGGGGAGCGAATGATAGGGAAGTGAAAGGAAAGGAGGGAGTGGGAGAAGATGGGGTCTGAGTGAGAGTGGAGCGAAGGGATGGAGTGAGAGGGAGTGGAGTGAAAAAGAGGTTGGAAGTGATGAGTGAAGGGAAGGGAAAGGAATGAATGAGATGAAAGGGAAGGAGTGAGTTAAGTGAAGGGAGGGAGTGAATGAGAGGGAAGAGGAGTGAGAAAAGAGAGGAGTAGGGTTGACAGAAGGAAAGTAAATGAGAAGGGCTGAGGGGATGGTGAGAGAGGGGGTTGAAATACCACTAAACACACACACACGCACACATACTCTCACATCTCAGAGGACAGAAGATGGGAAAGGCAGGGGAGAGCACTGCCAACTTCTGATAAATGTAGAAATAGTAATATTATTACTGACACTCTATCTGCCACTGCCATGTGAACCCTGTCTCTCCCCCTCGCCCAGCAAATTCCCCCAACCCCCTTGGTGATTTGAATTCTGGCCTTTCGCTTGAAAAATTTGGAGACCTTGGGATAGATCAAGGGGTCACAGATTTACTATTTTGAATTGCTTTATGGATATTATCTGAGAGATACTTGTACCAAGTGCCATATTTTCATATTTAAAGTAATCTTTCGGTAAAGTTGTGTTGGAACACAAGCTTTCTGTACAGCTTGTTTATTGGCACTCTCTAAAGAGACAGACAGTTAATGCCCAGCGCCTAGGAAGTTTATCCTTTCTTCCTATGGAGGGCCCTCCAACCAGCAATTTTAGAGAGAGAGAATGTGGTACCCAAGACTCTCAGAATTGAGTGTATTCCGTGAATCTCTGCGGAGAGAGTTCAGTATGGAGGATTACATCTGCTTACAATCCCAACATCAATGAGCACAGAATGACTAGGTGTTTTGGACAACAACTGGTGACTGAATTATTACAAAGTTTGCTGCTAAGACATGGGATGGGGCATAGGTGTTGGATTAATTATGGGACTTCGAATAGCCAAAAAGGAAAGCAACTAAGCGTCAAATAGCCTACTGTGGAGGTGGTGGAGACCAGCACTCTAAGAGTATTTGAACATTCTTGGGTAAAATATAGAGGGCAGTGGTGAAAACAGGTTTGAGAGGCCGGGTTAAAAGAAATGGAGGAGCTGGTATTGGCTTAAATATGGACATTTATCTACCCAAAGTAGTAAAGAGCCTGAGAAGTAGATAACTGAGTAGCCTGGATGATTGGGCCTATGGATCTTTCTTGGCTATCCTCTATTATGGGGCAATAATCAAAAGTCTTTATGCTTAAAAACAGGGTTTGGTTATTGACATGCCCCTCACTTCCCTAGTGAACATGGCAAAAGTTATGCACACTGGATGGCAACATGCACACTTTTATTCCTGACAAGTCCTTTCATTTTGAAATCCCCAGACATACTTTTGGGCACCTAACTGTACCCCTGACTCCATGAAGTGCAAAGTATGAGTGCCTGGCCCGAATTTTCAAAGAGAGTATCAGTGGGGAGTTTCCCTTTAAAAATTAGCTTTCAAGCCCATAGGCCTACAAATTAGATGCAGGGTTTAATTTTTGTGTTCCCCACTGTTATGAACCAAAAGGAGTGTCAGGGTAAATTAACCTGACCCATGGGAACCAGATTTATAGCAAACTAGTTCATGCATCAAATCATGTGACCCTCATTCTGACAAATTGAAATTTTCAAACCTATTTTGACAGTAGTCTTGGAAAAATATTACCTGGTTGCTTCTACTTTATCTCCAGATGCATAGAAAGGTTTTTGGCTGTTATATTCATCATACACTCCCCATCGAAGGTGAGCCCATTCATGGACAAAAACTCTACCTGTGGAAGCATATTAAGAAGATTTAATAATAAATCTCATCACCAGGGGTTTTGATTATATTTACAGAAGTCCTTTTGACAACCCTGTAGAATAGTGAATTGCATATATCCTGCACATGTGTCACTAGCACTATGAAGCACTATGATAACTAAACTTACCAGAGAATTAGCCAGCACAGATGACATCATTCCTGGGAGGATGGAACTAACTTGGTCTTATTCTCTGCTACTGATAACAAGAGGCTTCTGCCCACAGTAAGAGCACGCACACACATGCTAAAATTTATTGATTGGCTATTAAAGGTAATGGGTGTGGATTATGCAGATATCTGGCATTGGCGGACCCAAAACCTTTATAAGGCTGAGCACGCACGCTAGAGCACTGGGCAGATTCTGAATTATACACCATTTGTTTGTATTGCTTTTGCCCCATAGAGGAACCCCGCTTTCCTCTATTAAGAAATCTCTTACTTTTATAACTTCTCTGGAGCTGGTACTCACTGAGTTAATTAATCAGAGGTTGCCGCTATTAACAACCCTCATAAATCTGGAGATGAACTTTCTGGTTTAGAGTTTAAGCTACCTCAAATCCTACTCTTGTTCAGTATTATATCTGCTGATATTTTTCTTCTTTCTATATATTTTGAATTATGTATAGTTGACTAGATTTGTTCAAATTACGGGCTTCAAAGAATTAGAAAGATGTGAACTACATTGGACTCCTGAGGTATCACGTAACTGAAATAATTCATTGAAATTCATACTGCAATATGTGCATAAAACATTACTCAGCTTGTCTGGAAAATAAAAACTAAACAACAAAAGCAAATAAATATCAATATTCACCATCCACACCTAATGCAAAAGATGGAACAGATTATCCTAGTTGTAATGAATCAACCAATTAAAGAGGGAAGGAGTGAATGGAATTGTCTGTTTGGTGTACATCACTTTGTGCTTATCTCAGAAAGCAATTTGGAAGTCCAGTAAATTGAAATGAGATGTCTCCTCCCTCCCATTTCACTACCTTCCCAAATTCCCTCAGTACCTAACTCCGGCCTGGATTTATCAAAATGTGGTAAATATTGCATGTGATGTGAAAAGGGGTGTGTTTTGTGGTAATAGGGAGTTTATTGCAATACTACCTATGTGAAGAGCTAATTACCACAAATTGTGATAATTTGTTCTCACTTTGAGATAAGTGCCAGAATGTAGTATTTTCTACATATGAGAGAGAGAGAGAGGGAGAGAGAGAACCTAGGCATGATGCCATCACCCTAGATAAGTATTTATATCTCTATGTGAGGCCCGCCTAATAACTCAAGGTGAGGTTTAGGTATTAGTATAAGGGGTTAGGGGCCACTTTGACATTCAATGTGAGACGTATGAACAGAACAGTGTTCTCTTGTGAACATTTGATGTCCCTCGGAATGAGGAAACTCACCCAAAGATGAGATTTGTGCAATGTTCTCTCAACCTAGATTGATGGACTCTCTACCTGGGTAACATCAAGCTAGGTTGAGAGAACATTGCACAACTCTCACCTTTGGGTGCATTTCCTCACTCCGAGGGTCATCAAATGTTCACAAGAGAGCACTGTTCTGTTCGTACATCTCACATTGAATGTCAAAGTGGCCCCTAACCCCCTACACTAATACTGAAACCTCACCTCGAGTTACTAGGTGGGCCTCCCATAGAGATATAAATACGTATCTAGGGTGACAGCATCTTGGCTAGTCTCTCTCTCTCAACACTCTGGGAGCTTCAAAGTACCAAAACCAGCCTCCACAAAAAACATCACAACAGCTGATATAGCAGTAACACAAGCTATCACATGGATTAACACTTCTGAAAACATTGTAGCTAAAATCAGGATTAAAGCCATGCAATATGGCTTTCTAAAACAGTATACCCAGCTCACTCCCATCCCTAACTCCTCCTTTTCAGATTTGCATCACACCATATGATATGGTGTTATCACATGCGTTAAAGGCATTTTCGCATGCGTTAATGGTGCTTTTCGCATGCGATAAGCTCTTAACACATTGTTGTGCTTCCCGGTTGCAGCCGCCTGCGACCGGGACCCCCACCTTACCTCCCAACGTCAGGATCCGCCGCAGTCACGGTTGGGGAACGCGCTGGGGTCGGCCTCCAGCGTGCTCCTGCCTCCTAAACCTCGAGCGCGAGGTTCCGCGGTGCTCCTGGCGGGGGAAACGCTCCCCGGGCCTCCTCCCGCGGCATCTGGCTGCTCTACAAGGCCCTTCCGGGCACAGCCTGCTGGTTCTCCCCTTAGCTGCGAGGCCGCACCTCCCAGGGAGATTTAAAGGGGCCTCGTCCCCTAAATTGCTATCACTTGCCCCTAATGGGCCTGGCTCAGAATCCTACTTAAGGAGACTGCCCCCAGTCATTCCTCGACTTGGCAAAGAGTCTGCTCGCTTCAGTGAGTCTCCTGGTGCCTCTGGTTCCTGGCTCCTCCTTCTTCTCGGACTCCTTCGGTGTGTGACTTCAGACTAGCAAGTGGTGATTCTTTGGTGTGTGACTTCGGACTGGCAAGCGGTGATTCCTCGTTGTGTGACTTCGGACTGGCAAGCGGTGATCCCTCGGTGTGTGACCTCGGACTGGCAAGCGGTGATCCTCTGGTACTCGACCTCGGACGTCCTTAACAGACCATCCATCTTCAAGGGCCCACCTAAGTCCCAGCGGCCCAGGTCCCTACAGGCTCCTCCCGGGGGGGGGGGGGCCACGGACTTCCAGTGGCGAAGATCCAGTTGGCCCTTGCACCGACTTCATGCCTCTTCGATCTCTCAAAGGTCCACCTAAGTCTCCTGCGGCGAAGATCCAGCCAGTCCCAACTTCTGTTCCGCCTCGCCACCCGACGGGGGAACCTGAGGAGCCATCTCCTAAGGTCGTACCAACCTCCTTGCCGGTCCAAAGGTTCACTTCCCTCCTGGTCATAACACACATGCGAAAACACCATAGCGCATTTTGATAAATGTGGGGGTCCTTCCCCTCTAAAATACAACTTTCTCATAAAATCCACACAGCATGCAAATAATAAACCACTCTCCTCAGCCAGGATCAGTAAGACTAAAATTTTTATCTTATAGGCAGTTGTTATAGAACAGAAGCATCCCTGCTCAGGGTTTGGGAACAGAGACAGAGATTCATTTTACTTCTATTCCTGTAGTCACCAAAAGTTATTTGCTGCCTGATGTGAAATGCATTGCAGGTCTCATGCTATTTTCAAGTAGACACTTTATGAAATCACTGAAATTCTAGAGGTCTATGTACTAAAGGGCAAATTTATTTTATAAAAGGCGCACAAATGCCCAAAAATGTGCAAAATGTCCTGAAATACACAAAAATGCTGATATTTTGGCATCCCATGTTTTTTCATGTGTAGGCCCCCATCGCAAATAGTAAACTTTCACATTAACAGGGTCATTCTTTATTCTGCAATGTGCCGGTATCGCAGCGGTATTATTCTAATTAGGGGATGGGGAGGAATGTGGGTGGATTCTGTGCCAGAATGAGGAATCTAGGGGTTAGTTTGCTACATGATAAAATATACTCAAATTCTGAATTGAGTTGCAATGATGAAATATTATGCAAAGCAGCTCATTAATTCAGAATTCAGCAAAACATCTTCATAGACCGGTTTTAGCAAAAAAGTTAACTACACATAAGAACATAAGAAATTGCCATGCTCGGTCAGACCAAGGGTCCATCAAGCCCAGCATCCTGTTTCCAACAGAGGCCAAACCAGGCCACAAGAACCTGGCAATTACCCAAACACTAAGAAGATCCCATGCCACTGATGCAATTAATAGCAGTGGCTATTCCCTAAGTAAACTTGATTAATAGCCGTTAATGGACTTCTCCTCCAAGAACTTATCCAAACCTTTTTTGAACCCAGCTACACTAACTGCACTAACCACATCCTCTGGCAACAAATTCCAGAGCTTTATTGTGCATTGAGTGAAAAAGAATTTTCTCCGATTAGTCTTAGTTAGCTACTTGCTAACTTCATGGAATGCCCCCTAGTCCTTCTATTATTCAAAAGTGCAAATAACCGATTTACATCTACTCATTCAAGACCTCTCATGATCTTAAAGACCTCTATCATATCCCGCCTCAGCCGTCTCTTCTCCAAGCTGAACAGCCCTAACCTCTTCAGCCTTTCCTCATAGGGGAGCTGTTCCATCCCCTTTACCTTCTCCATCGCAACTATATCTTTTTTGAGATGCGGTGACCAGAATTGTACACAGTATTCCAGGTGTGGTCTCACCTTGGAGCGATACAGAAGCATTATGACATTTTCCGTTTTATTAACCATTCCCTTCTTAATAATTCCCAACATTCTGTTTGCTTTTTTGACTGCTGCAGCACACTGAGCTGACAATTTTAAAGTATTATCCACTATGATGCCTAAATCTTTTTCCTGGGTGGTAGTGCCTAATATGGAACCTAACATCGTGTAACTACAGCAAGGATTACTTTTCCCTATATGCAACACCTTGCACTTGTCCACATTAAATTTCATCTGCCATTTGGATGCTCAATCTTCCAGTCTTGCAAGGTCCTTCTGTAATGTATCACAATCCGCTTGTGATTTAACTACTCTGAATACTTTTGTATCATCCGCAAATTTGATAACCTCATTCATCATATTCCTTTCCAGATCATTTATATATATATATTGAAAATATATTTTTATTTAGCCAGGCACTGTAACAAAAGTTTGCCACAGAGCTCATTTGCCTCTGTAGCACATTTTCGCAAAAATGGTCTGCTAAGCCATGGAAAATCCCGCAGGTTAGCTCATCAACCCCCTAATCACAGATCTTACTAATTAACGGTCAGTGTGGGTAGACCTCAGTTCATCGGTACATTCCATGCACACCATAATTCAGTGGAAAATGTTGAAAAAAAATAAAAGGAATCAACTTCCTTGCCATTATCTGCCTAAGCTTTTGATGATCCAATACATTGATGAGAAAGTCCAGCAAGATAATTCAATTCTTGGGCATGAATGTTTGTATAAATACTTACAGTATATTTTTCAAACACTAGTTCTTGGACCGGCACATATTTAACAAAATATTTAATTGAGAAATAAAATACACATTGCATTTTAAGGTCCGTCCCAGACAAATATATTATTCTTGTGCTGTGTTACTGTAACAATGTTTTTTGTGCTCATGAGAATGAAAGAGCAGAAATATAATTAAGTTAATTACTTTACCTCTTGATCCATACAAAGAGCTCAAATCATTGATTAGGAAGTTAGGTGTGAAGTGTATATATTTTCCCTTTTCTCCACATCCTCCATATTGTAAGGTGTATGGATCATCTCCATATTTCAAGTATGGCTCAGCAACAATCACATCGGCCTAATAAAATAAAATGCTTTGGTTTAGAGATGAGAAAAATTGAATTAATGAGTCATTTTTATAGGCGAATTTTTTTGTAAAAGTGAAATGTCAAACTAAGGGGTCTATTTCTAAGCTAAATTTCTCCAGGAGCATCAGAGTGCTAACGTGCATTCAGTTGTGCCCAGGGTTGGAATTTAAAGGGGTTGCATGGCCTCAGAAAAACATTCCAACCACCATTGTTTAAAAAATCCCTGGCCGGGGGGGGGCTAAAAACCTCATCATTCCAAACCCACTCCTGCACCTCCATCCATTAAAAAAAATGAAAATTAGTAGCAAGCCCTTCAGATAAGAAACCTCATCCCTTGACAAAAAATGTTCACTCCCAGAATCCCTGTAAAGCTTACTTGAAATTCTGAAGGTCTAGTGGGGAAGTAACAACCCCCACTCACTCCTGTCCCATTGACGCCAGCTGACCTCAGGCACTTGTATGCCCTTCAAAATGGCACCGGTTAATCCCAGGAGTTCCTTTGCCTTTTAGATGGTGCTGGTGGGGCAGCAGCAAGGGTCATTCCTGCCCAAACGAGACCACCAGGATTTGACGTAAGCTTTGGGTGCATTTTATGTCAAAGTGATGGGGCTTATACTTTTTTTTTTTTAACAGGGCAAGGTATGGGAGTGGGGTTGGGAGAATGAGATCCCACTAGAACCCCAGAGATTTTTTAAATATTCTATTGGGGGCAGATTTTCCAGTATGGGGGGCCACAATAACACAATGTTAAGGCCAGGAATGCACAGAAAACTATCACTGAATTCTCTAAACTGTGATACTTAGTACCACAGTTTTCCCTGCAGTACAATTACTGCAGGCCCAATAAATCAGGGAGAAAACCAAAAATTTCTTCTTCTAATTTTGCATGTTTTTTCAAAATCATAGTCCCTTCCTTCCAAATTAGAAGGAGAAAGGTCATGTATAGTCTTGTGGTCAGGTGCCACGCTCCCAGCTTTGTGAAAATCTGTTCTGTCTGCATGCTTGTATGCCCTTCTGGCCCATATTCATTTTTCTCCCTTGGGTCTTACTGAGCTCGGTGGGGAAAATGGTAGACAGTTCATGCAAACTTCTACAATAAAAAGAATGCCCAAACCTGACAACTGTAACAGTTCTCAAGCCAACAACGAAGGATACAAGGGCTCAGCAGCACCGTGCTGAGCCTTGCAGGGGCTTGAACCTCTAACTCAAAAGGGAAGTACCAACATGTCCCTTCTTCATCGCTACTAACACAATGCCGTTAAAAACCCAGCCTTGGTAACCGATGATAAATCATAAATCAGACTCCGGAGATTAGGCAGTTCCCAGTGTGGTCCTTCAATGTTTCCAGAAATGTTGTTCCACAGCAGGTTTAAACGAATGCACCACACATCAACAATTATTGACCATTAACGTTTACTGCCATGGATCTTCTCGAAACCGGTGAGGCCTACCTTTCTGGTGCAATAGTCACTATGGGAGGGTGTTCTCCAACTGTGTGCTTCCAATGCAGTCCCAAAGATTTTTCCTGGGCCCTCATGCCAAATTTTAAGTTTCGCTGGGTACTGTAGCGAAAATGTAATCTACCTCTTAAACAGCATTGTGCAGATTTGAGAGAATCCTCTTCACATGGTAGAAACGCGGGCAAAGTAATCTTGGAAGAGTTGCACTCAATGCACATTATAAGAGAGCTCAGGCTTTTTTCTATATGCTTGCATCACTAGCTGTTTGTGTATGAAATTCAATATCTTAGCAATTACTATTCTTGGCAATTACTATTCTTGGTCGTGTCTCTTTTTCCTTACATGCGCCAAGACGGTGCGCCTGCTCGATTTTGAAATGTATTTTAATATCTGAGAGATTCAAAGCTTCCGGTATCCAGGTCTCCAAAAACTCTCCTAAATTCTGATTTTCTACCGTCTCTGGTATTCGCCGAAAATGGAGATTCAATCTCCTCGAACGATTCTCTAAATCTCTAATTTATCCGCTTGTTCTGAAACCAGCTTTCCAGGGGTCCCATCTTTGTCGCCACCGCCAAGGAATCGTCCTCTAGCAACAAGATGCGTCCCTCCACCTGATCTAGGCAAGGATTAAGTTCAGTAAATGCATTTCTAACCTACATAAGATGAGAGGAAATACCTGATAGTTTCTCATCTAGTGCCGCCAGTGCCACTGCTTTTATTTCAGCAATTATTACCTCCGATGACTCTTTGTCTCCTGAGCAATCAGTTGCTGGCGCCATTTTGGCTTGGGGGTCACACAATTTTTCTTTTTCTTTTTTGACTCCTTTAACTGCCATCCCTAGAAGAGTTTTTTGCATATAGTGGTCGGTGGACATAATCTCTATCAGCTCTGATGGTCTCTATATGGCTCTGATGGTCTCTATATGGCTCGATGGTAGCAGGAATTGCAGATTATAAGGATTTGGTGAGTGTGGCACCCAGAACCCAGACAGAAACATTCACCTCGGCTCACCACATCACGTGACCCCTTAGCATGTTTTTTATCAAGAGATAATATTTTCAGAAATTGTATAGCTCTTTTAATAATATATATGCATTTTCATTTTTAAACAATTTCTTCCCTGCCTGCTCATACTTCCTCTAACTACAAGCTAATAGAATTTCTTTCTACATATTTCTCTTTCTAAGAAAGGTTAACATACAAAGAATTAAGATTATTTTCAAAACAGTCTTACCTTGTCATAGGTTTCGGTTTTTGGTGGATCATAATTGTTTTGTGTCCAGGTCAAAGGTATTAAAATTTTTACATTCCTGATAAATATTCGCTTCTTAGTGGCATTGAACAAGTAAGAGGAAGCCTCTTTCATCATATCCTAATATAGGAAATAAAATAAAATTGTAAAAGCAATAAGGCCCAATTTAACTTTTGCCTTGGATGCTAGGATTGCCATTTCAAGGTCAGGGTCGTTTTAGGGAAATAAGAGTTATAAATCATTCATGAAATGGTGTATAACCAATACTGGATCAGCCTCTTTAGGTTGACCTAAAGTAAATTGGCAAGCTTAATGTTAAAGGTCAGGCAGGCTGGGCTTTCCCTCAGCGGGAGTAGGGCCAGACTCAGGGGCAGGACCAGACTGGGTCCTTCTGCCTCTACCAGCCACCTGCCCCGCAGGTTGAGTCTTTGGGTTCTGGTGGCTGGCAGGATTTCTCCAGAAGCATGGATAAATCCCGGGGAAGAATCAGAAGTAGTCTTAGGAAATATTTCTTTATGAGAAGATGGTAGGTGTATAGAGTAGCTTCCCAGTGGAAGTGGTGAAGACAAAAAAACCAGTATCTGACTTCAAGAAAGCATGGAATACATACAGGGAATCTCTAAGAAAGTGATGAGAATTATAATGCTAAATTAATTGGATGGATGGGCCATACAGTTTTTTTCTGCTGTCATGTTTCAATGTTTCTAACACGTCACAGGCTGAGAGCTGTTCATTTTATTTGCATATGAAAAGTGAAAAATATGGATTTTGTGGTGACCAATGATTATCATTAACAGATGTGGTCAAGATATAGACCAGGCACAATCTATAAGTGAATGTCATCAGTATCTCAATATATGATTGGTCACCTAAACTTGTCTGAGTGCAGTCTTCGAGATTTTTAAGGTATATTGACTATGTTTTGCAGAAATATCTTGAGCAATCTTAAGATTTGTAGAACAGTCTAATCAATCTGCAACCTGTAATGTTGAATTGTGTATGTGTTAGAAATTGCTCTCCTGATTTACATTATTTATTTCAACAATGACTGCTGCAGGAATGAACAAATATTGTTGAGAAGCAATGCAGTGATGTCATAGATTGTATGTGTTTGTGTGTCTGTGTACTCCTGGAACCCACAACCAGGAACTTCTATGTGCTACTCTTGCCCCAAATCCAACAATATCACCTTAAACTTAGTAGTGATAGACAAGGTGCATTAAACTTGCTTCTTTGTATATCTAGCCTTTTCTAAGGGGAAAAATTACAACTTTTGATAAACAAGTAAAAAACAAGTATGTGCTGAAATTCAGTGCACAATTTCTTAACATGCACACTAAACATTTTTTAACTCCCAGTGCAGTAAACTAATGGTACACCAATGCATCGAGAGTTTAAAAATGTGCGAAAAGAATATGTTTAGTGTGCATAAAAACATGATTAACGCAAGCTTTCATCATAGAGAACATATAGAAATATAGAAATGACGGCAGAAGAAGACCAAACAGCTCATCCAGTCTGCCCAGCAAGCTTTCGCACTTTTTTTTTTCTCATACTTATCTGTCACTCTTGGCCCTTAGTAACCTTTTGGTTCTATTTCCCTTCCACCCCCACCATTAATGTAGAGAGCAGTGTTGGAACTGCATCTAAGTGAAATAGCTTAATTAGTTAGGGGTATTAACCGCCGCAATAAGCAAGCTACACCCATGCTTATTTGTTTACCCAGACTATGTAATTCAATCTTGTTGGTTGTTGTCTGTATATAGATCCACTTTTCTTCATTCCCCCTGCCGTTGAAGCAGAGAGCTATGCTGGATATGCGTGAAGTATCAGTCTTTCTTCCCTGCCGTTGAAGCAGAGAGCTATGCTTGATATGCATTGAAAGTGAAGTATCAGACTTATTTGGTTTGGGGTAGTAACATGGTTTATGTCAATGGTTCCCAACCTTTTTTGCATTGTGGCACACCCGGTACAAGGTTTACTTCATTTTGGCACACCACTGTCTTCACCATCTCTTCCCTTCCCTCTCCCCCTCACCCCCTGGCATCATCATCACTTTCTCCTCCCTTCCATCACCCCCAATCCTCCAGCATCATCACCAGCACTTCTCTTCCCTCTCATTCTACCCCCCTAGCATCATCACGACCTTCTCTCTCCCTTGGCATCATCGCCTTCTCCTTTTCCCTCTGCCTCCACCCCTCTGGAATCATCATTATCACCTTCCCTTCCCTCTCCTTTGGCATCATCTTCTTTTCCCTTCTTTCTCTCCCACCCCCCTGGAATCATCATCACCCACCCTCTCCCTCCACCCCTTGACATCATCACCTTCCCTCTTCCCTCTTTCTCTTCCCACCCTTCTGACCACCCTCCCTCCACCCCCTGGCAACAACATCATCACCTTCTTTCCCCCCTGGTAGCATCAACTTCTTCCCTTCCCCTCTAGCCTCATAATCAACTTCTATTTTCTTCTCCCATGGCATCAACTTATTCCGTTCCCTTCCCCCCACCCCTCTAGCCTCATAATCATCTTCTATTTTTTTCTCCCATGGCATCAACTTCTTACGTTCCCTTTATCCCCCTGGCATCATCACCACCTTCTCCTCCCTCCCCTTACCCAGCATCATCATCATTACCTTCTCTTCCCTTCCTTCCCTGGCATCATCACTTTTTCCCTTCCTTCTCCCCCACTCCCTGACCTCATAATCAAATTTTCTTCCCTCTTCCCTGACATCGATATTTTTCCCTTTCTTCTTCCCCACCCCCTGGCAACATCATCTACTTCTCTCTCCCTCCACCCCCTGCGATCACCTTCCCTTCCCTCAACCCATTCCAGCATCATCAACATCTTCTCTTTCCATTCCCTGGCACCATCACATTCTTTCCTCTCAGCCCCTACCATCTCCCCTCTTTTCCCTCTCCCACACCCCATAGCATCATCACCCTTTTTTAGTCTCCCCCAATATAGCACCTCACCTTCTTTTCTTATCCCTTTCCCTCCACCACCTGGCATCTTCACCTTCTCTTCTCTATCCCCTGGCATCATCACCCTTTTCCCTTACCTTTCCATCCACCCTTTCCATCATAACAACCTCTCCTCCCACACCCTGGCATCATCACCTTCTCTTCCCTCAACACCCCATCCATTCCTGGCATGATCATCACCTTCCTTCTCCCTCCATCACTCTCCCTCTATCCCCTGGCATCATCACCTTCCCTTCTTCCTCATCCCATAGCATCATCACCTCTCCTCCCCCCATATAGGTGCTGCTTTCCAACCTCCTCCCCCTGCTGGTGGGAAGACTTCCTGCAAGCCAGGAAGGAAGGAACTAAAGATTGCTGGTGCCTCAACTTTTCTTATCAGGTTCTTCTCTCAGCACACCTGCACTTCAGCCACAGCATACCAGTGGGAAACACTGGTTTATGGTTACAAATTGTGTTTTCGGCACATAAAATATGACTTATGTTCACAAAAAGTAATGCTAAATAAATAAATTAAACCATAGAAAAGCCCTAATGGTCCTTCCAGACAGTTGACTCACAGGGCTAGACCAACAGTTTTTCTCTTATACTATTTTTAGCACCTTGTATTCAGTATTTATTTATTTCTATGCTTTCATCTGTTTTAAATTAATTATGACTGCACTTTTAAAATTCTGATAGAATTTTAGTGCACAGCTTTATTGCACTGTACACAAATTGCTGGTGTACCTGCTCTCTAGTCATTTCAGGATAGATGTAGAAAGGAATTTCTTCATCTAACAAGACAGAGTAATAACAGAGGACATGGGAGACCATATTAAAATAGGAAACCCTACACACTCAGCTAGGAGAGCTGCTCCTTCAGATCAGCAACAGAATACTGGACTTTTGAGGAAAGTTAATGGTGTAGAAGGCAATTTTGCATTCCGGCATTATATAATGCAATGATAACAGAAGGGGACTAGAGACAATGGAAGAGGAGCACAGGGAGCTTAAATATAAATGGAAAGTCTTGTTTTTCTTCCTTTTGGTTATATTCAATATATGTACACTTACAAAATATGTACAGAATGTATCTACATCTAAATTTTCTTGTCCCCAAGTATACGAGAAATCGTCACTATTCATGATCAATAAGGAAGCAAATAACCAGGGAATGCCAACAAAAAATTATTTTGTTCATAACTTCCTTATTTTAAGACTTTAGAAATAGATTTAAATTCTTTAAACAATTCACAGCCAGGTCTGTAACTGAAAATTAGTGCCAGATGATGAAAAGTTGTGTGAATTAATGTGTTTGCCATGTACTGAATCTGTGGAATTGATTAGGGTTTTGTTTTGTTTTTTTGTGTCCAGAAATTTCCTGCAACTTACATGGAACCGGCCTCTACTGGGGTTACAGCTCCATGAACCTTCTTTCTCTACTCCCCTTCGCTTTTCTCCATTTCTAATCATCTTCTCCCCTCCTGTCTAGCAATAGCAATAGTGGCCATGGATTGCATTTTTCTCTGAAACCCAGTATGCATGCAACCTCAAGTCTGGCCACCAGGCATCACTACTGTGCAACAGCTGGGACTCTCTTTCTCCAAAGCAGCCACAGCCCATGCAGCAGAATTCAGGCTCTGGAAACCCAGATCTCTCACATGGCAACACACAGCACTGCCACTGAACCCCTGGGCCGGTCCCTTCTTGTTGACTTCCTGCTGTAATAGCCTAGCCCTCTTTTCTAATTTTTGGCCGCTCTCAAACAATTTAATTTGTATTGCTTTGTGGAAAAGCTTTTGCTAATGAAAAAGTGCCCTGCATTTTAAAGTATGAATAACAAAAATAAAGTTAAACAAACAAAAAAAAAGATATAAGTGTGACTTTACATTATTTTTTTTATCATTCTTTATTTCTGTGCATTCAAGTGGACTAGCACAGCAGCCACCCTACTTCATCCAAATATGAATAAGTAATTGGAACTAAAAGTTGCCTAAGACATTTTTATCCTAACAGCATTCTATTACCAAATGAAACATTCTAATTTCTTTCTTACCTTTATGTTTTCAATGATTTTAGTATCCTCAGGTAAGCTAGGATTAATTGCAATAACGATGTTATCGTAGCCATTGTTGTTCAGCTGCACCATAGATCCTTTCACCACAGAGAGCAGGTGAAGAGCACAAAGTAAAGCAATGCTCTTACAGAACAGCATTCTGGTCCTCTCCCGAAAATCCCCCTTCTTTCCAGAGCAAGCTTTCACCTGCTTATATATGCTGTGATGGTCATACATTTTACTGCAAGACTTTGGAGTGCCTTTATGAACACTGATTAGTGATAATTACAGGCCAGAGAAATTTTTCTACAGGAAGGAACACAGTTCCAGATGAACCAGATAAGGGAATAGCACAGAACCATAATCATAATGTAGAGCTAATTACAGTACAATTGTTTTATTGTCTGAAGTCAGTGTACGTTTAAAATAATCTGTTTTCAGTTTACATAAGAACATGCCATATACTGGGTCAGACCAAGGGTTCCATATCTTGTCAAGGATACCTTTTTGTAATGACCATTACCTTTCAAACAGCACAACGATTGCCGAGTATCCCTACCTTATTTCTTCTCATCCTGTCTCCTGTATAAAATTACTTTTTTTTTCCCCTTAATCTTATACAAGCTTCTACACTCCACTGGGATTTCTTACTTGGTAAAAATAAAAATGTTTTCTCATTCCTTCTTAAACGAGTTTTAAAAAATATCTTTTGCTGTAGAATGGAGCACTAGTAAGCTTACTGCTCCAGGAGTAAGCTGGATTCTTTATAAGGTGGGATGCGTTTTACTGGGCCATCAAAGGAATAACAGAAAAAGGTTATTGAGCAGGAGCTTATCAGATCATATATTTAAAGGACCCTTCATCTTCAGTTTTTATTTTATGTTTCCTGGGAATTTATCAATGTTTATTACGAGAAGAACAACAAATTGGGGTAGATTTTATAAATTTACGCACATGCGTACTTTTGTTCGTGTACCAGGGGCGAACAAAAGTACATTGGATTTTATAAGATACGCGCGTAATTGCGCGTATCTTATAAAATCCGGGGTTGGTGCGCACAAGGGGGTACACATTTGTGCAACTTGTGCGCGCCGAGCCCTGCGCGCGCTGCCCGTTCCCTCCGAGGCCGCTCCGATTTTGGAGCGGCCTCGGAGGGAACTTTCTTTCTACCCCCCCCACACCTTCCTTTCCCCCGCCTAACCCACCCCCCCCCGGCCCTATCTAGACCCCCCCTATCTTTATCGGAAAAGTTACTACTGCCTCCGAGCAGTAGTAACTTACATGCGCCGGCGCGGCAGGCCCCGACACAGGCCGCTGTGTCGGGGCACTCAGCCATGCCCCCGGACCGCCCACATGCCCACGGACACGCCCCAATCCCAAACCGCGCCCCCCTGGCCATGCCCCCGACCGCCCCTTTTTGCAAGCCCTGGGACTTACGCGCGTCCAGGGGCTTGTGCGCGCCGCCGAGCCTATGCAAAATATGCGTATCCCTTTGAAAATCTACCCCATTATATTTACCTGGGAAAAGGAGTCATTTTTTTTCCATTGATTTCTCCTGTTTTTGCCTTTGTTGTAATAAACACTGATAAGTTTCCAGACAAAATAAAATAAAAACTGAAAATGAAGGTCCCTACATATACCATGGGTACTGTCTTCAGATGTCATATTTAGCTGGCAAAACAGTCATAGAAGCAGTGAAAATCTGGAAAAAAAATGGCATGGAAAAGAGAAAAGTGTTGAAATCTTACAAAAATAATGAAAAATCAGTGGCAAAGTTTTGTAAAAAATAACTTTATGCTATGTTTCATTTTGTGTTGAAAAGTTAAGCAAAGATAAATATTAACAAGAATTATAAAGGATGAAAACTAATTTTTACACTTACACTTTTGGTGTGAAAACATTTGAGATCTCTAAAGCTGAACCTACTTAACTCTTACATGTGTTTTCATGTATTTAATTATAAGCACAAGGGATAATTAAATATGTTTTGGGGAATCATTGTTAGAACAATAGGCAGGCACTGATATACGGCTTACATTTTTCAGTAGACACTAAATTCTACTTTGGTTGAGGGGTTTTCCAGTAAAGAGCTATTGTTAAGCTACAGAGAAATGAGGAAGCAGATAATGTATGCAAATTAGTCTCCAGTTAACTTTTATTGTTGCTTTACAAGCACAAGTACATATCCACATACATAGCAGAGGGAAGAGGATAGAAAATGTCTAAAATGCTGACTTCAATTATTTTATTGTGCAGCAGGTAATCTGATGAGGCGTTATCTGCCAGAAATTCTGATTAGCCAGTTTAGGATTTTCTAGTGTGTAAAGTCTCAATATGTGATTGACATTTGTATAGAGAGAATGCAAAATCTTGCCCGGTTTAAAAAAGTCTAATAGAGTTCTTTTTGGCAATCAAACAATTTGCCATCATCTGAATGTTCCGTTGCCTTTGGAGTACCTTTTATACTGTGTTGCCCAACATGGACTGCCTTCTGCCACATTCAGAGGTCAATTACCCCATATACAAGGAGAACCTTAAGTAATATAACATAAGTAATTTTAAAACACCCATTTATTAAGAATGACACATCTTAATACAACCCCACTAAATACATATACAACCACACATTTAAAAACATCACAAAAATGAATGTCATATAGGCAGTGAACGTTTATAAATATAATATAATCATAAACAGTATATATTTCAAATATCGTTCAACTGAATCTTCACATATATTCTACTAAAGTGCTTATAAGTGCAGATTCTTGTAGTTTTCAACTCCACGGCTTTCCTCCATTAATCACTGCCATAATGTGATTCACTTGAGTACTGCCCGGTACTACTCCCCGACGAAGATCTCCGTTTCACCTGTCGAGCAGGCTTCCTCAGGGGAAACTTCTAATATCCCATGTGAGTCCAACGAGGGACCGCACAAAAATTTGTATCCAAATCACGAATTTCTCAAAGAATTTAAATTCACTTCAACTTCATCAAAGCTTTATCTCAATTCTTCAATTTGGTCACGAAACTTCAAAAAGCGGAAGTGACATCATCACTTCCTTTCTGCATGGATCTCCTTTCTGCGGTCCCTCGTTGGACTCACATGGGATATTAGAAGTTTCCCCTGAGGAAGCCTGCTCGACAGGTGAAACGGAGATCTTCGTCGGGGAGTAGTACCGGGCAGTACTCAAGTGAATCACATTATGGCAGTGATTAATGGAGGAAAGCCGTGGAGTTGAAAACTATGAGAATCTGCACTTATAAGCACTTTAGTAGAATATATGTGAAGATTCAGTTGAACGATATTTGAAATATATACTGTTTATGATTATATTATATTTATAAACGTTCACTGCCTATATGACATTCATTTTTGTGATGTTTTTAAATGTGTGGTTGTATATGTATTTAGTGGGGTTGTATTAAGATGTGTCATTCTTAATAAATGGGTGTTTTAAAATTACTTATGTTATATTACTTAAGGTTCTCCTTGTATATGGGGTAATTGTGTATGTTGGGGAACCAATATTTGATTATTTTCCCTCAGTTATTGTATGCCTTGGTACATTCAGAGGTCAAGCATCTGGAGAGGTTTGTTTTTTTGAACACTTTTTTTTATTGACAGAGCAAAGAAAAGCAATGAAAAGCCAAATCATAGAATAAAAAAAACAGAATTAATGTATAGAATGAATATATGATACAAAAATGTATTCTCGATATTCTGCCAAAAATGCTTTCATTTTTAACCCTCATCCACACATCAGTTATATGGCATTCGCACTACCACACATGCTCCAAATTTATGGAAGCAGCTCATCCACAATTATCATATCAGTATCTTTTAAGGTAGGGTTAGGCAACTCTGGTCCTTGAATGTCACAAACAGGTCTGGTTTTCAGGCTATCCACAATGAATATGCATGAGATATATTTGCATGCAATGGAGGCAGCACATGCAAATCTCTCTTATTTATTAATTGTGCATATTCTGAAAACCCAACCTGTTTGTAGCACTTGAGGACCAGGAAATGCCTATCCTGTTTTAAACTATGTCAGCTGATGTTGCTAATTAAGCTTATCTTAACTCTTGTGTTTTCTTGGCCTCAACCAATACTGAACAAATAAACTTCTCACAAACTACATTAAGTTTTGCAAATTCTCTTTCGTCCTCTTCCAAAGACAATATTTTGCAATTGGCATGCAATTATACATAATGGACTCCCATAGTATTAAATCAGTGGGTCTTCTATCCTTTTCAACAGCACATACGCTTTTGCTGCTATGAGAGGGCTATAAACTTAATAGAACAAGCATTAGCTTTTATAAGCCCTTCTTTAAAACTCAGATCACTATTATTTATTTATTTTAAAATTTATAGTCCGCCCATCATATGTAAGGACCCTCATTTTCAGTTTTTATTGTTCTTTATTTTTCATGGGAATTTATCAGGGTTTATTCTGATAAGGAAAAAAAAACAGGAGAAAATCATTTGAAAAAAAAAAGACTAATTTTTCCAGGTCAATATGAGAATTTATTTTGATGGACAGAAGTCAAGATAATAAAACACCATTATCGGATTCTCCCACCCACCCAGCAGCATCCACATCTCTACCCCCATCCCCTGCCTAATATGCCCCTCTCGCTCTCCTTCCACCCCACCGAGAATCTCCCTCCCTTCCCCACTCTCCCCCGCGCACCCCCCCCCCCCACACACACACACACATATACTGCAACAGCATTCATCCAAGCTGTAGGCTTCATTCTGCCTCAGCAGCTCACTGAAGCTCCTGCGCTCTGCAACACTGCACTTCTGCTTCAGGGCAGGGGCAGGGAGCCCGCCGGGAAGAGCTTCTGGTGGAAAGGGCCTGCTTGAAATGCATTCACAATTTAACAATATCTATCCACAAAAGTGGAGGTAAATCCTATGTTAAATTTGTCCGCCATTAGGGACAAATTAAATTAGGGTCTGACATTTTTTGAAGAGGAGCTTGGAGTGAGCAGTGCTTAGGCGAGCTCTTTATGGATTTGGAAAAATAATCGAAACAGAACTGCCTGGTGCAGTGTTAGAGTGGCTTCCCCTGATGAAGAGTATTCGAAACCTGGCCGTGTTGGGGCAAGTGCCGCCGAAAGATCGTTCCTGAGGATTTCAAGTGCAAGATAAGTAATGCCTTGCATTGGGTGCTCCAGTTTTGAGCAATTGGCAACCTGTAATCTTCTGTTCTACATCTAGTGCTTTACACTTACTTTTTAAATTTGGTTTTTCAAAAATACAAAAAGCAAAGGTTTAAAAAAAAAACCCAGATGATAATATATATACTAAAAAAAAGTTTTTGAACAATTGATTAAAGGATTATTGGGTGGATGGTGGTGAAAACGGAGCAAGACACCAAGGTCAGGTGCTCTTAAAGTTTTATGAAGCATCACTATACACTTATCAAATATTTTTTCTGAATATTTTTTTAATATCAAACAGTAAGTTTAAATTTGGGTTGGTTCATGTGAGTGTGAGTCACATAGGTGAATTATACCATTAAAAAGAAAAGAAAAAATATATTAAAAATAAGATAGAGTTGGGTTTTATGTGCCGGTTTTTTGGACAAATTTGAAATGCATTCACGGCAGCAAACAGCAGGCACTTCGGCTGCTTGGAGGGCGAGGAGGCAGGACTTGAAACATGGTGGCCCTGGAGGGTGAGCCCTCTTACTGGTGGAGGGTAGGACTTAAACACAGCATGCACGTTGGCTCACACTGGCTTCTGCAGCTCTGGAGCAGCTTTTTAACCACCCTAAAATTAGGGTGAATATCGGTTTAAGCCAATTGTCACCTTTGGAAAAATCCGGGAATTTACCTGTGATAATCGGTTTAAACCGAAAACAAAGGACCCTATTCGTATTTAGTGTGACGACCCTTTGGGATTGTCTTATACAGAATGTATTCTTGAACCCTTTGAGCCAGAAGAGGAAAGGCAGTGGAGGGAGGGATACGCCGTTCAGAACAGCTCCTCCACTGCGTTTGCTTGGAATGGCCAAGACCCCCCGCTGCCTAAGGGGCTGAAGAACTAAGCTGCAGTAAACCTTCTGCGGGTTTTTATGCTCAGTGTTACGCATGTTTTTCTGCGCTAATCTTACGTGTGTATGTAATAAAGTGATTAGCATGGAAAACCCATGCACAAGTCCATGCAAAATGCTGCGGCTGGCACAGCGCAATTCTGTGCAAATGGCATGTAAAGGAAGCAGTCAACTATTCACAGGCAATGCAGAGAGCCGCGCTGGCAGGGAGAAAGATTAGTGCGTGATTTTTTTATGCCAGTTTTTTTTAGTGCCTGGGTCAGGGCAGGAGTTAAGTTTAAGTGTGTGTGTAAGATGCATAAACTATGCCAAATCTGCTGCATATTTGAATGCAAATACCTCAGGACATACCTCAGATTAGTAAGTAATGCCAACTGAACAGTTTTGCTGCATATTTGCCTTTACCCACAGTAATGACATATGAGGAACGAACGGGCGCTGTACCATGTGGAAGGTGTACTGTGCGCCCTGATCTCGAAAGAACCCAAAACAGTGAACTTCCCTTTGGGTTGGAGTTTTATTTCTAAGCAATGTACCACATGTACTTCATCTTTTGTTGCCTTTGATCACTTGCTCATGTTCTAGGTTTGAAATGAACTCTGCAACAGTTCTATTAGTGCCTATAATTTAGGGCATTTTTCTCCTGGCTGACTGGATCAGGGCCTTCGCAGGTATTGGTGCGTGTATCTCATTTGCAATGCCGACCCTTTTTTATATCCTGCAGAAGCGCCTGCTTTTGCCGCTAAAAAAATATGCGTGTAAAAATAGCAGTGATTTCGCTGCAGGTCTTATTACATCGGCCCCTATGAAAGAAGTTTCCGGCTCTTCACAGTGTGGCATTTTGGTTAGGAGTTAGAGAGAGTGTTTTCTTGAGTTTTTCCACTGCTTGGATACTGGGTTTCACAACCTGAGCCAATACACTAGCGGGAAGAGGTCCAGTGCCTACTTGGTGCTGGTTTCATATTTTTAGTTGGAGATTTTTGGTTGTTTTTGTCTTTTTGAGGATTCCTTCTTCTGAGAGCCTTGGAATCCCTGGCTGGAGGATTTCAGAGTATCCACCATTTAGGTTAGATCAGGGGATAGGTAAAACTCCACTTCTCTCCAGTCTTCACCGAAGGGGCTGGATCAAAGGTGACTCACTGCAGGAGGTTTCCAGAGATTCTACATTTTTCTGACGATTTTTCCGAGTTCCCAAGAGGAAGTTTGTGGCCATCCTTCATTCCTGAAGAGGGAACATATGTAGAGAAATTGTGTTCCCTGCTACTGGACTTTTTCCTAAGAAAAATCCCATTTAGACAACTGAAGAGGAGAACTGTGAGTAAGACCTAACATTCTATATTGAAGACACCGATCCAGTGTTTTCACCCTTGGAGAGACTATTTGGGGAGACTGTAATCCTTTATACCATGAGTATTTTTGGAAGGAGTTTTCCATTCTAGCTAAGAAGACCCTGCCCAACTGGGAGCCTTATGTAGCCAAAGAAGGGAGGGAGAGAGTTTTCCTGCTCAATATAAGAGACAATGCACAGACAAACTGGAGAAAGAAGAAACAAGCCTTAGTTTAGCTTTGCACAAGAACACCGTCCTACCTCTTTAATGTCTCTGGCTATGTAAGAATGGCGCCGCCGCTCTGCTCTTCTTTTATGGGGACCAAGGTCACATGACTGTACCATGAGATTACATGATGCATAGAGATGAAGGTGCTAGAAATGGTTGGAAAGTGTGACCAGCTGTAAATGCCCACCCCACAGAGCCTGCACTTCAGTTTTACTTACCTACCATGCCTGGTCAACATGGCCTTGGATGAGAGAGTGTGCTGAAGCTGGGGTGTACAGCACCGGTGAAGGCTGTTCAGATTTAGGTGCCCGCCCAGCAATCTTATACTTTGATTTTACTTTCCCATGCCTTGCCAAAATGGCCTGGTTTATAAGATTGTGCCCAAGCTGGGATGCACACCACCAATCTCCCAGGCAAGGCCTTTTTTGGCAAGGCATGGCAAGTAAAATAAAAGAGCAAGGTCCCTAGGGTGGAGATTTACAGCTTATCACATTTTCTAGTCAATAAGGAAAATGTAGCAGCTTCTAGCACCTGATGAGGCATAAATGTCAGACTTGAATGTTCAAGATTGCCTCTAAAACAGATAGACAGCATGACTAATGTGATGGGTACAGTTGATTGCACCCACTTTGCTCTCACCCTCCCATCCTCAGACATGCCAGCGTTACAGGAAACATTACAGTTAAAGCATAAGGCTCTCTGGGTAAGGCACCTACAGCTGAACAGTACGCAGTCTGGCACTGTGTGTGCAATCTGACTTTGCTGTGCAGATGCAGGTCCCAAAAGAAACTGTAGGTATAAAGCAGCAATAATTTGTAATCTATGGTATTGTTGTTTTGAATAGCATATTTAATTTGTAATTGTCCCTAAACAAAGCTTAATTCTAGCAATTCAGCACAAGAGAAATAATTTCTAACCCTTTTGCAGTCTCTTGAGCACACAAACGGATACCGTATTTAATTTCTAATTTGTACACCTTATAATACCTGCCCTCTCATTACACTTTATTTATGAGATTGCCCTTTTTTTAAATTTTATATTTGTTTGATGGAGACTTGCAGTCTTGGGGAAATAATATCAAGAGATAACTGTTTGGTCTTACAAAATTGTATGTTGTGTAGTCCTGTTGCACCCTGGATTCCAACAGAACCCTTTACTTTAATAACACTGAGTTATCTTAGTTCTGAGATTCTGCTTAGCTACGTGCACACACAGAGAGGGACAGATGGAAGGAACATGTACTGTGGAAAAATTGGATCCAATTACACACAACAGCAAGACACATCAGTATGCCACTCAAGAAATTAAGGATGAAATTTGTTCACTTGTGTGTGCTCCAGGTATACCTAGCACCCCAGCTAACCAATCCGTGTTTCTCCTGCTGACTTCCCTGTGGATAAGAGCCTGCAATCTGTGTTGTTCCCTGTGCTGGAATGCAGATGTTGACTCCAGGGTCTCCTCTAATGCCCAACAGACTCCAGTACGCCCCTGAACTTTGGCACTACACCCTCCCTCCTCTTGTACTACGGGGGAACTTAACCTGTCTTACCTTCAAGATGCTTGCTAGGGCACTAAGGGGCTGCTACCAGCTCCTCAACACTTCCAGATTGAAGCCCATGAAAGAGCCCAAGGGCTGGTGGGTGGGTCAGTGTTTTTATGAACCTTGCTTTCCAAACACTCTTCACATCTCTGAATGCAGGCTTGGGCACCTCCTGACTTTCCTTAAATGCCATCCCTGTCTTACTCCAATAGCTGTGGCTCCATGAGACCCCCAGTCCTGGAATCTCTGGCCCTTGACCTGCATTGTCCCTGTGCTAAGTGCAGGGCACATCTCTCCAGTACTTGCTACATTAACAGGGGAATGCTATTGAATTCACAAGCACCCCAGAAAGGGGAGAGGGAAAACCGGCCTGCAGCTGTCATCACATCAGGCAAATTTAAAAAATGATGTGGAACACATTGCTGCATGGAAGCGGTGCTGCCCATTCAGAGGACAAACAGGGTCAATTACTTTGTTCACCCCCTTTTTGATCGCCTACTTGCTGGCTTCCCCTACTTTGTACCAACCTCCCAACATTGGCAGGAACATTTTCCACTGATAGTTGAGTTTCTGCGGGCTAAGGAAGAAAACACCAGAGTTGTGGGCACCAGGCTAAAGGCATCTTCTGCAAACTACTGCCCAGGGTGTCTCCTTGATCCTTAAAAACAACTTTAAAACATGCTGAATAAAATGTATTCATCTGTTGGATTCTAAAGGTACTGGATTGAACCAAGACACTGAATTCATAACAATAGCTTCTCATACCTTGCTCTGATGAGATGCTATTTTAACACCTTTCCCTGTTCACATTAGCCCAGATTTTAAAAGGCCCGTGCGCGCAAATACCGGGGGCTGAGCATATTTTTGAAAGGGCCGGGCCACACGAGTCACCCCGATATGCGCCGAAGTGGAGCAAACTGGGAGGGAACTGGGAAAAATGCAAATCGCGTCGCTGCACATAATTTTAAAAAATTCCCCTCCCCAAGCGCAAGGAAGAGGCCACTCGCCTGCACATGCGCATGCGGATATTAAAATCCAGCACACATACGTGCTTAGGCATCCTATTTTATAACATGTGCATGCCAACACGCATGTTATAAAATAGCTGGGTCCATGTCTGGGTACCAGGAACCGCGCGTACACGGACACCTGCGCATTTTTAAAAAAATCTACCCCATTATTTCTAACACCTGTAAGGATTAGGTTTTTGCTATTTGATGCTCTTCTAAGTACCACGTTATACCACCTTAAGACCTCAACAGTAGGGATTTCAACTACAAACATTTGCGGAGCATATTTGCTTTCTTCCATTAGCTTTGTAGTCACAACAAGACCACAGAAGCTCCTCTATAACAGCATCTTTAGATAATTCTTATGTTGGTTAAAGAAAAACAGTATAACAACTCAAAAAGAATCTGTTATTTTATGAAAAGTGTTTTTGTATTTGGGTCTGTCTGGATTATGACTTGGTGGGTGATTCTTTTTTTATACACAAAAATTTGTCAAAGTAGTCATGACAATAGGTTGTATATATCTTATTGAAAAAGTGTAATAAAAATCAACCTAGATCTACAAAGATGTCCACAGGGCTCATGATTCATTCTTTGAACTTGGAAGACCACCACAAAAATAACAAGGGGCACATTTTAGCACTTTACCATATTGAGAATACAAAGCATGTTTTTTTCATGCTTATACCAAAAGCTGAAATTTCATGTCTGGGTAATTATAAATTCTGCAATAAGTACAAAATTTACCTACATAAGAACATAAGAAATGCCAGACTGGGTCAGACCAAGCGTCCATCAAGCCCAGGATCCTGGGTCCAACAGTGGCCAATCCAGGTCACAAGTACCTGGCAAGTACCCAAACATTAGATAGATCATAGGCTACTATTGCTTATTAATTACCGTAATAGTTTATGGATTTATCCTCTAGGAATTTATCAAAACCTTTTTTAAACCCAGTTACACTAACTGCTGTATCACCACATCCTCTGGCAAAGAATTCCAGAGCTTAACTATGTGCTGAGTGAAAAATAGTTTTCTTCAATTTGTTTTAAATGAGCTACTTGCTAACTTCATGGAGTGCCCCCTGGTCCTCCTATTATCATAGAGAGTAAAAAACTGATTTACATTAACTTGTTCACGTCCTTTCACGATTTTGTAGACTTCTGTCATATTCCCCTTCAGTCTTCTCCAAACTGAACAGCCCTAACTTCTTTAGCCTTTCCTCATAGGACAGCCATTCCATGCCACTTATCATTTTGGTCACCCTTCGCTGCACATTCTCCAGTGCAGCTATAACCTTTTTGAGCTGTGGTGAACAGAATTGCACACAGTATTCAAGGTGCGGTCTCACCATGTAGCGATACAGAGGCATTATGACATCTTCCATTTTAATTTCCATTCTCTTCCTAATAATTCCTAATATTCTGTTTGCTTTTTTGATAGCCACAGCACACTGGGCCGAAGATTTCAATGTATTATCCACTATGATGCCTAGATCTCTTTCCTGGGTGGTAACTCCTAAGATAGAACCTAACATTGTGTAACTATAGCAAGGGTTATTTTTCCTTATATGCATCACTTTGCACTTGTCCACGTTAAATTTCATCTACTATTTTAGAATCTTCCAGTCTCGCAAGATCCTCCTGCAATTCATCACAATCCACTTGAGATTTAACTACTGCATAATTTTGTGTCATCCGCAAATTTGATCACCTCACTCATCGTACCCTTTCTAGATCATTTATAAATATATTAAAAAGCACTGGTCCAAGTATGGATCCCTGAGGCACTCCACTATTTACTTTTTCCACTGTGAAAACTGATCATTTAATTCTACTCTCTGTTTCCTGTCCTTTAACCAACTTGCAGTCCACAAAAGAACATTGCCTCCTATCCCATGACATTTTAGTTTTCTTACAAGCCTCTTATGTGGGACTTTGTCAAATGTCTTCTGAAAATCCAAATACATCACATCTATCGGTTCACCTTTGTCCACATGTTTATTCACCTCTTCAAAAAAATGGAGGAGATTTGTGAGGCAAGACTTCCCTTGGGTAAATCCATATTTGCTGTGACACATCAAACCATGTCTATCTAAATGTTTTGTGATTTTATTCTTTATAACAGTTTCCACAGTTTTTCCTGGCACTGAAGTCAGGTTCACCGGTCTATAGTTTCCTGGATCACCCCTGGATCCCTTTTTAAATATAGAAGTTACATTGGCCATCTTCCAATCTTCAGGTACATCAGATGATTTTAATGATAAGTTACAAATTTTTACCTAATAGTTCTGAAATGTCATTTTTTAGTTCTTTCAGAAACCTGGGTGTATAACATCTGGTCCCGGTGATTTACTACTCCTCAGTTTGTCAATCAGGCCTACCACAATTTCCAGGTTCACCGTGATTTGGTTCAGTTGATCTCTGGAATGGGTATCTCTCCAACATCCTCTTCAGTAAACACCGAAGTAAAGAAATTGTTTAATCTTTCCATGATGGCCTTATCTTCTCTAAATGCCCCTTTAACCCCTTGATCATCCAATAGTCCAACTGACTCCCTTGCAGGCTTTCTGCTTTGGATATATTTAAAATGGTTTTTATTGTGAGTTTTTGCCTCTTTGGCCAACTTCTTTTCAATGTCATACATTTAACTTGCCAATGCTTATGCTTTATCCTATTTTCTTCTGATGGATCCTTCTTCCAATTTTTTAATGACGATCTTTTGGCTAAAATAGCCTCTTTCACCTCACCTTTTAACCATGCTAGTAATCATTTTGCCTTCCTTCCACCTTTCTTAATGCATGGAATACATCTGGTCTGTGTTTCTAGGATGGAATTTTTAAACAATGTCCCTGCCTGTTGCACACTTTTTACCTTTGTAGCTGCACCTTTCAGAACCGCGCTGCTGATTCCCATGTGGCCCGGAGGCCACCAACCTACCTCCGCTCCCCCTGTGGAAGAAGGCCTGCAACCCCGGGCTCCTCTGCGGCGGGAGCTGCCTACCATCCCGGGGCCTGCTTGAGGCCTAGTTCTTCTCCTGTAGTCTGCAGCGTTTCAGTAGCGCCGCTGACCATGGTCCTGCAGTCCTGCTTCCTGCCTTCCCTAGGCGCCGGGCCGCTTCTCTCTGCCCTTCTTAAAGGACTAGTGAGGGAGTGGCCCTGGATGATGTCATTTCCTGGATCCGTCTCTTCAGCCTACAAAAGACTCCTCAGTTCAGTTCTTCCTGGCCTTTGCAAGGAGTAGGTCCTGCTTAGGACTTCACGTCTGCTTCTCCTCCTAGGCACTCTGTTCCATGTGGGATCCCATGTCTTCGTCAGTGTTCCTTGTTCCGGTCTCTGTTTTGATGTCCAGTTGTCTGCCCATCCATGATGTCCAGTTGTCTACCTGCCCCATGATGTCCAGATGTCCGTTTGTTCCAGATGTCTTCAGCTCCGCCTGACCCGTCCCTCGTGATCTATGACCAGCCCAGCTGGGCTGGTAGGGCGCGTAGTGGCCCAGTGGCCCACGACCATCCCGGCTGGGGTATGTAGGGCGCTGGTGGGCCTTTCCATCTGATGGCACTGAGGAGTCATCTCTTCCCTCGTTAGTTAGCCTTGATGTCCGTAACCTTGATGTCTGCCTTGCCTTGATGGTCTTGCCTGATGTGTCCTTCCCAGGACAGGTCCTGTCCTGCAGTATGATCCGCAACCAGTCTGGCTGAACTGTGTAGGGCGGCTGAGGGACCGAGGTGCCTGCCCATTTCTGTCCTTGGATTTCCGTGGCTCTGATGCCTTCTCGTGCGGTCCGCGACTCTGCCCAGCTGGGCTGAGTAGGGTGCCAGAATGGACATTGTCTGCCTGGAGGTCCTGGACTTTTAACCATTGGTTTTAGTCTTGCCTTGTCATGCCATGCCTTGCCCAGTCCTGCCCTGCCTGTCCGTACCTTGCCATGCCTTGAGTCTTCGTCTGCCCTGCCACGCCCGATGTCTTCATCTGCATTGCCATGTCCGATGTCTTCATCTGCCTTATCACGTCTTGTTCCACGTTTCCATCCGCCCTTGTCCTCTGTCCAGCTTGCTGCTTCCTGCCACTCCCTAGCAGTAGTCCGAAAGGGCTTGGAATGGTCGGAGGACCATTCAGAGACCACCATTGCATTGGTGGTCTCAAGGAAGTGTGCAGGTCCAGTCGAGGCTCAGGGTAAGGATGTTTCACCGCAAGGGCACACATCTCACCCCATGCTGAAGAGCGCCCTCTGGTGCTCTCTTCCATCCGCAGCATAACACTTTCTGACTACCTATTTAAAACAAAACACACAAACGTCTGTTTGTTGCCTGACTTTCTGACTATTTATTTACAACAAAAACACACTAAATAGTATACCCCAATAGTTTACTTCTCCCCAATACTTTTGAGTTTTAAAAATTTCTCCAAGCAGTACTTACTTATTCTTTCCAGCCACCAGCAAGGTGATCCTCTCCTCTCAGTGCTCCCACTGGAGGAGTTTAATTGTGCACAGAGGATCAGCATGTACTATGAATGAGAAAGCAGGGTATCACTCAGAAATATCACTGCAATATGATATATAGGTTTAATTAAGCCTTGGGCTAAATTACTGGAAATCATAAAAAGTGAAATATTTGAAAACTGTCCCTTTTCTCTTTCATTTTTTTTAAATGATTTTAGAAATTTAAGAAAAAAGTACTGGAATCAAACTTTTGCTATGTAAGTTTTGGATCTAAGCTTCACTTACTCATGATCACCTAATCAGAACAGGGGCTACAGTAGACTTATAACATGAGAGCAAGCTAATGATTTAAATATGTTGTTATGGGAATAAGCCTTAATATGTTGCTCCCTGTTTAATAATTTTCTACAAAAATCAGTGTTTTACAAGTAGTTTGACCAAGTTTAGGAACCTTTGTTTTCAGTTTTTATTTTATCCAGGAATCTGTGTATATTACAACAATAAAAAATATAATGTTTACCTTGAATAATGGTGTACCTTCTTCCCACTGATTTCTGCTACTGTTTGTTCTTGTTGTAATAAACTTTTATAAATTCCTGATTAAAATAAATATAAACTGAAAACAAAGGTCCCTAACCTTGTTCAATACATTTTTTAAAGCAGCAGGAATAGCTATATTTTTTAAAAGATAATTTTGTCTGTTTCTTGGTTACAGTTACTTTTTCTTTTGGTTTTATTCCTAGGTCTGCTTTCTTTTTGACCTAATATATTGTCCAATTTGAAGACAGGTTTTCTGTGAATATTGAAAGGCCTGAGGTAGAGAGCTGTCCAAGGTCCTGAAATTTGTTTTATAAGCAGAATGTTTGTGTGAGAGAATATTACTGAGAATAATACACTTTGAATGTATAATTGAGTTTAATGTCTTTCTTGAAAGAATAGGCACCTCAACAGGTAAGAGATAATAGGTACCATAAAAATAATTTTTGAGCAGTTTCAAAGTACTTTAATTAGAAAAACTGCTGCAGAAAAATAGAAGTGACTGAAGAGATGAGAGTTTAAGAAGAGAAATGAAACTAAGGATATCAGATCTTATACTGGGAAACTATTTACTTGAAGTAAGTTAGTTTTAAAAACATATGAAATGTGGAGGCAATACTGGCGTGCTCAGCCTAAGAACAGCTGCAAAGCTCTGGATCTCTGTGACAAGAACTGAGAAACCGAGGAATCACGGTAAGCCTATTCTCTTAATAGAGATTTGAACCAGAAATATACTATATATGTAAAATGAGCAGAGGACCAGAAGGCTCAGCTGCATACTTTTCCCAGCAGCCCCAGCAGAGGATTCCAGACAACAATATGAGCTGTCTGGCCTTCGACTTCCACATCCCTCATACTGTTTCCAGCAGCTGAAAACTAGAAGACTCATTTGTATCCTTTTTCCAGCAGCTCCAGCAGAGGACGCTGCATGCCTTCTAGGTGACTGCTTTCAGAACCCCCTACACTGTTTTCCATGGCAGAGTACTGGGAGGATTATTTACATTATTTACATTTTTTTTCCTAGCAGAAGACTCTGGAGGGCACTGAGAATCATCTAGATTTCATATTTTCATAGTCCCAGCACTTTTTCTAACAGCAAAGGACTTGAAGGCTTATTTATATACTTTTTCCAGCAGCCCCAGTAGAGGATGCTAGAGGACATGTGAGCCATCTAGGTTATAGTGTTTATAGCCAAAGGAGTCAACTTTTCAAAATGAGTAGGTGTGCTAAATTCAATACAAATGATCTCTTCCTGGTCACAATGAAGGAGTTTGCTGAATATTGGTAAAGCTGAAACACCCACAGAACTGACACCTCTGTTTATAGCCCCCACATTGTTTTCAGTGACAGAGAATTGGAAGGCTCATTTGCATAATTTTCCCAGCAGAGGACTCCAGAAGACCCTGGCAACCATCTAGGTTTCAGCTTTCACAGCCCTCACATGCTTTCCATCACCAAGGAACTGGAAGGCTCATTTACATACTTGTCCCAGTGGATACTGCAAGTCTTCTAGGGTACAGTTTTCATGGCCCACCTTATTTTCAGCTGCAAAGAATTGGAAGGCTCATTTGAATACTTGCCCCAGCAGAGGACACTGTGAGCCATCTAGGTTTGACCTTTCACAGCTCTTGCATCCTTCCTAGCAGTAGAGGACTCTAGGCGTCTTCTCCCATAGCCCAGCTTCCACATCCCCCCTTTTTTTTTTCTAGTAGCAGAGGATCAGAAGGTACAAGACAAAATACCACATCTTATAACAGGGAATTAGTTCAAAACAAGGGTCAAAGTGGTGTGCAGCTGGGTAGTTTTAAGTACATTAATTGTAGTCCCTGGAAGATCACTGACAGACAAATGTATAATAAACCAATACATTAAAAATACTTTAGATATGAATATCCCTACTTCCTTAGAAATTTTACATTGCTAGCAACTGAACAAACTTAAGAAGCAAAACAACAGTCCAGCAGTGAAAGGGGGCTATCCAGTCTTTTGCTCTTAGTGCCACATATGTATGATTATCTACCAGTTGGTGAGGGGTTGTATGTGTGCACTCAGTGCAAAGAGCTCCTAGCCCTCAGAGAATGAGTTCACTATCTAGAGGCGAGAGTGGCTGGGATTCAGGCTGGGGGGAGGGGGGGGGGCTGAGCCTGGGGAAGACAGTCTCTGCTGGAGTTAGGAGAGAAAGGATTGGCCTAAATGGGGGCTGGCTGTGCTGGGGCTGCTGGGGCGTCAGGGCAGGCTGTGCTGGGGCTGTAGAGGCAGGGACAGGCTGCACTGGGGATGGAGGGGTGTAAGAGTATCTGGTGGATATCTGACATTTAGTTAACAATTTAATCTGGTAAACTTAGGATACAAATTCTTTAGTTTTAGGAAGCAATTTTGTGAGATAGTAAGTTAATTTTATTAGCCTAAGTAAAACAATTTAAAATGGTACACATTTCTTTCTTTTGTTTTCAATTTAGTTGTTAGTTTTACAGTGCAAATCACTGTCATGGAATATAAACAGTAGGGATGTAAATCGTGTGCCCGATCGTCTTAACGATCGAATTCGTCTGGCAGGAGAAGAAAATTATGTTTGGCACGATTTTTTATTAAAAATTCGGTTTTTCCGATTAGTGCACTCTAACAGAAAATGAAACAATTTTCACTTTTCAGGTCAGTTAAGGTCAGTTTAGGAATGAATATGTATTCCTATTGGCTGCCCTCTTATTTATTGATGTTACCAAGGTTCCCACTGACGTGATGGTTTAATATATGGGGGATGGGAAATGGAAACAGTTGGTAGCTTGACAAAAAAAGTAATGTGATCAGTCAATGTGACTAGAACTTGTGCCCTATCCCTGTTACCGGGGGTGTTGTGATCTTCCTGCATGCAGTGCCCTATCCCTGATACTGGGAGTGTTGTGATCTTCCTGTACGCAGTACCCTATCCCTGATACCGAGGGTGTTGTGATCTTCCTGCACACATCCCGGTATCAGGGATAGGGCACTGCGTGCAGGAAGATCACAACACGCCCGGTATCAGGGATAGGGCACTGCATGCAGGAAGATCATAACACCCCCGGTAACCGGGATAGGGCACTGTGTGCAGGAAGATCACAACACCCCTGGTAACCGGGATAGAGCACTGTGTGCAGGAAGATCACAACACCCCCGGTAACCGGGATAGAGCACTGTGTGCAGGAAGATCACAACACTCCCGGTATCAGGGATAGGGCACTGCATGCAGGAAGATCATAACACTCCCAGTATCAGGGATAGTGCACAAGTTCTAGTCACATTGACTGATCTCATTACATTTTTTGTCAAGCTACCAACCATTTCCATTTCCCATCCCCCATATATTAAATCATCACGTCAGTGGGAACCTTGGTAACATCAATAAATAAGAGGGCAGCCAATAGGAATACATATTCATTTCTAAACTGACCTTAACTGACCTGAAAAGTGTCAAATTGTATCATTTTCTGTGCGCACTAACTTCCCGTTAGTGCGCACAAAAAAAAACCAAACCATTTTTCACGATAAATCGGGGGAATTTCTATTGTATCGCACTTTTTACTGATTAATGACAATTTAAAACTTATTGGGACGATAATCTAAATCGTTGAAAAACAATTCACATCCCTAATAAACAGAACTTATAAGAATTATCTCTAAGTCCAAGTTTGCACTTAGTATTTACACAATGCTAATCTACATAACCCAGCTGAAAGGTAATTAAACCAGTGTTCTCACCCTCATCCAGTCCAGGCTACACTTATGCCAAAGTCAAGAAAGTGTCTCAACACACCATGGGGTAATCCAGTAACTCCCCATGCAGGCAAATGACAGATAGAATCAAAAACGTTTCACAGACATCTCTGTGAGATATATTACAGCAAAATAGGGTAAGATTTACTAGCTTGCTACATCTTTCAAGGGAATAGTTCATACAACAGTTGCTTCCATGTTACAGAAGAAACTATACTGAATATGAAACCCAGTCATAGCTTGCAGGTTCACTGCAGCAATCAAAGTTCTGTTTGCAAATCTCTCTCTGAGGAATCTGTGGGGAAAGCCATAAGGAAAAGCCCTTATCAAAGGCTATTTCAGATAATCTCTGACCAGATAATGTCCAATCATATAATGTCTGTCATCTGGGTAACTCAGAGTCCTTTTTCTATGAGTCAAACCTTATTGAATATTCAGTTCCATAAGCTCCAACATTGATCTGGATTGGATGTTGCCACCTCCTATAGACACAGGATTGGTGGGATGCAAATGATGTTGTCTGAGTCTCGATGCATAGGAATATTCCCTGATGGTTAATGAAGTTCAGATAGTCCATTAGCAAAACAGGTGCTAGAACAATACCCATTTCATAGTTTTACCAAGGACATGTTTCATGGTTCTGGTGTCCAAGGTTCTCCTCTCATTTGGGAGGTGATGACAACTTTCTGAAATGGAGAGAAAATCAAAGTCTTTTCTCCTCTGTATCAATCACAGCCTCATATATAATTGCCAAAATCATCACGCAGCTGTAGACTGACTCCATGTTTGTGTTTCTTAGGCCTGCGTAGAAGCAGGCCTCAAGTTCATGATGCATTTCTCCTACAGGTGAAAAGGCAGGCTCTGCTGGGTTTGGAGGTGGAATAAATAAATAAGTAGGAGCCTCAGGGATTTTCCATAGGTGGCTGTGCTGAAGAAGATAGATCTGGGAGGAAGGCAGGCTATGCTGCTCATGGGGCTACAAGGGGGGGAGGGGAGCAGTGCTGGGCCTGGGCAGAAGGGCAATTCATAGGGGCCTGCAGGGATGTTAGCTGGTTTTATCATAGAAATATGTTTTAAAGAGACTTTAAAAGAGAAAGATAGAATGGGGACAGAAATTGGCAGGCTTAACAAACATATGACTGTTTAGTGTAAAATACCTGAAAAGCTGAATAAATTGTGAGTAAAAATAAATTAGAAACTAGAGTAATACATATTGTATGAGTTCTTTCATATTAGTTAGAGTTTTTGGTGTGGAAGAGTAGCCTACAGGTTAGAGCAATGGGCTGGAAGCCAGGATTCAAATCCTGTTGACTCTCCTTGTGACCTTGGGCAAGTTGCTTCACCCTAAATTGCTTAGATCACAAGCGGAAATGCTTACTATACCTGAATGTAACTCACTTTGAGCTACTAGTGAAAAGGTGTGAGCAAAATATAAATAAATATTTTTGGTAACCAGTGAACGAGGCACACAGAGTTGAGGAAGGGACTATGTTTGAAAAAATTAAGGGTCTTTTATTGATTTATCCAGGCCTGATTTTCAAAAGAATTTTAATTTGTGATGTAGATCATTTGTTTTCTTGTTTATTATTTTTACTGTTCACATTGTTATTAATTGTATTGCTTTGGGCAGTCCATTTTGGCTTGAAAAGTTGTATAAAATAACTTGTAAATAAACATAGAACAGCTTTGGAAAATTGCTTGGGGTGTTGTATGCATAAAAGTACACGCAGAAGCAATTTCACATGCAGTTTTATGCATCCTTGAAAAAGGCATTCTGGAGAGGGCGGTGGGCATTGGGGTAGGGACTCCATTTTTGTGCATTCTTTACTGCTCCCACACTTGCTAACCTGAACTTATGCATATGTTAACTTTGAAAATTTGGGATAAAGTCTGCATCTGCTTTGTAGTGCAGACCTAAGCTCTGGATGCTACAGCATGCTGCCATCTAGATGGACTGCTGAAAATGAGCTTCATTAAGAATAGGAGGAGATGTTTGCTCAGAGTAATGGATGTGGTTGACAAGATAACTTACCTAGGTGTGCCCTATGCACACTAGCATTAGAAAAGTGAGTTTGTGCGCACACAGGATATTAAGTGAGATTGTACACATTTTCTGGCCAGAAATACATTTTTATGTTTAGGAGAGTTACACATTCCCAAGTACATTATACTTTACAAAACAAAACCAAAAACAAGTATGGGATAATTTTCAAAAGCATTTACATGCTTAAAACTGGGTTTTAAATGTGTAAAATGCACTTTACACATATAAATGGGCTGTTAAAAATTGCTACAATAAATGCCATTGAACCGTCAATAGGTTTTAACTACATTAAGTGCACTTTAAGGGGCTGATGCAATACAGTGCGCTCAGCATCTGACACGGAGTGAATGGGATAGCGCTCATCACATGCAAATGCATGTGAATGAGGCTATTACTCATTCACTTCAATGCAAAAAAATAAATGAGCGTCTCAGACGAACATTTATCACTCAGTGTTAATAGCTGAGCGCATTGAAAAGAAGTACAGAAAAGCAGAAAAAACTGCTTTTTTGTACTTCTTTTTAAAAGTAAAAAAAAACAAAACTCAGATGGCCGCATTGAAGACCGACGCTGATATTCTCGGCGTCTGTGTTCACAACCGGCAGAACGCCGGTAACTGCGGGGTCGCATTAGCAAGGAGGCGCTAAGGTCACGCAAGCGATCCTAGCGCTTCCTTGCTAACGTGAGCCCCTAATTACAATTTAGCATGGCGCCCCCCCCCCCCTTGCGGGCGCTGACTTTCCAGCGCCCGCTTTCCACGCTTTTTATTGCATCGGCCCCTAAGTGCGTAAATGGGCTTTTGAAAATTGCTAAGATAGTATGTTACATTTACATGTTACATTTATGTTACGTGTAACTTCTTTGAACTTTACCTTCTCTATGTGTACCTAGAAGAACATGAGTCACTATTCAGTAAGCCAATGAGCAACAGAGTTATCCAGGACAAATCTCCACTGAATGCACTCGGCTAACTAGATAAAGTTAAGTACTTTATCTACTTTCGCGATAAAGGTAGGGGGGGGAATTAGTTAGAGCCGGGGGCGGGTTAGTTAGGGGAAGGGAGGGGAAGGTGCGGGGGGTGGAAGAAAAGTTCCCTCCGAGGCCGCTCCAATTTCGGAGCGGCCTCGGAGAGAACGGAGGTAGGCTGCGCAGCTCGGCGCGCGCAGGCTGCCAATTTTGGGCAGCCTTGTGCGCGCCGATCCCGGATTTTAACAGATACGCGCGGCTACACACGTATCTATTAAAATCCCACCTACTCTTGTTTGCGCCTGGTGCGTGAACAAACGTACGCGTGTGCGTAAATTTGTAAAATCTACCCCTATATGTATGTTTATTATGGGGTGGATTTTCAAAGGGTTACAAGCGTAGGTTACGCAGGTAACCCCCAAAAACCTACCCCAAACCCCCCTGCGTGCCCCGGGACGGGCGTAAGTCCCGGGGCTTTCCTGGGGGACCATGTCGGTGGCATGTCAGGGCGGGGCGTGTCGTGGCCGGCGAGTCATCGAGGGCGTGTCAGGGGGGCATGTCGCGGCCAGCGCATCATCGGGGGCGTTCCAGGGGCATGGCCGCGGCCTCCGGATCAGCCCCCAGACCGGACCATGGTGCACCGGCAGCCGGCCTGGCAGGCGTAACTTTCGCAATAAAGGTAGGGGGGGAATTAGTTAGGGCCGGGGGGCGGGTTAGTAAGGGATAGGTGCGGGGGAAGGCTACGCGTGTATCTATTAAAATCCCGCGCCTGATGCGCGAACAAAAGTACGTGTGTGCGTAAATTTGTAAAATCTACCCCTATGTGTGAGGGGGATAAATTGCAAATGTTTTCGCAAACAGGCCTTACAAATGTAAAAATGCATAAAACTCTGAAGTGCTGACATTTCTGCACATTTTGGGATGTTTTGCCCATTTTTACCTGTGCAGGCCCCTGTCTACAAAAAACATTCTCAGCTTAGTTCATCAGCCTCTTGGTTTTAATGTGACAAAGTATTTTTAAAATCTGTGTACAACATATGAAAAGCTCTTTTCATTTCCATCTTAAATGTAGGCAGTTGAAAAATCTGCATTGTAGGTGTACAGCACTGCCGGATACTGCTCTGCGTGCTGAAGGAGAGCGAGGAGCAGTTTTAACAAAAGTTATAGTTGTTGTTAACTAGTCCAGATCCTGGGTCCTGCCTCTTCTGAAATTCAGTATTGCTTTCATTTCAGTTCCCTACCATTTCCTCCTCCTTCTTGCCTTTATACTTCATCTTCTTCTTCCTTAAATGATGTGGAAGCTCTTGAATGATCCGAGTCAGACAACACTAGCATGGATAATGTTGAATGTTGGGTCAGGTAAACAGACTCCCTTTCATCTTCTGCATAAGGGTTCTTCTGTGGCATTGGATCAGGAAAGCGCCAAAAAATAGTTTTCTGTAACACGCAGACTGTTGCACCCAGAACAAGACAAATGCTCGCTACTGTCCCAATAGCTATCAAAAGCATTGTTAAAACATTGGACGTTGTAGTGTTAGCAATAGAAGATGAATATGTATCTCTTGTTTGAGCAAATATGGTTCCCTGTGCTATGTTAGATACATCCGACCAGAGTGAAGCTTTGTCCATGGCACGAATGGCAAAATAGAGCACAGTGCCATTTCCGAATGCTAAATCCTGAGGCAGAAGTGAGAAGGTTTCCTTGAAGCCAGTAGGCCGAGGGGTGAGATGGGAAGTATTAACCAAGATGGCATTTTCAAAGCTGTCTCTTAACATCAAGGGATTCATGCTCCTCCTGATCTCATAGCTTGCAGCTGCGAATATAAAATGTTTGCATAGATTTTATAAAGAGTTAATACAGTAGTTGCAAAAAATTTTGAAATTACCATTTGCTGGCAAAGCAAACTAAATAATTATGATTCCCTGTTTTCATTCTGATTAGTTCATCTATACAGTAATGTACAACGTATTGGAGCAAGTTTCAAAACTGTGCAGGCACTTTATCTGAGGATTTTGCACCAGTTCTCAAAGACAAATGCACATATTTTCCCTTTTAAAAATTGCCAAGAAGAAAGTGCTTGCAGACATTTGCAACTCCTTTTTTTTTTGTGGATACTTTTTCCAGCAAAAAAAACCAAACACTGGTAATTTAGAAAATGCAAAACTATGCTTGTTGCCTTCTCCGGTCCACTCCACCCCAGGAATACTGCCAGAAAGAGGTGGGTAAAAGTGCATGTGTTGTGGAGCAAGATGCACACGTTTACTCACATACAAGGTGGGCAATTTTCTAATAGCCATCCTACTCAGCAAGCAACCATGTACACGGGGTCAAGGGCTTTCGAAATCACCCTCATTACCAGCATCTCAAGAGTGGAGTCAGAAAAGGTGACTTATAAAACTAAGGGGACAGGCTATAATAGACAGTGCATATCATTCACTCCAAAAAGAGAATAAAAATAAAAGAAATTAAATATACTAGCACAAGAAACAATACTTGATATTTAGAACAATCTAGATTAGATATGGCCAACTTTGGTTTGGAAGACTGAAAACTGGTCAGATTTTCAGGCTATCCACAAGGAATACTCATGAGATATATATATATGGCACACGTTTAGATTAAAAACTAGGTTACGCTGCATATTTCGGTTACCTTGGAACACTACACCTGTTTGTGGGTTTCCCCGAGACAGAACTGATGCTTTAACACCTTTATTGGTTTGTACATCTCTCTATATAATACTGGCTGTATGGCAGGTGGAAACAATATTCTATAGATGTCAACTGGTTTTAGGAAAATGTGTTATTATTAGAGTGTTCTGTTTTATATAATTGTTTTATTACCTATTACTTCCTCACTTGTGTCACGTGAGCAAACAGATGGAAACAAATATGTAAAAATGCATCTATTTAGTAATGGCATTCTATCTCTTCCATTTAATCAATATATAGGAACCTATGCACTATGACAGGGGTGGCCAACTCCAGTCCTCATGCACCACAAACAGGCCTGGTTTTCAGGATATCCCCAATGAAAATGCATGAGAGAGATTTGCATACATATTCATTGTTTGTGGCTCTGGAGGACTGGAGTTGGCCACCCCAGCACTATAGTTTAGCATGAACACTAAGGTAATGCACTAATGGTTTATTGTGCACCCTGACTAGGCATCACAACATGTTAGCAAATACCTGCATTTAAATAAAGGAATGTCATATGCAAATTAGACATTACTGGGCCCATGGTAACAGTGTGGTAGATTCTCTTCTACCTACTATTTACCATTAGTCCTCGAAGCCTAAAAGTTAACACCTGGAACAGACAATGTGTTAGCTTGAAATCCCTCATGCTAATTATCCCAAATTTAAAGGGCTAGTTAGCATGGGGCATTTCAACCAACAATGCAGACCTCGACCTACCCTTCCCTAAAGTTCTGAATCCCCTAACACTAAGAGGCACCCATCCAAAGCAGCACAATTTCTGATCCATGTCCTACCCATCTAAAATAAATCATTACCATTCCAGAGGGTCTTGATTTTCACCAGTAGGGACTAGCCCTTCTGCTGGCACTATTGCACTCTGAGTGGTGAAGAGCTGCTAGTTAGTGTGCAGCAGTACTGGTAGATGGGTTTTCACATCCCTCTTGCTGGCGAAGACTGGGGCCTTCCAGACTGATAGGAGAGGGGTAGAATTCAGTCCAGAGAGGTAGAAGAGGTGTCGAGGGCTAGCTGCTTTGATAGGGGCAGATCTTGATGTTGAGGGTTCCAGAACTTTGGCAGGGAGCAGCAAAGCTCTGCACTGACTGAAAAGTTCAGGATCTGCATCAGGTATCAGGGTGGTCTTAATGGTGGAGAGGGGCAGGTTTGGAAAGATTACAGCTCCTATGTTAACTAGTTCTTTCACTTTGTGTCGGTTAGCACAGGGGATTTCAATATACAATGTACACACACTGCACTTGTAAGCTTTGCGTGCATGTTTTTTCTGCATGCCTACTGAAAAGACTGCTTTTTAGCGGGCACACCAAAAAAAAAATCAGTGCATCCTGCATTGTGGGATTTAAGTGTTCATGTTACATTTTTAAGGAGATGCAAGCTAAAGCTATTTGAGCTTTCGTTTTAGTGCATAGGCCCCATGGTATTTGCTTGCTTCTCTTGAACATTGTTAACTGTCATCTTTCTTATACCTGACCAGCGTCTGAATCCTTTTCAGTCTGGTTTCCAATAGCATCATTCTGTAGAAGCCCATTTCTCTCTGCCTCCAAAGTGTTCATTTCTATCTGCCGATCTCTCCTGTATTCTGTGCTTGTCTACCACTTTCATTTTTTCATACAGCTGTCATTTGGCATTTTTAGGAGTTGTTCTCTCCAAGTTCTCCTCCTACCTATTCAGACACTTTTTACAGATGTCCTGGGGCTACAAATTACCCAGCCTGCTTTCCCTGTTGGACACGTGCCTCGGTGATACATCCTTGGACTTCTGCTCCTTTCCTCTAGGCCTCATAATCTCTAGATCTGGATTGCCCTGCCACTTTTACACTGATAAATGCCAAGCTGTTTCTTTCCTGCATTTAACCCGTCAATTGTTTCCTACGAATCGGTTTTGCTTCTGTCACAACCTCAAACATGATACATAAATGACTGAGTTTCTTGCATTTCTCCTTCTTCCTCATCCTGTGTTGTGTCGTCTTTGGCTCATATGCCATTTACTTCTTCGGTTGCTAAGAATCTTGCTGCTTTTTGTTTTACCCTAGTTCTTCAAATTCCACATATATTAAGTTGTAAAATCACACCATTTGATATTAATGTGGTTCAAATAAATCCTTTTCTTTCTCTCTCTTCAACCTTATCCGTTCTTTAGTGACCTCTTCATTAAGTGTCTGAAATTCCTTCCTCCTCTATCTCCCTGCCTGCACTTTGTCCTCTCCAGCCCATTCAGCAGCTTATTGGATTTAACAGTCTCCAGAGTTTGCCCACATTCTCCCATTGCTTATTTAGCTAAATTGGCATGTCATAAAACTCAGAGCCAAGTCATAATTTCTAGTCTTGACCTTGCTTTGCATTCATAAACTCACCCTGTTTATGATTTCTATTCACACCTCTACATACTTTCTGTGTTCTGACATTTTGCATTGTCTATAACTCCACATAACTGTATTTCAACTAACTGACTCATTTCTCCACATATATGGGACAGTCTCAACCTCTGATATGTGCCTATTTCCTATCCCCCCACTTGCTTTAAAATTATTTATTAATGTTTTTCTCTGTTTTTAACTTTCCCTTTTCTCTTTGCCAAATGGTAGTTTGTAGTTCTCTCCCTTACCTTCCACTGCATTCCTTTCTCTGAACTCAATTTACATCTTTGTATTCAATTGCTTGTGAAAGAGTGCAGGCTAGGCCCTCCTTAACAGGGTCGGACCAGGCATTCAGGCTGGTCTACTTTAAGAGTTCAAAAAGGAAGTCAGCTCCCAGGGGAAATCCTCTAAGAAATAGGATAAAAATTTGAGTCCAAGTGGAAACAGAGAGGCCCCAGGGACTCCAGGAGAAGACAGCTCCTGTAACATAAGCTGTCCTACCATGAGTATAAGGGAAAGGCAGTCCCTTCAAGATAACTGCCCTACGTCTGTGTGATGCCACAACCAAAGAATGTTGGTGTATTTTGATTGCACTTAAAAGCCTCAGACCGTTTGTGCTATCTTACACTGCTGTTTTGTTTTATAAAGTGCTTTGGAGAAAGGTGGTATATAAATGCACAAATTTAGAAAATTAATAAGGCCACTTTTTAAATAAATTATAGCTTGCTCCAACCAAACTTACCATTTCCCTGGTCATAATTGTCCCCTGGTGCCGTCCATGACAAATGAAAATTATCATCTTCTATCCTGACATCAAGATCAATAATCTTACAGGGAGGGAACACATCAATCGGGGACCCTGGTGGAACTTCAGTTACTATGAAAGTGCCAGCTGTGGTTGTTCTGCTAAAGCCTCCTATGTTAACTTGACCTTCATCATCATCGATTAATGGCTTCGGTGGGTTCATCTGTATTGTACCTGAAGAACGAACCAAAATTAATCAAAGGTCTGGACCCACATACGAAACATCCCTCATCTATTGATCTCAAGTTATCATTGCACAGAAAGCTTCTCGCTGTCTCTCTCTCAATCAGTTTGAGACAATCTAACTACTAAAGGCCCTAGTATCAATAGAATTTTGCTGTGAAATGTGGGATGGGATAAATCTTCTTGAAAATAAGTGTAGCCCCTGTTTTCCAGCATATTGGTTTTGCATTTATTGGGTCCTCTTCTTGCTTTTTCCCCAGCTTTTTGTGGGATATGTCTCAGGGATATAAGTTGCCCTTGGAGCATGTGCAAAGGGTCTTTCTGCTCCACAGCAGATTGATCCAGAGGTGTGAACGTCTTTCTGCTGCCAAGGTGGACTGATCAAGAAGAGAGTTGGTATGGTCTGAGGACTAACCATGGAGGAATCTTTGCTGCTTCACAGTGGACTGACCCAGAAGTTTGGCATTTTACTGTTGGATTTTTACTATTGAGGCCCTGATATCCAGATCCAGAAGGACAGGTGAATCCTGGTCTTGAAGAGCTGGGTTTCTGATTTTCACCTTTGCTCCCAGTAAACAGCAAAGGGTGAGAATTTTGGGGGATAAATTTAAGATACATTTTTAGGACATTCGTTTTTTTCAGTAAGGTCAGTGTCCCTTTACTGTGGACATTGGCTGTTTCTACTGACAGTGGGTAAGATTGCTGATTTTGGAAAGGACTGTTTGAAGAAATAATTTTGATACAACTAGTTTTGTAAGATCTGAAGTTTTGTTTCCCCCTTGTGGGGCAGGGACAGTGGAAACAGTGGAGGCTGGATCAGTTAGAGGAAGGAGAGTGGCTAACCATGGACAAAGAAACCATTGCTTTGCTGATCAAGATTTTTGCAATACTTTTGTGGATTATCCTTTTTGAATTAAAGATTTTTCAGTTGAACACCACCCACTGGACTCTGTGCTTCATTTAATGGTGCCTTTGACCTATGCACTACCGGCCACTGTGAATATTTTCTCATCTAAAGAGTATGTGAAGTTAGACTCAGTTATGCTGCCCACCACTGCACCAGAGGTATAAACCTCTCCCCTACTGGATAAACCCAGCATCCCAGGAGCTAAAGTAGAGAAATCTGAGAGTGAATTTTCCAGGAAAGATGAGAAAGCCCTGAGAACCATGTAGCCCCTTGGATTTAGCATATCAGCAAACTGGGGGGTCCCACTACATAAGCACTTATTTTAGAAATGTACTGTGCTAGCATTTAAAATAGAAATAAACACAAGTACAACTATGATGGTTAACTCAAGAAAGACTTTGTTCAAGTATAACTGTCTATTTAAACAGGTCTCATGAATAACCTTTGGAAGGGGGTCACAAAATGTTTCTTACTATATGAATCAGAGATTTCACAGATACTGAATGGGTGATGTCAGAGACAGGAGGCGTCTATAATGTTCCCTGACATCCCCCGTGGGAGCTGTTTTGCAAAGAGTGCATATTTAACAAAACTCATTTTGGTTTGTGTTCTCTTTTCCTCCATCTCCTGTCCCGAGAGGGGGGGCTGGGATCCAAGAGTGGTGTTCCAGGGCTGTAGGGACTTGAGAGATTTTCTTGGGATCCAAGGAGGATCATGAGAGGAGACAGAAGGAGATCTCCTGTGAGAGATTCCCTCTTTATCTAAATTCTGAGACGTGGAGTTCTCACTGGCGTAAAATGGAGGACTGTTGGTACTGAAACCTTGCTTCAGAGCTGCTGTGTGAGAGACGTCTGCAGGAACTTATCATTACTAGTGCAAGAGTGATTTACAGGTGCACTACTGATGGACTAGAGGAATCTGGATCTAGGAAACAGCCACTGTTAGAAAGGAAGTCTGAGGGGAACCCACCGCCCACAGGAGTAGGCCTTGGAAAAGCCTAGGAAACAAGATCCCAGAAAGCAGAGGATTTCTATGATTTTTCCACTGACTGTGTCTATGAGTGTTTTGGGATTTAGGAAGGGAATGGTGTATAAAAATGGAAAATGTCATAATGCCTCTGTATCGCTCCATGCTGAGACCGCACCTTGAATATTGTGTACAGTTCTGGTCACTGCATCTCAAACAAGATATAGTTGCCATGGAGAAGGTACAGAGAAGGGCAACCAAAATGATAAAGGGGATGGAACAGCTCCCCTATGAGGAAAGGCTAAAGATGTTAGGGCTGTTCAGCTTGGAGAAGAGACGGCTGAGGGGGGATATGATAGAGGTCTACAAAATCATGAGAAGACTTGAATGGGTAAATGTGAATTGGTTTATTTACTCTTTCAGATAATAGAAGGACTAGGGGGCACTCCATGAAGTTAGCAGGTAGCACATTTAAAACTAATCGGAGAAAATTCTTTTTCACTCAACGCACAATTAAACTCTGGAATTTGTTGCTAGAAGATGATGTTAGTGCAGTTAGTGTAGCTGGTTTTAAAAAAGGTTTGGATAAGTTCATGGAGGAGAAGTCCTTTAACTGCTATTAATCAAGTTGTCTTACAGAATAGCCACTGCTATTACTGGCATCAGTAGCATGGGATCTACTTAGTGTTTGGGTACTTGCAGGTACTTGTAGCCTGGTTTGGCCTCTGTTGGAAACAGGATGCTGGGCTTGATGGACCCTTGGGTCTAACCCAGTACGGCAATTTCTTATGTTCTTATAGACTTTATTTTCTGTACGGATTGCAAGATAATTAGCCTGAACCAAGTCAACCAGCAAAAGGATTTATGTTTTGAAACATAGATGAAGCGGAGCGAGCTTGTCTCGCTCCGCGCTGGTAACTGAAGTAAAGTGAGCGGTAGGGGTTAAAAAGATGAGACGAAAAGGTCGACGAAAGGATAAAAGGGGGGGAAGGGAGAAGTTAGCCAATAGAAGAGGTGCATTTTGAATGGGGAGGCAGGGATTGGTGGAAAGGGGAGGATATAAAGGGGAAGCGGTTTCGCGCCTCAGTCTGAGAAGAACGGCTGAGGCAGCGGGCAGAGGCTTTCCCTCCCTCCCACCCGATAGTGGGCAGCATAATGGGGATTGTTCGTTAGTATACGAAAAGTTGTCGCAGTGGCGGTAAACCCGAGCCCATAAGGTTTGGAATTTATGTAATGGTTAAAAGTTGGAAGAAGGGGGGGAATCTCGTGTGGTGTCTGCCTGATATGCGGGTAAACTTATGCATCTATATCTTGTTCATGTGTTAGTTTATCCAGACTGAACAGTGGTGTTCCCGGGGAGGGATTCAGACTTACATAAGACTTATGTGACTACTTTTGGATTTTCAAAAGCGTACATGTAAAGTTTTCTTGAAAATGTTCCACACACATAATAGCAGGTGAAATTGCATGTGGGTAAATTTGGTGGGATAATATTCAAAGCAGAGTTATGTGAACTATGGAAATTGATGAAACTTATACAGAATTCTGCCACCTAATTTAGGTGGGCTGTTTAAAAATGACCCCCGATAAGAATGTTTTCTGTAGTCTTTCCATGTACATGCTTGGTAGCTAAGTATCATAAATAGTCCTCTCAGTATGTAAAACAATATCTGCGTGAAATGCTACTTACCATTATCAATATAACCTGGTACATACATGGCATGATTCCAGCTCCTTATTGGACCTAGGATGATGGTTTTATTTTTCCCTTGAACATAAACTTTCACATTGTGTCTGCCGTTCTCAGTGAAAGAAAACAAGTACTTTGAATATATACCATCATTCTTGACAACATCAGCACCTGGGTAGGAAAATGTTAAGATTAATAATGGCATAAAAAATGTACAATATTTTAACCCATGATACATGTAAATGGAAGTCAGTACTTATCTGGCTATCTGGCGTGGGTGTCCACTACTTAGCCAAATAAAGTACTTATCTAGCTAAGTAGCGGCAAACTGTGCCAGGTAGCCGGGTAAGCACTGACTTACCAGCTATCTGGCAGCTGCTTCCCGGTGCCAGATAACCGGATACATCAGTATTTATCTGGCTAAGTGGCAGTGGCTGCCAGCACTTACCCAGAGTGTTCCTGACTTTTTTTTTTTTCTCCAGCCCTGTTCGCACCTTTCTGCATCAGCCTGCTTGTGTGTTTGTAGGTGATAATAAGCATGCACTTTTGTCTTGCCTGCTAACACCATTCTTGCATCCATCTGCCAGCTCAAAATATCATTATAATGGAGAAAAGATCCACCAGGTCAGTCACTGAGCCCACATTCAATCTCCTGAAAATCCACTTTCACTGTTTTTATTTATTTATTGAGTTTTATATACCGTCATTCGGTTTCGCCATCATAACGGTTTACAAGTTTTGAACACACTGCAGACTTTGTGCCTGGACCCCCATCAAAGTTTGACAAATATTTGTGATCTATTATATGCTCTACAACATTTGGGCCTGGCACCATTTGCCTTGTCCAAATGAATAGTCTGTGGAGGAAGGGTATGGGATGGGATCTACCAGAGGCAGAAGAGGAAACAGAAAGATTAGATCATGAATCAATTGTTCAGCTGAACCCTGTAAGTTAGCTGTGAAATTGAGCTGGTTGGATTGGGTGTCCATAGTTAGCAAGTCTGTGTATGAGATTATGTATTTGAATACTGGAGTTTGTGCCTCTCCTGTGTTGTGTGTTTCAGGCTGTTTACTGATGAAGGATAAAGGTGTGCATTATATGAGATAAATGAGCACCCTTTCCTCCTTCCTTTACCTTTCCTGTGCCAGGTTGCTCTTTATGGTGCAGTTTTGGCTATAAGAGAGAGGTGAAGAGGAGAATAAAGCTTCAAAGTAGTGAAAAGCAGACATGCATTGTTTATGAAGAATTTTTTCTCTCCTTGGCATGATAAAGTAATAAGGACAAGGCACAAAGTGCAATGAGGTTGAGACATTTTATTTCATGTGTTGTTTACGCTGCATATGTGTGAGCTTTTCTTTACTAACACATAGCATTATCTCTAATGTCCTAATTATAACAGGACATACCAGGATTTACAGTATTTATGTAAAGTGTCCTCCATTGATTCCGGATGGGATTGCCTATGTAAGGACTTTTGAGTATAGATAAATTAGACAGTACGCTGATTAAAATAAGGGCAAGTATTTTTTACTTCTTGCCTGCAGTTCTAGCTGGAATCATGAGAGGTACAAGAGTGGATTAGAACAGTAACATGAATAAGTTGTTTACTCTTTCATAAAGTACAAAGACTAGGGGACACGCAATGAAGCTGCTAAGTAATACAGTTAAAACACGTAGGAGAAAATATTTTTTTTACTCAATGCATAATTAAGCTCTGGAATTTGTTGCTAGAGGACATGGTGAAAGCGGTTAGTGTAGTTGGGTTTAAAAAAGGTTTGGACAAGTTCCTGGAGGAAAAGTCCATAAACCATTATTAAGGCAGACTTGGGGAAATCCATTGATTATCCCTGGGATATGCAGCTTGGAATCTATTGACCTTTTGTAACCTGGATTGGCCACTGTTGGAAACAGGATACTGGGCTTGATGAACCTTTGGTCTTGTAAGGAAGCTGGACCCTGAGTGCTATGGTGTGGCTGACACAGCCTAGAGAGCAAACCCCCTAGGCCCACACCGACAGCTGGCGGGCATGCCTTGGGACAGGACTGGGTCTGAAGCTTCATCTTTACTGGCCCCTTTCCCCGCAGGTTGAGCCCTTCGGTTCCGGAAGCTGGCAGGGCTTAGGTGATTTTCCCATAGGGTAAGGAGAGACAGAGCGTCCGGGGCCAGGCTAGGTTGGGGAAGGCAGCAAGCTACAAGGTCTGAGTTCAGGCTAGGGTCAGTAGCAGGTGGCAGACATGAGTAGTTAAGGTCCAGGCAAAGGTCAGTCCAGAAGTCAGTATTGTTAAAGAAAAGTTATAAACCATTTAAAAATAAAAATGAATATTGACTCAGATGTAGTCAAATGAGCTACTGTACTGTAAATGAATTTATCTTAAAATGACAATATTTATGCATTTATTAAACCAACAATCATATTTTTATTAATTACTAACTCTAGTAATTCAAATTTACAAATGTATAGTATAAAATACATTTTGATTGAAACCTATTTAACGATTGCATAATGTAAAAAATAAACAAACCACCTTATTTTGGCTCTTCCATTTAAAAGAATGCTCCTAAGCCAGATGGCAGATATAAGGTCTTGGAAACCTGAGCAGCTGATTTAGGCAGTTTTTCTTGAAGGTCTGGAAATGTGTGCTTTTTACCATGAAACGCATGCACGATTTGAAAAAGGAGCTCAGTGTGTAAAACATGGAAAACCGAGAAGAAAAATAATACAAAAGATATTTAAGAGGCCTGCAAGATTGTGGCATACCTGCACCATCATCGGCAAGTGACAAGGTCATTGAGTTTCCAGTCTCTGGCTCAATGACAGCTGTCACGTTTGCCCCCAAAACAGGGGAGAATCCTCGATGAACTTCTGCATACACGACTACTGGATGAGGGAAAGCGACTTTCTCTTTATTCACATAGGCATGGACGGTCACTGGAGGCACATCATCATCTGCTGCTCGGGAGGTCACGGACAGGCTCAAAGCCTGACTGGAATTGAATGTATTAATGAGCTGGTACGTCCAGTCTCCTGCCTGAAAAACACATTTAGGTAGTGAAAGAAACATTCTTGGTTTGTTTCATAGAAACATAGGATATGATGGTAGATAAGGCCCTTAAGGTCTATGTAGTCTGTCCAATTCCATTTCTGGTGCAGTGCCATGGACCATGACTGGCTACTTACTTATAGATTCTATATTCCACTACCTCCAAAATAAAATGTTCAATGTGGATTATAATATGATAAACACAATAACATAATGTATTGCATACAACATAATATTACCAAAACACAATCTAAAATCAACTTCTAGAAAACCACAAATCCTCTGTGCTTGTTCCAGGCTTTTTTGAATTTTGTCACTGTTTCTGTCTGTATCGCCTCCTCTGAGAGGCCTTTCCATGAACAAATATTTCCTGATGTTGCTTCTGAGTCTTCTTTTTTGAAGCCTCATATTCTTGTTCTTTAGAGCAGAAGTTCCCAAGCCTGTCCTGGGGGATCCCTAGCCAGTCAGGTTTTTAGGATATCCACAATGAATATGCATAAGATACATTTTGCATGCTATAGAGGCAGTGCACGCACATTTATCTCATGCATATTCACTGCAGGTACCTGAAGACCTGACTGGCTGGGGATTCTGCAGGACAGGTTTGGGAACCACTGTTCTAGAGCATTATTTCCTCTGAAAAGGTTGCTTCTTGTGTATTGTTGATGCATTTTAAGTCTCTATTGTATCCCTGTCTCTCCTCACTTCTAGAATTTACATATTTAGGTCCTTAAGTCTAATTTCATAGGCCTTTTGGTATAGATCTGGCACCATTTTGGTAGCTTTTCTCTGAACTATCTACGCCTTTTCTATATCTATTTAGAGATACACCCTACAGAATTGGACACAATATTGTAGATAAGATCTCATCAATGACCTGTACATGGCCCCATTCCCTCTTGGTTTCTGTGCAGAAAGCAGGGTCTAGCAGTGGAACAAGCCAATGCAGTTCCAGGCCCACGGGCCTTCCTAACCTGTCCTTGTTGATACTTTCAGGCCTAGAATTGGCCCACAGGAGAGGAGACTGGGCTTTGTAGGGAAGAAAAGGTCTACGGGAAATGAACAGTATCAACAGCAGTGTGGAGGTGAAGATGAAAGATGGTCCTGGAGTGGGAGGGGAGGAGGCTTTGCTGCTGCAGAGGATAGCAACTGACAGAAAATCGGCAATTATATAGCCAGTTTAAAAAGTCCTGCTGGCTGCAAGCTTCCTTTAATCAAAGCTGGCCTGGCCTGCCATAAACCAGTTGGCTGGCAATCCTATACCCATTAGATTCAAGATTTTACAGTAATTAGTGTTTTTAATAACTTCCTAACTATATTTGATTAGTCCCAAACTATATTTGATTGGCTTGGTTGTCTCAAAAGATATGGTTTGATAGAGAAAGCAGACAAAAACAATGTTCTTCTGAATGTAGAAAGTCTTCTTGGACTCTCTAAAAATTAAAGGTCCCACAACATTTATATGCATTAAAAAATATACTGATTTTGTCTAAAATTTCTCTCAAAATAGCTTTTGAAGCAACCAAGTTAGCCCAATATGGCTTGAGACTTTAAGGTAGCTGCTTCAAGTAGCCAAGTAACTGTAGGTTGTTGACCTTGTACAGAAACATAGCATTAAAGGATAATTTCAACAGTCAGCCAATAATTTGACTAGTCATATACTCAAGACAGACTTTTGAGGTATAAACATGGTTTTGTAAAAAATAAATTTCTTCCTACTGTGCATTAGCTCAAAAATACAAAATTGTTTTCTCCCTTCACTGGGATGAAAAGATGATGGCTGCTGAGCTAGTCTCTGGTAAGACCCAGAAGAAGATCACTTAGCAATGCAGCATTTGGAATGAGTTGCATTGAACTCCAAGGGAACAATTTATTTAATATTATATACATGTGGCTGTGCATTTTAAGGACTATGATAAAAAGACTATTTAAAGAAATAGATACATAGCCCTTTGTTCTTTTAAAAATTGACAGATACAGATTTTTAGTAAACTCTGAGATCAGAAGTTCTGCTCTCCTTGTTTTAAGGCAGTTCACTTGACTAGGTTAAGAACATAAGAACATGCCATACTGGATCAGACCAAGGGTCCATCAAGCCCAGCATCCTGTTTCCAACAGTGGCCAATCCAGGCCATAAGAACCTGGCATGTACCCAAAAACTAAGGCTATTCCATGTTACCGTTGCTAGTAATGGCAGTGGCTATTTTCTAAGTCAACTTAATTAATAGCAGGTAATGGACATCTCCTCCAATAACTTATCCAATCCTTTTTTAAACACAGCTATACTAACTTCACTAACCACATCCTCTGGCAACAAATTCCAGAGTTTAATTGTGCGTTGAGTAAAAATGAACTTTCTCCGATTAGTTTTAAATGTGCCACATGCTAACTTCATGGAGTGCCCTCTATTATCCGAAAGAGTGACCGATTCACATCTACCCATTCTACGCCTCTCATGATTTTAAACACCTCTATCATATCCCCCCCCTCAGCCGTCTCTTCTCCAAGCTGAAAAGTCCTAACCTCTTTAGTCTTTCCTCATAGAGGAGCTGTTCCATTCCCCTTATCATTTTGGTAGCCTTTCTCTGTACCTTCTCCATTGCAATTATATCTTTTTTGAGATGCGACGACCAGAATTGTACACAGTATTCAAGGTGCAGTCTCACCATGGAGCGATATAGAAGCATTATGACATTTTCCGTTTTATTCATCATTCCCTTTCTAATAATTCCCAACATTCTGTTTGCTTTTTTGACTGCCACAGCACACTGAACTGACGATTTCAATGTGTTATCCACTATGACGCCTAGATCTCTTTCTTGGGTTGTAGCACCTAATATGGAACCTAACATTGTGTAACTATAGCATGGGTTATTTTTCCCTCTATACATCATCTTGCACTTATCCACATTAAATTTCATCTGCCATTTTGATGCCCAATTTTCCAGTCTCACAAGGTCTTCCTGCAATTTATCACAATATGCTTGTGATTTAACTACTCTGAACAATTTTGTATCATCTGCAAATTTGATTATCTCACTTGTCGTATTTCTTTTCAGATCATTTATAAATATATTGAAAAGTAAGGGTCCCAATACAGATCCCTGAGGCACTCCACTGCCCACTCCCTTCCACTGAGAAAATTGTCCATTTATTCCTACTCTCTGTTTCCTGTCTTTTAGCCAGTTTGCAATCCACGAAAGGACATCGCCACCTATCCCTTGACTTTTTACTGAAAATCCAAGTATACTACATCTACTGGTTCACCTTTATCCACATGTTTATTAACTCCTTCAAAAAAGTGAAGCAGATTTGTGAGGTAAGACTTGCCTTGGGTAAAGCCATGCTGACTTTGTTCCATTAAACCATGTTTTTCTATATGTTCTGTGATTTTGATGTTTAGAACACTTTCCACTATTTTTCCTGGCACTGAAGTCAGGCTAACCGGTCTGTAGTTTCCCGGATCGCCCCTGGAGCCCTTTTTAAATATTGGGGTTACATTAGCTATCTTCCAGTCTTCAGGTACAATGGATGATTTTAATGATAGGTTACAAATTTTTACTAATGGGTCTGAATTTCAGTAAACACTGAAGCAAAAAAATCATGTAATCTTTCCGCAATGGCCTTATCTTCTCTACGTGCCCCTTTAACCCCTCGATCATCTAACGGTCCAACTGACTCCCTCACAGGCTTTCTGCTTCGGATATATTTTAAAAAGTTTCTACTGTGAGTTTTTGCCTCTACGGCCAACTTCTTTTCAAATTCTCTCTTAGCCTGTCTTATCAATGTCTTACATTTAACTTGCCAACATATCTATCACCCATCTTAACAGGACAACAGTTACCAGAGGGTTTGTACTATACTTTTACGCTATCAGCAGACACAGTGGACCTCATTTTATTGAAACCTTTGCTATAGGTACACAGAGGGGGAAGCTATTTTGAGAACATGATCAGACAGTCAAAAGAGCCAGATGGTAATTACTTACCTCTGTACTTCCAGGAATTTGGAGATGAGCCACACACAGAACTGAATCATGAATAAAGTCTTCACTGGTGTAGGCTTTTTCACTAGGATCCTTTACAAACCACACAGGGGATTCACTTGCCTGCCATGTGACTACAAAGACGGTATCATTCCATGCAGTGTGATCAAATGTCACTGTCCCACTCAAGTGCTGAGCAGGCTCAACAAGTTGAGTAATACTTTCAAGCTATTGGAAAAAAAAACAACCAATATCTCATGAATGCTTATCATAATTAAAAATAAATTTAAATCATCAACCACAACTTGCACTCATTTATGAGCAAAACTAAAACAGACTAAGCATCACTAATGGCCTGAGTTACTAAGGCTTTTCTCCCATTCTCTGCCTATGAAAAAAAAAAGCTTAGTAAATCAGGTTCAAATGCTAGTTTGTATCATAAGGAAAATATATTAAAGTTAAGAACATAAGAAGTGCCATGTGGGGTCAGAGCAAGTCCTGTGAGTCTGTCTCCGATAGTGGCCAATCCAAGTCACAAGTACCTGGCAGAACCCCAACGGTTGATCTATTTATTGTATCTCACTCCCAGGGATATGCGCTGGCTTTCCCAAATCTACCTGGCTAATAACGCTTTATGAACTTTTCCTTCAGGAATTTGTCCAATCCTCTTTTGAACCCACTATATGTTAGTTGCCTTGATCACATCCTCTGGCCACAGATCCCATAGCTTGATTGTGTGCTTGTAAGGGTTCTTTGAGAGGGTTCTCCGTGGAGACAGCCCAACTGGTGGCGGTGAAGAAACAGAAAGATAATAGCAGCACAATAAGATTATACTGATCAGACATGTGAAAACAGCCAAGGCTACAGGAATGCTAAAATATGCTAAAGGTTAGCCAGAATGCTAAAGTATGTCAAAGATCAGCATTAAGTTTTGCTTCTGCCTTCTGGGCTCAGCTTACAAGAAATCATATGATTTACAAAAATGTAGTTTTATTAGCATATATAAGATAGTATTAGTCAGTTAGAAAATGTTATCCTTGCAAAGAAACTAACCCATTGGTGTGCACGTTTAGAGGAGGTGGCGTATATAACCTGCTGTATAGCTTCAGATTATTTTAGCTCTGCATTTGTATTACTCTGTAAGATATCTTACTAATAAAAAGAATTTCTCTTTACTGACTGCCAGTATTCAGTGCTTATTTCAGCAGTAGGGAGTGCTCACAACACGCAGAGTGAAAAAAATACTTCCTATAACTTGTTTTAAATCTGCTGGTTGCTAGTTCCTAGTATTGTTTAAAAGGGTACATAACTGTTCCTTATTAATCCGTTTCCCCCACACACACTTGAAAATGACTGTCATATTGGGCATCATCGATAGTGTGACAGCGTTACTGTTCTGCCTTATATTTAATCATAGGTCATTCAAATGGCAAAAGTGTTCCACAATAAACTGATACACAAATTACTTTGGGGGGTTTTTTTGTTGCAAGTAAAAATCGGCATTCACACTACTTCAATAATTTGTAGGGCATTCAACACGTCACATGTAAACTTATCTGGAAAATCGTTACATACCCAATCTCATATGTTCTCTTCCAAAGTGTTTCATAGTTCTGCCCAGAAAATCTATGATCACTGCAATGTTGCGCCAGATATTCACTACAGTTATCACTGCCAATGCCCAACACAGGACCGTGTTTCGGACAAACGTCCTTCTTCATAGGCCTAAAAGTGCATCTATCGATGATGCCTATTATGTTGGTCATTTTCAAGTTATTGCGTCTTTAATGGTCCTGTGATAACTAGAGGTGTGGTGATTTATTTTCTTTTGCACATTGGCTGCTTTCCCACTTTTCCTCGAAAGGATTCTTGGATGATCGCAGAGTTTTTGATTGTTGAAGGTAATATACGCCATACTGGGTCAGACCAAGGGTCCATAGAGTACCCAAACATTAAGAGGTAGATTTTAAAAGCCTTTTGTGTGCAAAACAGTCACATATGTGTGTAAGCTATACAAATGTTAAATAGCTGGGAAGGGTGTGCATGCATTGAGGTACATGTGCCACTTTGTAACAGCTCCTTGGTAGGCACAGGAGTCCTGTGAATAGGCGAGGGAGGGAGAGAGAGAGAGAGAGAGAGAGAGACTCTTTATAGCAGTGGTTCCCAACCCTGTCCTGCGGACCCCCTCAGCCAGTCGGTTTTCAGGATATCCACAATGAATATGCATGAGAGAAAATGTTATGCATGCAAATTTTCTCTCATGCATATTCATTGTGGATATCCTGAAAACCAACTGGCTGGGGGGGGTCCCCAGGACAGGGTTGGGAACCACTGCTTTATAGGGCTTAGTCTGATACTCTATATACGGAACATTGTGAGAGGGTCACTTTGATTCAGTGTGAGTTTTTGGGAGGTTGGTTGGGGTTAGGGGAGGTGGTGTTACAGACATATTCAGAGGTATCCGTTGTAAAACTGACATCATTAAAGAATTTTTTACCTTATAAATGATGAAAGGGAGTTGATTCGTACAATGCAACTAGCAGACACTGCAGTGTACAAATCAACTCCTCTTGTTAGACATGCACGTGTGAAGAGTATTTTGGTGAGATACGTGCATTTATGGGTGTATGCGCAGCCCTTTTAAAATCTACCCATAAGTGAATAGATCCCAAGCTACTAATCATTATTAACAGAAGTTTATGGACTTCTGCTCTAGGAACTTAACCAAACCTTTTTTAAACCCAGTTACACTAACTGCCGTAACCACAGCTTCTGGCAATGAATTCCAGAGCTTAATTATGCTTTGAGTGAAAACAAAGGCATTATGATATTTTCAGTTTTGTTTATTCCTTTCCAAACAATTTCTAAAATTCTGTTTTCCTTTTTGACTGAAGACGAGACCCATATCGTCTTGAAAGCTCATGTAAACCATCAGTTCTGGATAATTCTTATTTTGGTCCAAGGAAAGGCAAGTACAACCTGAAAAGAATCAAGTTTTCTCTAAGAACTATACAGCTGCTATGACTGTGTGCCACAAATGTTTAAAAGAAATCAGCTACCAGTCATGAGGAAGTGTATACTACTAAATGCTGAAAAAGTTAAAAGTACAGCAGTTCTGCTATGGGCAGAATAGAAGTATTTTAAAATGATCAACTCACCTTGGGACTATGATTGCAAAGCTGCATCACCCTTTGCTTGGTACTGGAACGATACTGGCTGCTAGGCGCCCCCCTCCCCTCGCCCCCGCCAGCAGTTGCCCTCAGTGAGCCACGCTCAGCCTTGCTCTAGCCCCCACCTTGAAGGCTGCATGATGCAGCAGACCAGCCCTATGAAATCCTCCCTCACTCTTAGCTCTGGGTCTCCTCATTGAGCTACCCTGGCTCCTTGCTTTGGCCATGCTTGATGTACTTTGCCTTGTGCTTACTCTGTTTGGGTTTCTCGGTGGCTCTTCCTGCCTGTGTATATGCTCAGTTCTTGTCCTGTCTGTATATTTTTTGCCCTTGCCTTATCTAGGCCTCCAGGTGGCCTATCCTGTCTCACGAGTAGATTTTCAAAGGGATACGCACGTGCACCCTGAAAACCTACCCCAAACCCCCCCTGCGCGCGCCGAGCCTATTTTGCATAGGCTCAGCGGCGCACGCAAGCCCCGGGACGCGCGTAAGTCCCGGGGCTTGCATGGAGGGGTGTGTTCGGGGGGCGTGTTGGGGCGTGCCGGGAATGACGCAGCATTTCGGGGGCATGTCGCGAGTGACGCGGCGTTTCGGGGGCGGCGCCGCGAGCGTGGTTTCGGCCCGGGGGCGTGGCTGCGGCCTCCGGACCAGCCCCCGGACCGGAACACGGAGCGGTGCAGCCGGCCTGGCGCGCGCAAAGTTACGCCTGCTTCCAGCAGGCGTAACTTTGCCGACAAAAGTAGGGGGGGGTTTAGATAGGGCCGGGGGGGTGGGTTAGGTAGGGGAAGGGCAAAGGAAAGTTCCCTCCGAGGCCGCTCTGATTTCGGAGCAGCCTCGGAGGGAACAGGCAACGTGCGCCGGGCCCGGCACACGCAGGTTGCACAAATGTGCACCCCCTTGCACGCGCCGACCCCGGATTTTATAAGATAAGCGTGGCTACGCGCGTATCTTATAAAATCCAGCGTACTTTTGTTCACGCCTGGTGCGCGAACAAAAGTACGCCCTCACGCAATTTTATAAAATCCGGCCCTCAGTGTTCTTTGTCTTGCCCGTGTCTTATCTAGGCCTTCCAGTGGGCTTATCCTGTCTCTGTGTGCCTTTTCTGACCCTTGCCTTGACTAGTCCTCCCAATTTCCTAGCTATGTCTGTTTTTCCCTTGTCCTGTTTAGGTGCCCCCCCCCCCCCCAGTGGTCTATCCTGCCCTGTGTGCCCCTATCCCAGTTTTGCCCTTTCCTCATACCTTGTTTCTTGTTTTACCTAGGCCCCCCAGTGACTGTCCTGCCAGTGTATTCCTAGCCTTGCCCATCCCATTCCTGCCTCCCATGCTCTTCCTCTACATTTGGTTTGACTTCCTGCCACAGATCCTTGCCTGTCCTATGACTCTGTTTGAATGCTGCCTGCCCTGACAATGGCCTGCCTTGTCCCCAGCCAGCCACCAGAACATGTGAGCCCAACCCAAAGGGGAGGTAATCAAACAGGCAGAAGACCCTCAAGACCTGTACTACTCCTGTTCGGGATTTCCTGCAACTGGTCTGCCCAGCCCCGATAGGTACGGACAATAGTAACCCAGCCTATTCAAGGAAATAAAATTTGATTGCACTTTAATGATATCATAAAATGTGAAGAGAGGTCAAAATTATATTGTGGTGCAAAGATTCACAAGCCACAAAAGAAACCAAGTTTATAATGTTTGAGTAAGATGAAGGACTACACCTATGCATTTAAAATGTATGATTAAATTGTAGCAAAACTCCATTTTTTCCCAATGTATTATTTTTATTTAACATTCACATTTTTTAGAATAAACTGCTTAAGATTTCATACTGTGTGTAATTTTTTTCATTACTAAATAAAGGCTAATCATTTGAAATTAAATTCAGCTAGAAATGTATGACTTTCTTTTCAAAAGCATTTACATGCATAAAATGTGTGTTAATTGGCTTTTAGAAAATTGTCCTGTGTACTTTTACACACACTGGAAAGAGGCATTTCGGAGGCGGAGTTGGCATTTATGGGCCTACTTTGATTTTCAAAACTATGCACATAAATCTACTCACATGCACATATTTACGCCTGCGTTCCACGTGCACACACTAATTTTCATAGCGGACTTATCTGTATGTCTCCTTTGAAAATTCAGGCTAAAGTCTGTGTCCAGGGCCGGTGCAAGGGGATTTGGCACCCTAGGCGAGCCTTCTTCCTTGCGCCCCCCCCCCCCCGGTCTCGGCCCCGACTCCTACCTCATTCTCAATCACGCCCGCTGACTGGGGTTTTCTGGGTCGCGAGCAGATTGGGCACTGCTTGCAGCCCGCCAAATCTCCACTCCTCTTTGCCACCACTTGCGGCCCCATATGGCTCGCACCCAGTGGCGCACCAAGGGTCTCCAGCGCCCAGGGGCCAATGCATTTGTGTGCCACAGAAAATCAGTGGCATCTCTAGACAGAAGAATTTGTTTTGGGTGGGGGGGGAGCCAAAATGACATTTCTTCATCACACCCACCTCTATAGCATGGATCCTGCTTTAAAATTGGTTATAAAAAAAGTGTTGTTAAAAAAGTCCAAAGGGTCCTCTGCATTATTTTAAAAAGCTGGCCAGTTTCACACTTCTAGTAAAACTACTATAAAATTATTTGATAGCCTCATTCAACTAATTCTATATGATTATGAGAATGAAGTCTGGAATATATAGGAAGGGACAGAATGTCAATACAAATCCTGCACCTCCAGTTCTGTATCTCTGTGCATCCACTGAAATTCCCCCAAACAATGGAGCTTGGATGTTTCCCTTACAGCTCATCATACTAAAAGATATTTTCAAATTCTGGTGTCACCTCACAGTAACAGCAGCACAAACACCTTCCACTGCCAGACACATTGTGAACTAACATAAAGCACCGCAAAAGAGACACCCAAAATCTATACTGCAATCCCATCATAACATAACAGTAATAACACCAAGGATTCAAACAATAATAACCCTACCTGTGAAAAAGCAAGGGTAAATATTACACTGGGTCCTGGGATAACAATACACCACCTACTGAGGAAACAAAACAAACCCGATTGCTATAGATCCCTATACAGACACTACATGCTAGCAGAATCTCTCATCGTGGTCACACACACAGAGCAGAGACAGACCCTCACCAAATACAGAATACAAAATAAAGGAGCACAAATTAGACAAAAACTGGAATGGAAACCCCAAGAAGCCAGACTCTGTGTATTAATAATGGAAAAACAGAACCACCATTCCTCATAAAACAAATAAAATCAAGAAACAAAGCATCAGTTATAATAGTAAAACCATACTAATAAAATATTTTAAAACTACTGATAAATAGAATTTCTATTAATTAAAATCATATACATTTTTTACAATTTCCCAAACACCAATAAAATATTTCAAAACAGTACATATATCAAATAACACACAATAATTAAAATTAATAAGGATTTTAAAAAGCCCCTGCTGTCCATACATGGGAGCTCTTGATTTCCAGTCACCCTGATATTGTCGAGGATTAGGAGGTTATCCTCTCTCTCTCACACATACTCACATGTCCATTCTCTCTCACACATATACTGTCACATACATACACATTCATGCTCTTATACCCAACCATAACCTCTCGCTCTCACAGACACTGACACACTCAGGCTCTAAGGCACTCTCTCCCCCTCCACACACACCCCCACACAAACTCTTACTCCCCTGGATTTTCTCATACACACTCATGCTCTCACTCTCACTGGCTCCCTCACATACACACAAACACACACTCCCAGGCAAGCTCCCACTCGTTCTCACACACACACACACACACAGGCAAGCTCCTAGTCATTCTCACACTGAACCCCAGGCAGGCTCCCATTCATTTTCACACCACTCCCTCCCCATCCCCCAGGCATGCACACATTCATTCTCACACACACAGACCCCCAGGCAGGCACCAATTTATTCTCACACACACCCATACACCACAAACAGGCAGGCACCTATTCTCACACATACAAACCCCAGGAAGACACCCATACATTCTCATTCACAGACACACCCTCAGGCAGGCACCCATGCATTCACACACATACACCCCCAGGCAGACTCCCATTCATACACATGCACACACTAAAGGCAGAGACCCCCTCTCTTTCTTTTGCCAGCAACCTCAGAGCCTCTCTCATTCTTCTGCTGCCACTGTCACTGCCGCTGTATGGCTATTGCGGAGGTGCTGATTGCTGCTATTGGCACTGAAGCCCATTCTGCTGCCTCCTCTGTGCAGGCCCCATGGGCTTCCAGTTCCTCTATGCTGATCTCGTACATTGTGAGATCCGCATAGAGAAAGTGCTACTCTTGCACATTCCCAAAGATTACATGTTCCAATCAGTAAAAAGTAATTTATTTCTTTTTACATTTGCTGTCTGATCTTAGTTTTCTAATCGGTTGGTCACAGGCTTTTTTTTTTCCACCTTCCCTTTCTTATTTTTTTGCCAATTCCTTTTATAACATATTTATTTTCTCTCCATCTGTCTGCTTCCCTCAAACACACGGTCAGGTTCTCATTCTCACATGCTTTCTCTCTCTCACATACACAGGCACTCATTCTCACATGCTGTCCCTCATACAATCATTTATACACAGTCTCTCTCTTGCACATGCTGTCTAACTCTCACTCCCACATGCTGTCTTGCTCAAGCACAGGTTCTCACTGTCACATGCTCTCTCTCATACAATCATTCCTACACACAGACTGTCACATGCTGACTCACACACACAGGCTCTCTCTCACTCCCACATGCTGTCCTGCTCAAGCACAGGCTCTCACTGTCACATGCTCTCTCTCATACAATCATTCCTACACACGGGCTCTCACTGTCACATGCTGACTCACACACACACACACAGGCTCTCTCTCACTCCCACATGCTGTCTTGCTCAAGCACAGGCTCTCACTACCACATGCTGTCTCTCACACACACAAAGGCTCTCCCATGCTGTCTCTGCAAACATTCAGGTCTTCACTCCCACACACACACACAGTCTCTCAACTCATCTCATACACGCACACATACACACTGTACAAACCCTCAGTCTCTCTCTCTCTCACCTCTGGGCCTCCTCTTCACGGGCCACTGCAGGATGGGCTCTGCAGCGGCCCCGGTCTTCTCGAGCCGCGCTGATCCTCTTCTGAACGTGGCAGATGCTCCTCCTCCTTCCGGCACGCGGCTGATGCTCCTCCTCTTTCCTGCCCGCGCGGCTCCGGCAACATTTTTCTTCCGGGGCCGCGCGGGCAGGAAGGAGGAGAAGTTCCTGCATTGGCTGATGTTCCTCCTCCTTGCTTCTCCTCCTTCCTGCCCGCGCGGCTCCGGCAACATTTTTCTTCCGGGGCCGCGCGGGCAGGAAGGAGGAGGAGCACCAGCATGTTTAGACGCGACTGTACCACGGCCCTGCGATCTTCTTGCTGTGTGTATCTGCCATTGGGATGACGTCCACCGGCGGCCATTGGCCGTCAGCGGCTCGGCGCCCCCTAATGCTCAGCGCCCTAGGCGATCGCCTAGTTCGCCTAGTGCTTCCGCCGGCCCTGTCTGTGTCTACTACTTTCTACACACTAACTTTAGCCCTGAGCACGCTGTTATGAAATTACCCTCACGGAGGTCCGTATTCAAATTCCATTTAGATGGATAATGTAATAGTTATCTATCTAAATGGCTTAACCGACTATATTGAACACTTATCTGGCTAAATTCTAGTTATCTGGCTAGAATTTAGCTGGATAAATCAGGGGTATTCCGGGGGCGGGCAGGAGGTATTCTGTGCCACTGAATATGCCCTGCTAGTTAGCTGCATATAGTTATCCGGCTAACAAGCCAAGCTACTCTGTGGCTTAATATTGTCCCCATACGTTTTAGAGAGGCTTTAATTCATTGAAACTGCAAGTTTTAAAAATATTTTGTATTTCTTGATAAAATACCCAGAGTGGAATATTTCTGAAAAAAGGACACATCACTGCCAGCCTGATAGTTCATGCTGAAGGGTGACAGTGCTGCAGATCCTGGTTCTAATCTGCTGTTCATTAGGGTTAGTGTGCCAGAAGGCACCATGAAGGCAACACACTCAGGCCCAGGCACTGAAGGAAGAAAGCTGCTGGCAGTGAGATTACCCCTGGCAGCCACAGAGTATGGAACTAAGGGGTAGTCTTATAGGAAACTTCCCTCCAGTCTGAGAGAGGTTCTGGAGAATTGCTCAGGCAAGCCATTTGTGGGGTAGAAGGGAGGTGTATGCATAATCAGGAGAAAAAGCAGAGATTCAAAGAAATTGACAAGAGATATGTCCACTTATAAAAAAACTAGTAATTGTCACTATTTTGAAAACGCTGTAGTACAACAGCTAAAAGGCCTGCTGTGCTTAGGAAATTGTCAACGACAACCGAGGCTAACTCCGATTTTGAGCGTCTACATCCTGTTTCCTCTTGTGCTGATAGGACAGTATCAGAGGGACAGAGATCATAGAAGAGCAGCGCTGGAAGCTGAAGCTCAGTGCCAGGGCCGATGCAAGGAAATTAGGCACCTTCTGCCCCCCCCCCCCCCACCCATGCCAATACCATCTTGGTCGCGCCAACACCGCCCCCCAGTCATAGCCCTGACTCCTACCTCTAGGTTTTCTGTGCCGCGAGCAGCGCACAGCCTACCAAATCTCCACTCCTCTTTGCCGCCACTGCTTGCGGCCCCACATGGCTCATGTCTCCCAATGGTTGGCACCCTAGGTCCAGGCCTAGCTCACGTAGTGCTTCCGCTGGCCCTGCTCAGTGCAGTTCTGATTAACAGCCTCCTACGCTCTCCAGGCCCTACAGATTTTCTTCAGCCTGAACATAAGAGCATAAGAACATAATACTGGGTCAGAGCAAGGGTCAATCAAGCCCAGGATTCTGTCTCCAACAATGGCCAATCCAAGTCACAAGCACCTGACAAGCACCCAAACATTAAATACATCTCAAGCTGCTATTCCTTATTGATTAATAGCAGTTTATGGACTTCTCTAGGAACTTATCCAAACCTTTTTTAAATCCAGTTACACTCCATTGATATACATACATTTTCTACACAACAGAAACATGTACTTGCAAGACTGACCTGAATAACCTGATGCGTAATGTCTCCATTTCCGAATGCTAAGCCACTGAAAGCGTCAATGAGGGCACTGGAATCCAGGCGATCGGGAGCAAAAAACTTTAAGCCCTCTGAAATGTAGGCCAGAATTCAACAGAGCAGTCAGAAGCTTAATACATTTACAGAGCAACACTGCAAAAGTCTTAGCTGCAATATTTAGAAATGTTTCTCAGTCCTCCCAACTTGCTCCAAAACAAGAGGCTAACATACTAGAAATATATTAGGCAATATGATATTACAAAACTCATTGTAAGCCACCATCTTCAATTTGGGTGTTTATATGTAGAGACTTTTGTTTTCAGTTTTTATTTTATTTTTCCTGGTAATGTCAATGTTACAACCAAAAAAAAATTCTGTGAAAAATAGGACATCCACTGATTTTTTTTTCCTGTTTATTATAACAAAGTAATTTTTCCACTGATTTTATTTTGTTGTAACGTTGAAATTTCATGGAAAGATAAAATAAAAACTGAGACTGAAGGTTCTTACTATGTGTCAATGCATGAGGCCACATGCCAGAGGACATTTTAGTGGCAGCGATATGGAGCAGTATCTACTACTATCTATTGTTTATCTGGGAGCAAAGGTTCAGGTGAAGACATGTTCGTGCAATTTACTGAACTGTTTCCTTCTGGTACGGAAATACTGTTTCTTAACTGTACAAAAGGAAAAGCAACTTTACAGTAATGCTATGCATCTTATATTGTCAGTTCATATATTTTATTTAAAAGAATTTATAATAAACATTCATTCAAAATTTGTTCGAGGTGAGGAGCAAAGTAGCACAGGTAACTAACATGTACAAGGCTAGTTGTCTGAAGAGAGACCCCACTGTTAGAGCCTGCCAAAGGGAATGTTTTAGGTCATATGCGTAGACCCTCTCTTATTGTCCTATGTAGCAATGGAGGGAGGCAAGACTTGAGCTTCTCTATCTGTGGAATATGCAGAAGCCATAAGCACCGATATTATCTATAGAGTGATACAGGACTGGGAGTTTGCTTTCCTCAATGCTAAATGAATCCATGGATTCATAGAGAGTAATTTTCAAAGAGACTTCTGCAATTTAAACTGTTTTATGCACAGACATGGCCTTTTACAAAATGTTGTGCCCAATATGCAAAACAACATATATATGTCCGTCATGTTTGCACCTACTGTAAGTAACATGGCAACATAACATAGTTAACTGATAAATGAAAAACAGCACACTCTCTTCTAGTGAATCAAAAAAACTATATCAAAAAGAGGGATACAAATTGCCTATCAAATGTGTGAACAGCAATTTAAAAATGAATAACATCAATTAAAAAATATACTGGAAACGGTATCAGAAGGAGTGTGCAAAGGTTACAATCTACTGCCTCCCGTTATACAATGGACCTCAAGCAGTCCTCAGAAGTCTCAATCCCCTACCAATCCAAAATGTTAAATGTAAACTACTTTACTTCCTGTGAATGATACTATGACAAAAAAGAACTTTATTTAAAGAATGTAACACCATGACAAAAAACTTTTTTTTGAACAGCAAAAAAAAAGTTTTATTTCTCTTTAAAAATGAAATTTGAACTTGCTGTAGCAAAACCAGCGATGAGCTGGGGGTGGACGAGCTAGTTTTGCTAAAGCGAGTTCAAATCTCTCTCCTTAGGATATCCATTTTCAGGGGCCCAAGTTTCATCTCATGTGGATCTGATGCTGACCAAACACCATACCCAGACCAAGCAGAAGCATTTCCAGGGGCAGAGTTGGGGTTTGCACTCATGCACAAACTTTGCATTTTCAAAAGTATGTGCATAAAATTCCACACACCCCCCCCCCCCCAAAAAAAATATATCTGTGTTCAGTTTAGCAGGTAGAACTGCATGCAGGTAGTTGAGATGGGACAATTTTCCAAAGGGGACGTACGTGCGTATTTCACCTTATGAAAACTGGCACAACTTATGTCTGTATTTTCCATGTAATTTATGCGGGCTGTTACAAATTACCTCCTGACGAACAGATTCTCCCAGAAAATGACTTGCCTGTCACGTTAGCTAATTTTTCCAGTTCTTTGGAAACTTTTGGTCCCAGGGCAATTGTGTGAACGACCGATCCGCTCTCAGTCACGTTGGAAAAGCAGCTGCTGATGGCATTGTCTTCTCCAGCAGTCACCAACACGAGTTCAGAACCGACAGTGCTTCCACTTAGTTCCTTAGTCACCTGGAACAGGATTGCTTGATATTATTCCACGTTCCCTGTGCCCCCTTAGACTGCACTGGTCCCATTTTGATGGCATTGTTTTTACTCTTCCATTGTTTGTTGTGTAGACAGGGTCATCAAAATGAGAAAATGTATCATTTGGGGGCCTTTGGCTGTAAAAGGTAACGAGATGATACAATTTGAATTAGGGCTTTCAACATTATCTGCTCTACTGCCCTCTTCATACCCTATTTATACTTTCCATACAACCGCACAAAAGTTATTTATATGCTTCAAAAGTTGAAGAGTCTTTTTAAAGCAAGATTTTTTTTTTTTTTTGTAGGCATAGGATAAAGGGAAAGTTATGTTTGAATAAGACCTGAAATGAGACCGTCTTGGCAGTTTCAGACTTTTCCAGCATGTAATCTTTTGTGTTGCCATATGAAAGATGTACATCTGCTTTTGGGTGGAAATAGATGTTTCTAGTGCTTTGAAAGACAAGAACTGTCAACAATACCTAGGGTGGTGAATTTTCCGCATATATGCGTGTAAGTAACCTCTACTCATATAGTCCATATTTTCTTAAAGTCCAAAATACATATGTATTTTCACTTTCGCATACACATATGAGTGTAAAAAAAAAAAAAAAAGGGATGGTCTAGGGGCATTTCAGGGTGAGGCCAAAATGTACACACCGAAGTTGCTATTTAAAAGACACTTAACACATTTAGATTTTACACCTGCTCATTATCTGGGCTAAGGGATTTAAATGTGCTTATTGTAATAAAGTACTGACTGGGGGAGAGGTTTGGGTGAACTGGGGGAGGGGTGAGTTCAGGCTGAAGAACCAGGAGAGTCTCAATGACGTGGAGAACGACTGGGTGAACCAGTGGACTAATTGGTAAAACTGGTTATTTCCTTGGTGTGCATATGTTTTAAAATATATCAATTAATGCAAGTATGTCCTATTTTATTTTCATGCAGCAAATATACTCATGTATGTTACCCCATTCCCGGATGCGGACTGCTACCCAATGGGGCCATAAAATAATGTATTGCTCTTCGGGACTGGAACCTCAGGCTAGCTCTCTTATGATCTCTTTCTCCCAGGACCTGGATCCTTTTTCTATGGGGGGGAGAAGATTGTCTCTTCCAGGGCCTGGAGTGCTAAGGATGACTTGGAAGCACATTTGGGGAATGGTGTCTCTATTTTACAATGTGTGTGCCGTACTGAGCCCAAAAAAACCATGCTGGAGTCACTGGGTTAGTGGTCAGATAAAAGTCTTTACTGATGGGCAATTAAGTTGTGAAGGGACAATGTTAAAAGAATCCTCTGCACCACAAACATCTCTCTCTTACTTTACAATCCTTCCTCTCTATCTGTGCAGGATTCTCCAGACCAGGACTAGGAAGCATCCACCCTCCAGAACTGGGATAAGTAGAGTCCCCAGGTGAGCAGGGTGTCCCCTTCCAAGCTGGTAAAAAATGGTAAATACAGTCCCTTTGCACAGAGAGTAGAATCCTCTCTCTCCCCAGGGGGTGAAGATGCCGGATGGGTGTCCTCAGTGATCTTTACTTTGCTCTTACTCAGTTTGCAGTTCTCGCTCTCTTCCTTGGTCTTTTCCTTTCTCTCTTTCTCTTTGTCCTCTGTGGATCCCAGATGGGTGACATCCTACTGGAAACAGCAGCTCCAGCTGTTCCTTGCTCCAGGCAGGAAGGAGAGCAAAATCTTCCTCCTGGGCTTCCAGAAAAAATCAAGCTCCTCATGCCCCCCCCCCCCAAATAATATTAACACTGGAGTTTCTCCTTGCAGTGAGTCATCACCTCTAAGGGACAGGTCTTCCCTATCTCTGGGCACCCGAAACGCAGGGTTCCCCGTGCCCTGAATCCAGGCGAGACATAGCTGTCTCACAAGGCTCCTACTATACAAAAGTTTCAAAGTCTCAAAACTCAACTCAGGGCAACCACTCTGCACCTATGGAGTGGGTCACAGAAGTGGAGTCCCTGACCTATCCCAAAGGGTCCCAGCCAGGATGGAGTCCAGGCCTCCAGGCAGGCGAAAAATCCAACTCAGAGAAAATCTCCAACCTTCCTCCAAAACTGCAAACTATGCTGCCCCCCCCCCCCCGAGCTCTCTGTAGAAAGTTGCTTATAAACCTCACAAAAGGGGACAGCCACTCCATCACCTTCATTGAATGGATCCTCCCCTAATTATCCCTCACTAACTAGACCAGCTGCAATAAGGTTTCACCCATGCCTTACTGATAATGTGACTGTAGGGTCCGTTACATGTATCTTTTTTAAATAGGTAGGAAAAGAACATGCCCTCAATGCATCGATATACGTTCCTGCAATACATTGCATGTATTCGCATGTAAACCTACAAATGTGCATATGTTATGGGGTAGAGCTACACACATTTTATAAATATGCATTGGATATAAAATACTAGTGTAGATGTGATCCTGGCCATATATGTGCGCGTGTACCATTGCACGCATTTGTTTGCAAGTTATCTTCTGTATAAACAATGCCATGAAAAGACCAGTTTGGTATTTAATTCTACAGTGTAAAAGCCTGAAGCAGTTTTTTCCCCCAGTACATTAGACTTTAGGAAGATTTAACATTTATAAAATTCAGCCTTCTTTGAGTTTTCATCTAGAAGGCTGAAATGATTGTGTGAGGTTTTATTAATAAAATAACTACAGTATTACATCATGATAGAACAGTAACATGATTGCTGAACTTTGACCTGACAAAGACAGCATATACGTATTTTCTGTACTTAACCTGCAATCCTTGCAGTAATCCTATGCAGATGTTTTTTTCTCCACCAGCTGTGATGGGCAGGTAAGAGGTGAGCTGCTTCCGCACGTCCTCGTTAATTATTTCCCGCAGTGGAGTTTTCACCTCTGCTGTGCTGTTAAATGTGACGATACCAACGTGGGAGCCTGTTTGAACAACCTGCAGCAGAAAGACCGCCGCCGCCTGGCGCAGTCGGTGGATGCGATCACCCTTTGTACATAAGAAAGACGGAAGAAGCAAAGTGGTCAGGGAGAGCACTACAACCCTCTCGGCATGAAGCTAACTAACAATAGATGCTGCGATGGCTCACAAGACAAGGACATCATTCCGTGTGAAGTGCCAACGAGTGAGCGGTGAGCACGCCTAAGTGATGAGCCCCACCTACCATATTTTAGTGTCCAGGACTCTGCGCAGAATGTGGTTCATCATAAGATGTTGCTCACTGTACCTGCCCTGCATCCTGTGCAACTTTACTAGGGAGCCACAGTAAAATGTATAAAATGTCGAACAGTGAAAAATTACTGTACCTTCATTTGCATGTTTAAGCATTATGTTCTTCTGTTTATTAATTAATCAGAGGAAACATCTTGGGGGGGCGGGGGGGGGGGGGAAATCTGAAAAGCCCACATGATTTGCAATGTATCGGGCCAATACAGAAAGAAGCACGGGAGAGCCTCCTTTTTGACAGAAGCGGTGGCTGTCAGCGGGTTTGACAGCTGACGCTCAATTTTACCGGTGTCGGTTCTCAAACCCGCTGACAGCCACTGGTTCGGAAAATGGATGCCATTGTATCCAGTTCTCAAAAGGGAAATTGCTCTTTCTTTCCTTTTGAATGTTAGCAGCTGCAAAGTAAGCGTGACAAAAGGGCCCATGCACTATGCACTTGCTTTTTGTGCAAGGTAGGGGGCTGAGCAGGAGAAAAATACAACCCGAACATTTCAGAATTGCATATACAGGCACCGTTTTGTTTCTCTGTCCTGAACGCCTCTTACGTGCACTGTCGAAACCAGCGCTTGCTTTCAGCCAGGCAGAAGAGGGACATTTGCAGCCCAGTCACGTAATCTGGGTAAATGGCTTTGCAAATCGTCCTCTTTAGGGGAGGGGCGGATATATTACTTTAATGATTCTGAGCAGCAGTAGATTGTCTGGCCAGTCAGTAACTAAGGCCTCCTGCACTCGGATTCTGAACCCACTGATGCTGTGCACAAATCAGAGCTTGCATGCTTTGATTCCACTATGTACACTGCGGCGGCAGACTTTCTGTATGATTTCAGATGTTTTAAAAAATCCCAAATAAGGTTAAAAGGCACTGTATTTGCTTTCTTTTACTCTAAGAGAGCAATCTGATGCACAGGTTTTGCAAACAGTATCATCCTTTCAAATTTGCATGTAGTAAACCTTTTGGGCCGGATTTTAAATGCCCTGCACGCGTAAATCCGGCCGGATTTACACGCGCAGGGCCCTCGCGCGCCTATTTTGCATAGGCCGCTGGCACGTGCACAGCCCCGGGACGCGCGTAAGTCCCGGGTCTTCGTAAAAGGGGCGGGGAGGGGGCGTGTCCGGGGTCAGGGGGCGGTTTGGGGTGGGACCGGGGGCGTGGTGCCGGCCTGGGGGCGTGGTCGAGGCCTCCGGACTAGCTCCTGGGTCGGGTGATGGCGCGCCAGCAACCCGCTGGCGCGCGCAGATTTACGTCTGCTTTCAGCAGGCGTAAATCTGCCAACAAAAGGTAGGGGGGTGGAAAGAAAGTTCCATCCGAGGCCGCTCCGATTTTGGAGCGGCCTTGGAGGGAACAGGCAGCACGCGCCAGGCTCGGTGCGCGCAGGTTGCACAAATGTGCACCCCCTTGCGCGCGCCGACCCCGGATTTTATAAGATACGCGCGTATCTTATAAAATCCAGCGTACGCGCTCGCGCAAAATTATAAAATCTACCCCTTTGTGTAATAACAGATATCACACACATCACCTAACTTGCAAAAGAAGCATTTGAATATACTACACTCTATGTGGAAATGTTTGAATGTAAATTATAGTTAAATTATACATTATTATGAAATATGTAAAATATAATAATTATGTGCATACACTGCTCTATCCGGCAGCCTACGTTCGGTCAACCAAAAGAAGTTAGTTGTCCCCTCACTGAGGGACTGTAGGTTGAAGTCTGTCTGCTCTAGGGCCTTCGCAGTTGCTGCTGGTCTAGTTCTGTGGACAGTCTGCCCCAAACCTCAGGTTAGAGACTGATGTCCTGAACGTTTGGAAAGAGTAAGTTGAAGACCTTTCTTTGTAATGATGTACTGCTGATTTGATAGATACAGTTTTAAATGCGACAGGAATATTTTGTCTGCATTGTTTTGTTTTTCAAATGTTATGTTAAATGCATGCAATCCACTTTGCTTAACATTGTTAAAACAAATGGTATATAACATTTTATTAAATAAAAATAAATCAAATACTGCTGGGTGACTAAATCATATTTTGGCAAATATAACTCTTCTATCTTTTACGAGAACTGGATAGCAATACTATATGACCGTGTCTACAACAGCTTACGCTCTTTTCAACTTGTTGAGTGTCTCAAAGATTTACCACAGCCATGCTTCCTGAGACATCCAGAACTAAGCAGAGCGCTCTGCCTCGGATTTGCAGCAGTGAAAACACAGGCGGAGAAGGGAGAGCTGTGTCTCTCATCGGAGAAGTGGTTTGATAGTCTAGGGACCTCATGATGACATCCCATGTGCTCTGGTAGTCACACATTCTGTTCTGTAGGTTGGGTGCTTCAGAATCATGGGTGCTTTCATTACAGAACTCAACTACCTGGAAAAAAAAAAAAAAGCACAAAGTTACTTCTATTTTCTAAATATTCAGCTGGACTACTACAAAATTATTTTTCATTGCAGTTTTTTTTGAGTCTGAGATAGCGGTAGGGATTTTGTTGGTATAAGAGGTAAAGATTGGCAACAGCATCAGAAACTGAAGTCCTTCAGCCACAGAGCACAGCAAAATGTGATTCTGAGGCCAAGGTACTAACCCGTGGAATTTTCCATGTGTTTGCAGCTTGTTTGTGAGATGAGCTCCGCAGCAAACTTTCACACAAAATTTAATAATAGGGAAGCAAAAACTGGCCCATGATATCTTTTCTGCATGATGGTTTTCTACAGATTTATTATTATGAAACTGCTTTGCATGATTTTGTATCACAGCAGCTCATTCATTTTGAACTTAAATTCCAGGCATAGTGAACTACAAACAAAATTGTATTAATTTGCAAAGCAGTTAATATGTGAATTATTTCACAAAAGGGGCTTTGTGTGAAAAAATTTGCAAATGCCTACAATTTTAGCATTTTGTGTGATTTTTTTTTTTTTTTTTGCATGAAGCCCCTTTTGCAAAAAAAATGTGCCTGTTAGTACATTGGTATCATAAATTGTCTGGTCAATATTCAGTGCTCAGCATTGTGAAGACAATGAGGACTGTGAGTGACATCTCTGATGATTGAGAAGTTCAGTCTTCATCAGGTCTGGCTCAAATCCATATGACTTTTCCAACAGGAGTAATCCAGGGTTCCAATATGATCTGGATGATTTTGACTTTAGTAAATGGTGGTCTGTCTCCTGCTAGTGGTTTTAATTTAACACAGGCCTTTTTGTTCCATCTTGACAAAAATCTGAGATAACTTTAGCTCAGCTCTGAATTCTAGTTTGGCATAACTCAGAGGTGGGATCATAAAGACACATGAGTCAGATCTTCACTTGCATATTAAGTGCTAAAACAAAATGCAGAAAATCAATGAAAGAAAAAAGTTTGAGATGGAGATCTCTAGATGTTATTCACAGCACATTTGTTTTCCCTGGAGCTTGAGCAGAGCCATAGCTAGTCTATGGAAGTTATGGCCTCGGCCATAGGCACCATCCAGCAAGGGCACCATCTCTCTCACCCTGTACAACTTTGGATTCTCAAGAGCTGAGCTGCCGAGGGGAGAATAGCTGCTACGCCTGCTCCTGGTGTCCAGTGTACCCACAGGGCTGTCCATTTAGGGGCAGCGGCCCAAATCGGGCAAAAAAAAACAAAAAACCAATGCCTCTGCCTTCCCCTTCTGCCCGCACCTGCAATTCCAAAAGCAGCAACACCAGTCCTCCCACTCTGCCCTGGCAGTTAGAAGTGCAGCCCGTGGAGCGGCAGAAAGCAGTACCGGCCATCCCACAGAATGTGTCTGTGAGAGAGCAAAAGAGTGAATGTGTGTGTGTATATATGATTGAGAATGTGTCTGAGAGAGCAAAAGAGTGAATGTGTGTGTGTATTTGATTGAGAATGTGTCTGAGAGAGCAAAAGAGTGAATGTGTGTGTGTGTATTTGATTGAGAATGTGTCTGAGAGAGCAAAAGAGTGAATGTGTGTGTGTATATATGATTGAGAATGTGTCTGTGAGAGAGCAAAAGAGTGAATGTGTGTGTATATGATTGAGAATGTGTCTGAGAGAGCAAAAGAGTGAATGTGTGTTGGTATATGATTGAGAATGTATTTATGAGAGTAAAGAAAAAATGTGTGTGTACATGAGTTTATGTGTGATAGAGAGAGCAAAGGAGTGAATATGTGTGCGTGTGTATATAATTGAGAATGTATTTGTGAGAGAGTCTGTTTGTGTTCTACATGTGTGACCGAGGTGAGGTATTTCTGTGTAGGGATTTATAGCAGACCAGCTTGTTTTGTTTTCCTAACAGGAGGTGTATTGGTATTTAGGAGCTGGTGTAATATTTGCAGTGTTGCCTTTTCATAGGATGGATTGTTACTGTTTGAGTGTGTTGCGTCCGTCGGTCTTCGATGGCTTCGTTCCCGCCTACCTCTCTCTACTTGCGGCTCCTCCCGCTCACCTTGGACTGATGGCTGCTGCGGCGTCTGCTTGCCGTTCTCTCCAGCATCCCCTGACCCGCTTTGGTGTTGCCTCCCGCCATTCTCCTTCAAAGGTACCTCTAGGGCGCGCGCACGCTGCCCTCATCTTTAACTCTAGATTGATTTCCATGATCTTTTATTAGGTTCAGGTTCACAGCCTGGACTTGTTGTAAATTCTGTTCTGTAGAGTCCACTCTACTATTAAGATCTTTAAGCTGACTGCCCAAATTAAGGTTCACGGAGTGTAGTTCCGATTCAAGTTTTAAGTATTTATGTTCACTGTCCTTAACTAGCCCAGAAAGGCTAGCAACCAGATCCCACAGTTTATGCAAGGTCACAATGGCCGGTTTCGGGGGTAGTTGAAACAACTCACCACCTTCACGAGCCATTAGTGGCTCTGGAGACAACACCCGCCTGCATCGCCGCTATCCTCCTCTCCTCCTCCAAGAATTCAACCGGCGATAAAGATGTCACATCTCCACCTGGGATCCTTGCCAAGGCTGTTTCCAGCACACTGGAGGAGAGTTGGAGCTGAATCGCCATTCATCCCTCTCAGGTTCCCCCCCCTGCATCGAGCGGATGATGTCATCACTAGGCACCAGCTCCGGCAGACTCTCTCGCGATGCTGGGGGCGGTGGAGGTCGACAGTCCGGGGGACTTAGTGTAGTTTCCCCATATAGCGTCGGAGCTCCCTCTCCAGATGTAAAAGCAGGGATAGTTCCTCCCGTATCCACCGAAACGGAGGTAAAAGAGGTTATCCGTTGCTGTCCCACAGGTAAGGGGAACTCCTGGGGGTAAGCCCTCACCTTGCCTTTTCTCTTTGGAGGCATAATTCAAAAGGCAAAAAACAAACTCAACGGAGTGTCCTCTCTCCCAACCGCTCACGCCACCATCTTGGCCTCCAAGATAGGTGTGGGGAGGGCACGACCTGGGAGAAGGGGGTACAAGTCTGTAAGCTACCCCATATCCATACACTGGCCCTAGGGAAGGGTGTAAGTTATGATGACTGTGGGAGATGAGAGAAGAGGACAGAGAAGGAGGAGGATTTGGGGGTAAGGGGTTTTCAAGAGCAAGGATGCTGTTGAAGGGAAGGACAAAGGGGCCAGAGAGCTGGAGATGGTAAAAGGAGCAACTAAATGAGGGAGATCTAGAAGACTGAGAGGAGAGAATTAGCAAGGTGTAGGATTGGCACAGAAAATTGGAGGGAGAAAAGGGGGATGAAATGTAGATGAGTGGATAGAGAGGAAGAGAGAAAGAGAATGAAGAAAAAGGAGAAGAAGAGGGAAAGATCAATAAGAACATAAGAAATTGCTGTACTGGGTCAGATCAAGGGTCCATCAAGCCCAGCATCCTGTTTCCAACAGAGGCCAAACCAGGCCACAAGAACCTGGCAATTACCCAAACACTAAGAAGAGCCCATGCTAATGATGCAATTAATAGCAGTGACAATTCCCTAAGTAAACTTGATTAATAGCAGTTAATGGATTTCTACTCCAAGAACTCATTCAAACCTTTTTTAAATCCAGCTACAGTAACCTCATCCTCTGGCAACAAATTCCAGAGCTTAATTGTGCATTGAGTGAAAAAGAATTTTCTCTGATTAGTTTTAAATGTGCTACTTGCTAACTTCATGGAGTGCCCCCTAGTCCTTCTATTTTATCCAAAAGAGCAAACAACCGATTCACATTTACCTGTTCTAGACCTCTCACATCCCCCCTCAGCAGTCTCTTCTCCAAGCTGAACAGCCCTAACCTCTTTAGCCTTTTCTCATAGGGGAATTGCCAGTATGACAATGTCTTATGTTTTTATGACCCCATAGCTCAATTCTGGCCATGGTGTGTCACAATATAATCTGAGAGGTACAGCCTGATTCTTTTATGGGGATACAGGAGTCTGTCAGCATCACAATATGGGGTAGATTTTCAAAACCTACGCGTGTGCATCCATGTGCGCATGCATGTTATAAAATGCCAGGTTGGTGCGCGCAAGGGGGGGGTGTCTACTTTTGCAATTACGTGCAGCGACGCATCGGGGCCTTCCCCAATTCCCTCCCAGTCCACGCCAATTAAGTAGCGGACTGGGGAGGGAACTTCCCAACCCCCTAGCCTAATGGCCGTCATGCCGGGCGCCTCTAGCCCCCTTCCGCCCCGCCCCTTTTTCAAGCCCTGGGACTTACACGTGCCCTGGGGTTTACGCGCGTGGCCAGGCCGTTTGAAAATTGGCCCAGCGCGCGTAAGGCCCGGGATTTACGCGCGCCGGGGTTTGAAAATCTACCCCTATATGTTTAAGACCTTGCTGGATTCTGTAAAATCCCATGACGGCATTACTCCAGCAAGCCAGTTGGGTGGGGATGAGCACAAAGTGGGTGGGCCATGGCCACACCACTGTTATAGACTGGTTCAGAGTTTGTATCTCCCAAAAATTAACTTTTATTTTGCCAATTACTCTCTAGAGGCTGGAAAAGCGATTCAGGAACTATGGAGAGTTACCGGTTTGGTAATCAGTATCTGCCACCTGCCCCCACTGTCCAAAGAAAATGTTATTGATACAAATAGCTGAACATTTAAGGCTCATCCTCAAAACAGTTTTGCCAAAGGCATACAATGGGAAGATCCATTAGGCAATATGGCCCTTAAGGAATGTGATTAACAATCTTCTGATCTTTTTCCTGCGTGATACTTACAGAAGATAATGCTGGCATATACATTATAGATGCTGTGGCATTTTGCAATTTGTCTACTAGAAACGTGCAGCCTTCTTCAAAATGTCCTGTCTGAGATCCAAGCATGCAGTCCCCATCAAGGCAGGAATTCCTTTCGCACACAAACATGCCAGTGAGGTCAGCCGAACATCTGGAAATGTAAATGCTACATTATTATTTTCAAACCTTTAAATCTAGTTTCTAATGATTTCTCTCTGGGACATCATTTCTCCCCTGTTTATTTTCACAGATACTCTTCAACAAGATTAAATTCTATAATCCTCCACAAATCCCAGTGGAAGAATGTAGGGTGAAGGAGGAGAGGAGAATAATTGGAAACCCTCTGAAAAAGCTGCGCTCCTGGAAAAAGCTTCACGTGTGATTTTAAAAATCAAAAAGTACCTTTAACAATTTCTGTCTGTCAGCTTTTAGATGACTTGTGTTATGAACAGCTGTAGCTATGGCAAGACAAGGCTCTGCATGGTCAAGAGGCCTTTCACTAAAATATTTTCTGTAGTATATATTGCAAGGAGCCATAGCACCATCCACTTTCCTAACCCAACAATGTTTTCTACTGGTGGCAAAATTAAAATGTTCCATGGGCAACAAGATGGGCATCATCTAAAGAAGAACTGTTAGGTCCATTGCTGACGGGGTCTTGTTTTATACATAACAAAACCACTATTTGTTTCCTTTACTCGGAAATTGGAAAAATGGTGCACAGAATCTTGGTTGAACTATTTGCTCTCCTTGACAACTCTCTGGCCACCAGCTCAGGGTTTGTGATGTAAAACTGAGCAACAGTGATAATGCGCTGGCCTCACTGACTGGTGATATACAATAGCCCATCACCACAACACACGGACCTTGGTCAGCAAATTTGTTACCAAAAGGGTTTTCATTAGCAGAATTTCATCAGATGAATGTTCACCAAGTGCATTAAGATGCAGGACTTCAAATTATTATAAACAAGGATGGCCTTAAAGGGATTTGTAATGGAAATGAAGCACTGTAATCTATAGGGGAGGTCTATAACTCCCCCCCCCCCCAAATAAGTCAGGCATTGTATGAAGACAATAGCAATGAATAGAAAGGTCAGGCACAGTAATGTCCATCCATCTATCACGAAGTGCATTAAGATGAAGGACTTCAAATTATTATAAACAAGGATGGCCTTAAAGGGATTTGTAATGGAAATGAAGCACTGTAATCTATAGGGGAGGTCTATAACTCCCCCCCCCCCCCCCCAAATAAGTCAGGCATTGTATGAAGACAATAGCAATGAATAGAAAGGTCAGGCACAGTAATGTCCATCCATCTATCACGAAGACTCATTTTACAGAATACGGAGAAAAGCAAGGCTCCCTGCATCTAGGATTGTAGGATGCATGGGGAATACCATTGGAAATCTCTTCCAACTCATGCTGGAAATAGATAGATAAATGAATGTTGGAGATATTATTTAAATCAACAACAAAAAAATCACCTTGTTGCTTTAATTTGATTTTCTTTAGATATATAAAATGGTTTTTCATGATTATATTCATCAAAGAGTCCCCATCGAAGATGAGCCCATTCATGGACAAAAACTCGCCCTGTGGGAATATGCAATGAATCATTAACTGCAAATGAAAAATGTAATTATAAGAAACAATATTTAATTGGAATAATTTCTACTTTATAAGGTATTTGTACTAAAAGGTGCTAGTGAGGTCCATATTCAGACACAGTCCAGATAGCAAAATAAGCTGGGTAAACTTACCCGACTATCTTAAAGTTAGCCAGGTAAGTTTAAGACAACTCTTTGGCTCAACCAGACTTAGCCGGCTATGCCATCCATCTTACTCTGAATATCGGAGTTAGCTGTTTAACTTAGGCACCTAAATTAATTCCTCCCAGAACGCTCCTAACTCTTTCGGCTAAATTCTAGTTCCCTAACTTGTTAACTGGATATGTGCCCAATTATTCATTTACCTGGCTAACTTCTGAGTTAGCTGGCTAAATGTTTTTGAATATGGACCTCTCCATTAATACCCATATATGATGTAGGTTAATATGTCTTAACTTGGAAATTACTCAATGCCTATGTACAGTGAGTATTAACTGCATGCTTGTTAGCATACTGCATGATAACATAATATGCATATAAAGATACCCCTAAAAAAGTAGTGATAATGAATTAATGCTAGACACATAAGAGGCTTAACCCTGGCCACTTAACTGAGGTAAAGTTAACTACACTTCATGAGATACTTAATTTTCATGCTGGTGACCCAAATTAATTTATACCACTAATTCTCCCCCAGTCCCACCCCACCCCACCCCAGAACTGATATCATTATCTTCTGGCTGCAGCACCAAATACAAAATGATGACACATTAATCCACACACCAAAGCATGTACTGGTCAGACTGGCATTTTGAATTTGGCACTAGAGTTGGCAGAAAGGAAACTGGCTCCTTCCTACAGATGAAGAATCAGGGGCATCTATGACTACGTCAGTAGGAGTCTAGGGGCAAATGGGGCTTTTGAGGGCTAAGAAAGCCTCTCTTAGATTCAGGGAGCCAAGAAGACCCAATCAGTACAGGGGCTAGAATTTGGAGGGATATTTCCCTGTGCTAATTGGCCTTTTCATTTTGACCCAATTAGTGTGGAGAAATCTAATATACAGAGCGTGGCCTGAATTCGCATAACCATGCTTTCTTTAGCACAGTCATGGTAGTGTCGCCATGTTTAACATATCATGAGTTTCGTACATCAGGCAGTAAAGGCTGATGCAATGCCAGGGTTGTGCAAGGGACAGAAAACTTGGGATGAGCCTTGAACTTTGGGCCACTGGTGGAGACCATCAAGAGCAGTAGGTGGGTCTAAGAGTGTCTCTGTATGGAACCTGGCTGCTGAGAGAAAAGCCCATCCCTGAAGAACTGGATTGGCCCACAGCAGTATTAAATAGGTTGCTGGGAACTAACACGTTATTCTAATCAACCTGATGGCTGGGGGTTGAGTAGAGAGAGGAATTTGATGTGTGAGGCCTGTAAACCTCCGGAGGGAAGTGCTGTAGGTGTGAGCTGAAGGTACAGAGGATGCATGTACAACCTAGCAAAATCTGTTAGGAAGGAATAAAAATCTGTGTTGTACTGGAGTGGGAAAAGTTTGCATTATTTCATGCTCTATTCTGACACATTAAAACCATCAGATAACTGATTATCATCTTAATTTTAACACTAGTTAGTACACAGACCCCTAAATATGACATTTTTAGGGCAAATTCCAGAATGAAAAGAAATCCTAATAATAAAGATGTTCTATAACTTATCACTTTACTTCTTAAGCAGTGGTGCTATATTCAATTGTATATTATCAAGACATAGCAGGCCTGATTATCAAAGTCATTTATGTGCATAAACCATGGATTTGTGTGCATAAATGGCTGTTCTAAAATAGCCGGGAGCTCATTGCATATAAAAGTATGCGCGTAACCTGATTTTCACATACATTTCCGCATACTAGTGAGAGGCATTATAAGGAGTGGATTTGAGGTAGAGTTGGGACTTACACACATATATGCATAGTTTTTAAAATAAAATGTAAGTTCATCCGCACAAGTTATGCCCTTGATACAGTTGATGTAGCCTTCTGCAGGTGAGTTTGTGTGTGTTCCAGGCCATTTACACCAGTTTTCAAAGTTAACTAAAACGCAGAAGTTTCTTTTGAAAATCCAGGGTAAAGTCTGCGCATAAGATATATGCATTTTTTTTGCCCAAATCAAACAGTAATAAAATTACCCTCGGTGTGACTTTTTTTCTGTGATATACAGGTAAGGATCAGATGAACATAAAAACTACCATTCTGAGTCACACCAAGGGGCCATCAAGCCCAGTATTCTGTTTCCAAATGTCACAAGAACCTGGCAAGACCCCAAACAACAGACAGATCCCATGCTGCTAACAACCAGGGATAAGTAGCGGCTTTTTCAAGTTTATCTGATTAAAAACAGTTTATGGACTTCTCCAAGAACCTGTGCAAACCTTTTTTTAAATCCAGCTACTAGAGATGTGCAGGCAAAAAGTTTTCGTTGAATCGTTGATAAGTTTTCATGGGGTGTCAATTTCGTTCAATATGGACATATGGAGAATTCCATAAGTTGAGGGTCTGTCCATACGTTCACCGGTTCACTAAATAAAAATTTAAACCCCCCACCCTCCTTAATCCCCCCCCAAGACTTACCAAAACTCCCTGGTGGTCCAGCGGGGAGTTAGGAAGCCATCCCTGCACTCGTCTGCGATTTCCTCATGGCGCCAATAGCCTGTGTCACAGGGGCTGCCGTGCCATTGGTCAGCACCTGTCACATGGTCACCGGCGCCATCTTGTGCTCCTACCACATGACAGGTAGGTCATGTGGCAGGAGGTCGCTCCGGGACCCCCGTTGGACCCAACCGGAACTTTTGGCCAGCTTGGGGGGGCCTCCTGACCCCCCCAAGCTGGCCAAAAGTTCCGGTTGGGTCCAACGGGGGTCCGAGAGCGGAGGCGCGGAGGAGCACGTGACGCCGGCGTCACTCCGCTCCAGCTTCACGTGCTCCTCCGCTCCGGCGTCACGTGCTCCTCCGCTCCCGGACCCCCGTTGGACCCAACCGGAACTTTTGGCCAGCTTGGGGGGGTCAGGAGGCCCCCCCAAGCTGGCCAAAAGTTCCGGTTGGGTCCAACGGGGGTCCCGGAGCGACCTCCTGCCACATGACCTACCTGTCACGTGGTAGGAGCACAAGATGGCGCCGGTGACCATGTGACAGGTGCTGACCAATGGCACGGCAGCCCCTGTGACACAGGCTATCGGCGCCATGAGGAAATCGCAAAGGAGTTCAGGGATGGCTTCCTGACTCCCCGCTGGACCACCAGGGAGTTTTGGTAAGTCTTGGGGGGGTCAGGAGGGTGGGGGGTTTAAGTGTTTATTTAGGTTCAACGATTTCAACATAGCTATGTTGAATAAGTTGGAACTCGCGATGCGTTTCTCCTCAGACCTTTTTTTTCTCTTTTAAAAATATAAGTTGCGTTTTACATATGCGTTCAAAACGAATGCACACCCCTACCAGCTACTCTAGCTGCCTTTACCACATTCTCTGACAATGAATTCCAGAGCTTAATTGTGTGTTGAGTGAAAAAGTAATTTCCCCAGTTTGCTTTAAATATGCTACTTACTAACTTCATGGAGTGTCCCCTAGTTTTTGTATTACTGGAAAGAATAAAACACCGATTCACATTTACTCTATTCTACTCATGATTTTATAGATCTCTATCATATCCCCCCTCAGCCATCTCTTCAAGCTGAACAGCACTAACCTCTTTTGCCTTTCCTCACAGACAAGCTTGTTCCATTCACTTTATCATTTTGGTTGTCCTTCTCCGTATTTCTTCCAATTCAGCTATATCTTTTTTGAGATGCGGCAACCAGAACTGCACACAGTACTCTAGGTGCAGTCTCACCATGGAGCGATACAGAGTTATTATGATATTCTCTGTTTAATTCTCCATTCCTATCCTAATGATTCCCAACATTATGGGCCTTATTTACCAAGGCTATCGCAGGCCTGCGTTACCTAAATTGGGGCGGAGTCGGCTCCAGAAGAGGAGGAGTCGGGGCGTCACCGGGGCCAACTCCGCGAAGACACCGCGGACGGCGAAAAGGTAAGGGCCTTTTCACGTCCTACTTCGCGCCCAATAGCTACACATTCTATGATGGCGCTATTGGGTGCGAAACCGGCAGCGATTGCACCGCGGCGGTGCGATCGCTGCTGGCTAGCGCAGGACCGCCCCCCCGCTTCGACCCCCGCCCCCCATTAGCGCAGTTTTCTAAAGTATTGAAGGCCTGCGATACTTTAGAAAATGAGGCCCTATGTTTGCTTTTGTGACCGGCCCGCACACTGAGCCAAGGATTTCAAAGTATTGTCCACAATGATGCCCAGATCCTTTCAGGGCGAATATTAGAAAATAATTAATAACAGCTATCATAAAAGCAGATGCTTACGAGATATTCTGTAAAAATAAAAAAGGATATTAGTTGTGACTTAAAAAAGATATTTTTATTTTATAGCAGGAGGAGTCATCATAGACTATTTATTTGCAACATTCTCTTTACTTTATTTGCTCTTCTGACCCTGTGTTTCAGGACATGTGATGTCTGGAAACTAATTTAATAATGGACTGTTTAGATGCTTTGATTCTGTTTTGTTTGAAATTAAACTATAATATTGCTTATGTTTTACATTATTTTATTTTATTTATTTATTTAAACAGTTTTTATATACCGTTGATTAGACAAAGTCCATCTCTACGGTTCACAATTTCTACATTACATTAACACCGAGAGAAAGGAAAAATTACAATTTCTCATAAATATAAAATTCACTAAAAGACAGTAAATTATTAATTAAAACTTCTAAAATGCCATCTAAATATGAATTATAAAAACCTAAGAGTATAAAATTATAACTTACAGATATGGTTAAGATAATTAAAAGTAAAATTAAAAGTAGAATAAAATAAAATAAAGGTGCTGCCCTTCAAGAGATTCTACTTGCTTTCGTGGGAACCCTGCTATTTATTCCGCATCAAATGCTCGCTGGAATAACCATGTTTTCAGATCTTTCCTAAATTTCTTCTTGTCTTGCTGTAGTCTCAGGTTAGTGGGCATTTCATTCCAGTATTTGGGGCCCGCGATTGATAGTGCTCGCTCCCTGACTTTGCATAAGTGGGCAGATTTAATATTCGGAATCACGAGGAGACCTTTGTTTGATGATCTCAAATTACGTTGTGGTATGTGTAATCTTATTGCTGCGTTCAGCCAGTCTGTCCCTTCTCCATACAGAATCTTGTGGATAATACATAAAGCTTTAAAGATTATCCTCTGTTCAATCGGGAGCCAATGTAATTCTTTCAAAATTGGAGTGATATGGTCCCTCTTTCTAGTATTCGTTAATATACGTGCGGCGGTATTTTGTAAAATCTGCAAAGGTCGTAAAGTACTTTTTGGCAAGCCCAGTAACATTGCGTTGCAGTAGTCTAGTCCTGTAAATATCAGGGCCTGTAATACTGTTCTAATATATTTTTTTGTCATTTGTTTTGATTCCTGTACACCTCCTTGACTGGATATAAATAATCTAGAAAGGCCATCAAATTGCTACAATAAATTAAATTAAATTAAATACATACTTTCCAATCATATACATATCAACAGCCACCCATTCACCCAAATATGTATATGTCTGGTAGCCCTTAGACTTAAATATATTTATTTCTGCTAGAGGCTAATATAACTTTGGCACAGAACAATGCTGTAGCCACATAGCTCTGATGACTTCCTATGGGAGCATTTTGACTCATTTAAAATTTGATTATGTTTATGCAAAAACAGGAAAGCTAGTTTGAACAAATTCTCTTCTTACTCTATCAGACAATACCACCTTTACCTATTTAAAGATATTATCTTTCCCATGCAAAAGTCGATATTAAAGGGACAGTGGCCCTTTTACTTGCCTACAACAATGCCTACTTTATCCTATAAAAGTATAATTTCTAAATTTTGCAAGAAATAAAGGTTGATATACACATTGAAGATGATACATTTTTATTAGACTAACAATACATTTTTTTTACTAGCTTTCAAGAGCTATACTCCATTCGTTTCAGCAAAACTATACCATACCACCCCACTTCAATTATTACAGAAAGGCGGTACATTAACAGAATTAAATAAACTAAGCATACCATTTTATTTTTAATACACCTTCCCACTGAATTGCTCAAGGCGTGGAAGAATAAAACATATTGCAAAACAAAATAAGCAGGTGAATAAAAACGATGGTGTTGCCCAAATATACAAGTAAATTACATGTTACATTACAATGGTGGTGTATGTTTTGACCTGATGAATGGAATACAGCTTTCAAAAGCTAGTCAGAAATGTATTAATTCAATAAAATGGTATCACCCACAAGTAAAACAGAAACTACAAATATTTATTTACATTCTGCAAGCAACTTGTAGGTTGTACTTTTTAAACCTGATTTTGCTTGCTCATTAAAAACCTACTCTTCAGCACCTTCTGAAAGTAGTCTTTAACCTCAATGAAAGATTTAAGGCATTAAGGGGGCAATTTTCAGTCTGTTGGCTTTGGAACAAAGTCTGTCCATAATTTTTGTCCATGGACTTTGCAGCAAGGTTAAAAGAGGAAACGTGTATGTACTTTCTCTTTGAAACTCGCCGCAGATCACTTGTCCCCCATGGAATTTTGCACCTGCTTTTTGCGTGGCTAGGTTTTCCATGGAAAATAATGTGCATGCACTTAAATATACAATCTACGTGCCTTATTTTCTGATCCTGCCCAAAACCCGCCCCTTGGGAATATCTCCTTCAAATACAGGTAAAAGAATGCCCATTGCAGGCCAGCACATGTTCTTTTAGCCACATTAAGGAGGGGCAATTTTCATGCAGTCAGTCTGTATGTATAAACTGCTATTTACCCCATAAATGACTTTGAAATGTATCTTCCAAAACATGGTGCCAACTAGATTTTAAGACCGATTAGTGTGAAAAATTTCATGACAGATATTACAGTATTCTCTGCCTATGACAAAACTGGTTTCAAAGTGGGGCTCAATTTTACTTTTTATGTACCCATTTCGTATATTTGAGAAAACTGTACATAGAGTCTTTTAGGCCTCCACTATCTAGAATGACCCAATCTTAAGCCCTGGGCTAGGATTATAGGTAGAGAAAGTAATTTTCTGTCCATCCCTTGCAGGCACTTCCAGAGTCTTGCCTGGATTGGTCAGTCAGCACCTTCAAAGCAGGTGATGCATGAGGAGCAGTGTGGGAGTTTCAGTTGGTATTGATTTGGCGAGCTGAGAGGAGGAAGTTAGTAGTAAGTGGTCCCTATGCTTAGGCCCCACAGCCTGGTCTATGGGAGAGATTCAGCCCTTGCCAGTATGCCCCAGGGATTGTCTCTGGAGAAAGGAAGAGAGAATGTTTGAGAGACAGCTGTTATTTTAGCAGAGGTTTTCTTATGGGAGCCTGGTCCTACCAAGGAGAATTTTCACCCCTGTCTGTGGAGGATCAGGATAAGGAGATGTGATTTCTTCCGTCCAGCTAAGGAGGGACAGCAGTATCCTGTCAGAGAGGAGAGGTATTGTGCTTTTTGAAGAAATGTTGTTCCTTTTGTTTAGGGAAGGATTTTCTGCCACTTGTCCCTGCCCACGAGGAAGGATGAGAGCTTTAGGTATTGAACTTTTTGGGACTTTCTAGCATTAGAGATCCTGCTTATGACACCAGAGTGAGTAAGAGGGAGAGGAGATCCTTGTCCCCACTGGGAGCCCACCTTCTAATATCCTGGAGGATTGCATTTTGCCTGGTGCCTGCCAGGCAAAATGAGAGGAGAGGCACCCATGGACTGTTTATTTTTTGAGATCAGAGGAAGAATTAGGACTGTGAATTGGACTTAGAATAATTTTGGTTGCAGTAAACTTTTATTGAATGCCCGCCAGAGTGTGCAGCATCTTCCCTCACTTTCAGAGGTGCCCAAAAACCAGGCCATCAGAATAGTGACTTCAGCTGAGAGAGAAGCAAGCGAGAGTCTGAAAGACTGTGTGTGAGGCCCTGGAGGTTGAATCTTCCCGCTGGATAGAACCCCAGCACCTCAGGGCCTTCAGGGGATTGAGTGGTGCGAGAAAGGAGAAATGTAGAGAGTGGAGAGACAGGTGGCCATGGGGACTACAGGAAGGTCCCCAAAGAAGGGGTTACATGTAAAACATCAATAATGACTCCATTAGTTTACCTCGTGATCCATACACCGGGAGCAAATCATCACTGATAAGGTAGTTAGGAGTGAAGTGTATATGTTTTCCTTCTTCTCCACATCCTCCATATTGTAATGTATATGGATCATCTCCATATTTCAAGTTTGGTTCAGCAACGATGACACTTGCCTAAAATTTAAAAACTGTCTTTAAGAAAATAAGTGATGGGTTTATTACTATTATTATTTCATTTTTTATTTTTATAGTGCCTAAAGCTAGAAATGGCTCAATTAAAAAAAAAAGCACCTCTTTCAATATGGGGGCTTAAGATCAAAAACGCAAACCAGAAGGGCCAGATCTTTTATACATGGCAAGGAACTCTATTATGGTCTTCAGTTGGGTTAAAGTGCTACCAGAGTAGGATCGTTGAATGTATTACACACCCTCAAAGAGTTAGGCTGTGTTTTTTACCAGCTTGCAGAATGTATAAGGGACTAATACAGGAGCATGCATCTACCTGACAGTTTCCCCAGAGATGTACATCACCAGCAGAAAGAGAATAAGAGGCCAATAGTCAGGTGTGGGGCCTCCAGCTAAGTTAGCAGAACAAGCTTATCCAGCAACTTTATATTGGGTTAGTTTGCAAAGTTTTAGCCAGCTAACTATTTAACCGGATAATTTGGAAGCATGCCAGATGTTTGTCTGGCTACATGCCGAACTTAGCAGAATAAACATGCTAAATATTGACTCCTAAATGTATATTCAGTGCATGCCATATTCCTAATAATGGAAAATGCAATTTATAATTTAAAAATTAATTTCTCCTGTTGAGGGTTTCTTGCGCCCAGCCACAGTTACACCCAGGAGCCCCCAGCACCAATGGTGTCATCTTAGCGGCAGGAACGACGTCGCCATCCTCCTTTTGACGTTCCTGCTAGGCGTGTGCATGTGGTGTATGTCAGGGCTTAAAGGCCCCACAGCAGGAAAACAGAGATTTTGTATTTGGGATATAGTAAACTAGAATTTCCTTTGAAATTGATGGGGATTGAGGTCTTACCTAAAGAAGAGGTTAGATCATTCGGGAGGTCCAACTAGATCACTTTGAGTTTAGAGAAGCATGTCATGCTCCTGGTGAGAAATAGATATCTGAGGATTAAACTGTTTAGGCAAATTAGACTGTTTCTAGATCCAACTGTATTAAGATCAGTGTCTGTGCTCTTGTATTGGCATATATCGACTATAATGCTTTGTTTCTGGGACTGCCTATAAAAAACACTTGGAAATTGCAGGTAATACAAAACACGACAGCCCGTACTGTGACCGGAAGTACGAGGAGAACCTCACCTGGGCCATTACTATTAGGGCTGCATTACCTCCCACTGAGTGCCAGATGCAAATGAAAAAATTTGTCTTTGCCTTTTAAATCATTAAAAGAGTAGGTTTGCAGCAACTGAGAAACCGTTTAAGCTGGTGTAAGCCTAGCAGAAGCTTGAGATCAATGAAAGGGCATCTTCTGAGAGTTCAGGGGTTCAAAACATACTGGCATTCCTGTCTGAAGGCTAGATCTTTTTCAGGGATGATCCCACAACTCTGGAACAGCTTACCATCCAGTTTGAGAGAGGAGGTGGATGTATTAAAAATTTGGAAGGCTTTAAAAACCTGCCTTATGAATAAAATTATTCAGCAAGATTAATGGATTTATATGGGTTTGTTCTGTTATTCATAAAGAAATTGTGTATACAATTGTTTTAATTTGTGTTGTAAATCGCTTAGGAAGATTTAATAATCTGTTAGGCGATAAATAATCAATTTCAAATAAATAAATGAATGAATGAATGAATGAATAAATAGACATCACAGCCAGCTGGGGATTTAAATCCCAGCCATTCTCCTAGCTAGCACCTCAACAATAGGTCCTCCCACCTATGGCAGACGTATTGCTCTTGCTCCTGCTCACCTTGCCTCATCTTTCCAGCCTGCCTCATCCAGCCTAGCCTTGCCTGCCTGATCCAGATCAGCCTTGCCTCATCCCTCCAACCTGCCTCGTCCAGCCCAGCCTTGCCTCATTTCTCCATCTTACCCAACCTCATATCGATCAGCCCAGCCTTACCTTGTCTCTCCATCTGGCCCAGCCTTGTCTGGCCCAAACTTGCCTCGTTTGTCCAGCTTCTCCTACTCCTGTATTAGGTCCCTGCCACTGTCTCAGACTGATACCTGGATTTGTCCCTTGCCTGGACATTGACTACCTCTGCTCACCACCTGCCTCCTACCCTAGCATGGCCCTTCTGCCATGCCAAATCCTGAGAGACCCTTGCCTAACTCCTGCCAACCCCCAGAACCCAAGGGCTCCAACCTGCGGGGAAAGGGGCTAGTAAAGGTGAAACTCTTGACCAGTCTTGCTTCCAGGGTACATCCGTCTGCTGTCGGTGTGGGCCTAGGGGGGTTCCCTACCTGGGCCGAGCCAACCACAAGGGTCCACTTTCATTACAAGAAGCTTTTGATGTGTACTTACCACCTGCCCTTTATGTTCCTATTGCTTGGAGAGGAACTCTGCTAAGTGGCATCCATGTTCTAGAGTGGTTGGTGTGCTTATGACTGGCTTTTGTATAATCTTTGTTGCATTTTTCACCTTAGCAGGACAGGGTGCTTGTTTTTTGCCAACTATACTGAGGAAATACTTGGGGTCAGGCTGTTGTGGTGGAGATTGTGTGTGTGTATCAGGGGGAGGTCCTTCAACTATGCAGAATTAACCTCTTCTATTCTTTGGAGATTTAGTCCATCTCTTTTCATGATTAATTTTTATTTAGGAAAATGACTACACGCAGCCTAAGATAAAGGAATATATTGCTAAATTTGCAAACAGATGGTAGAGGCATGTATGAACAAGGAGGGAACCACTGGAGAACAGGGAAACCTTAGAAACACCTGGAAGAGGAGAAGGGGCTACAAGAGGGCCAGGAGGGAATTCCTCTTAGAGACTGGCCCCTACCCCTGGTCCAGCAAAGAGCCACTAACGTAGCCCGCTCTAAAAAAATATTTGCCTATCTCTGCATAAAGAGGACAATATTGAGAAGGATCTAGCTGGGTAATGAAGAAGTTATCTGGCTAGATGTGTTGGGTTGAAAATTGCTATTCATGTAATTAGTAAAAAGTATACAAATTCTTCCAATGTGCATACTCCGTTCTGCAGAAAAGAAACAGGCATTCCCGAGGACACGCTTAGGTTGGGGACACAGATGAAGTATGTGCATTGAATTTTCAACTATTCACCCCCAACAAACCCCATTTTCAGATAATGCAAAGACAAACTATCCAGGTAGTTTCTCTTTGATAATTTGCTACTCATATATTGTAATTTCTTCCTATGTGGTTTACTCAAAATTAACAATTTTGAGTAACCCACATAGCGACAAAGTATGTGGGAGTTTTGTATCCTCGTACGAACAGACAGTTTTCAAAGAGAAACTGCCTGGCTAGTTTCTCTTTAAGAATGATCTACATTTAAATGGGTACAAAATTCATATATTTTGTCCTTGCTTCATCTGTGGAGAGGGTTAGATGCATGATCAGTAGAAAATTCAATGTATGTATATAGGGGCCAATTTTCAAAGAGTTAAGTTTCCTAACTTTTGGAGTTAGGATCCTAAATTAGCTATTTTGAAAATTTGCTAGGGCTGAGTGCCCAAATTTAGGCTCCTAAATTTAGGACCCTAAAAGTGGGTGGCTACGAGGTGGAGCTAGAGCGGGGGAAAACAAAAGTTGGGAGCTTAGCACGGATTTTCTGAACAAGACACCTAACTTAGGGCCTCATTTTCTAAAGTGTCGCAGGCCTGCGATACTTTAGAAGATGAGGGGCGGGGGGCCGAATCGGGGGGAGAGCCTGCGCTAGCCGGCAGCGATCGTACCGTCACGGTGCGATCGCTGCTGTTTTCACACCCAATAGCGCCACCATAGGAGATGTAGCTATTGGGAGCGAAAGCGGACGCGAAAAGGGCCTTACCTTTTCGCTGTCCGTGGCGTCGGCGCAAGTCGGCCCTGACTCCTCCTCTTCCAGGGCCGACTCCGCCCCATCCTGGTATCGAACGCGATAAGGGACTTTTCGCGTGGGAAAGGTCCCTTATCGCGTGCGAGCGGCTTGGAAAATGAGGCCTTAGGAACCTAAATCTAGGCAAATAAATAGCAGGCCTAAATTTAGGACCCTAACTTTTAGGTACCTAAATGTGTGTGAATTTTTAGCTGAAAACTTATTGTCCTAATTTAGAAGGCTAAATGTAATTCCCAGCCTCTTCCTTACTTCCACTTTTATGAATAAGAACCACATCCATCCTTTCCCAGTCCTCCGGGACTACTCCAGACTCTAAAGATGTATTGAAAAGATCAGCCAGCGGAGATGCCAGGAGAACTCTGAGTTCCCTTAATACCCTCTGATGTATCCCATCCGGCCCCATCACCTTATGAACACACTGTTCTGAAAATTGATTTGAGGTTTACCTCACTTCCAGTTTTATTTGGGCTTATTTTATGTGGTCCTGCTCCAGGCCCTTCCACAGTGAACACCGAACAGAAATATTTGTTAAGTAATTTTGCTTTTTCCTCCAAAGGATCTCGAGTCAGGTAACTCTTTAGTTACCGGCCAAGATACTTTGAAAATTATCCTCGCTGAAAAAGGCACTGTTGGCCTGGTTCATTAAGAATTATCTTAATTTCTCCCATTCTGTGCCTATGGAAAAATCATGGTTGATTAAGGCTCATGCTGTCCTGGCTTATTAAACCTTTATTCTGTTGAGTAACTTTACCTTCAACCTTGTAATTCACAACACACCCAAGACATGTGGGATAACTAGATTAAAGCAGAGACGGAACTATAGTGTCTTAATACTGAACAAACAGATATAATAATCTTTAAGACATCCACACCCCTCTGTGAAAAAAGCAGGATCAACAAGTTGGACAAGTGAGATGCCATCTGATACTACAGTACAAATCCTATATAAATTTTGACATAGATACTTTTTTTTATTAAGTTTGGCAGAAACAAGTTTAAAATTACATCTGTTCTCTTAATATATGCATGCACATAACATTATATTTTAGCAATATGTACCTGCAGGGAGTACTACAGTCTGACTAATGTTTGGGACGACTAAGCAGACGTGCATCTTTAAGACTACACATTAGTTCCTCTGTGCTAACGTCTTTTATGCATTCAATTTTTTAGATTTGTACTCTGAAGGGTACGGTAGTAATTTTGTTTTGCTGTATCACACAGGGAAAATATCCCTCCAGACAGGGCATTAATGGCAGTAGATTCCCCATCCATGAAGATCATTAAATGTTCCTCTAAACACAAGGCAAATGAACATGTCAAACCCCACAGAATTCTGCTTCTTTTACTTTTTCTCTGTTAAATGCTATTTGAGCCTTCATTATGATTGTATTACAGGGCAGATTTACCAAAGAATCACTCCACTTTTACCTCGTTTTCATCTCTTGAAAATCCTGGGGCCATATCAGATTAAACTGGAGCAATTTTTGCACTGGTGCAACATTTTGATTAATCTGTCATATCTCTCCTTTATTTATTACTGAATTCCGGAAAAAAGGCTCTTTCCACAGCTGGCTAGGATATCTTACCTTTTCATATGACTCACGTTTTCTCATCTGGTGATTGTTTGACTCCCATGTATCAGGAACTAAGATCTTCACATCTCTGAAATAGAACCTTCTTTTCGTGGCTCTGAACAAGTAATAAGAAGCCTCAGTTACCATGTCCTGCCAGAAATGAAAGGGAAGGACAAGTCTGACTGCAGCTGCAAATATTGTTTGCAGTTTATTTTATGATTTGGAACTTTGGAGTAGCAGGATCCATAATTTGAAGAGAAAAAAAAAAATCAATGTAAATGTGTCATAGCAATTTTATTTAGTTTGAAATCAGCTCGCACCTTTTCATTGGAAGCTCAAGGCAAGTTACGTTCAGGTACAGTAGGTATTTCCCTTTCCCCAAAGGGTTTGCCTTACTATAGTGCCTATGCCCTACATAGGTATTTGAATCCCTATGGGAGGGCTACCTACTAACTCGGGGTGGGGATTAGGTATGAGCGTCGGGGGTTGGGGGCCACTTTCGCATTCCACATGAGACCTACGGACAGAACAGTGGTCTCTAGTGCAGATTTGCTGGCCGGAGTGAGGACGCTCACTCCAAGAGGAGATTTGGGCAACGTTCTCTCCACCTAGCATGTTGTTGCCCAGGTAGAGTGTCCATCAAGCTAGGTAGAGAGAACGTTGCCCAAACCACTTCTTGGAGTGAGCGCCCTCACTCCGACGGCCAGCAAATCTGCACTAGAGACCACTGTTCTGTCCGTAGGTCTCATGTGGAATGCGAAAGTGGCCCCCAACCCCCGACGCTCATACCTAATCCCCACCCCGAGTTAGTAGGTAGCCCTCCCATAGGCGCTCTCTCTCTCGCACACTGGGAAAACATTGTGTGCGGCGAAAACATCGCCGCACGCGATGTTTCCCCAGTGCACGAAAGAAGCCTCATTTGCATTGGTAACGCCCCCTAATGCGTTACCAATGAAATATTGGAAAATGAGGCCCTAGGTCTCGTAATGAGACAACGGAGGGTGAAGCGACTTGCTCAAGGTAGAAAGGAGCAGTAGCAGGATTTGAACACTGACTTCCTCCATTCTGCTGCTTGCTGATCTGATCACTATGCACTAACCAGGTCAGCATTACAGTACTTCTAATTTGCAAGACAAGGGAATAATTAATAGGGCAAAAGAGTGGCCTGATGGCTAGAGAAATGGATATGTAACCTCAGGAAGTCATATCCACCTCAGCTTGTAAGCTCTTTGAGGAAGAGGCATGTACCTGTAAGTAATTTGTCACTCAGCACTATATACAAAGTGAAATAAATATTTATGCCTTACCGCCTGCTGAAAAAAAAAAAAAAAGAAGGATAATCACAGGTTACCTAGTTTGTCTAACTACAGTCTTCTTCTCATGTCCTTGTCAAGCAGTGCCAGCCCTGAAGAGTTGTGACACCGCAGGCAGTAATGACTGAAGTGTCTAACCATGTTAACAGGGCTTTAATTATAAAGGACTTATTCACTTGAAAACAGGGCTCCACATGCCTGTCCAGGCAGCTGTGAAATGCTGCAATGGGAGCATGCAGCAGCATATTTTCCAGGTTAAAAATCACTGCTTTGTACTTTTCTTTTCAGGGCTGCATTATGATGAAGACTGAGAGATCTTGACAGTTTTTGTTCTGTGCTCTACAGAACATATATATATATATATATATTGATAGATAGAGAGAGAGAGAGAGAGAAACCATGAATCTAACAAGCTCTAAAATATTTGAATTTTGTAAAGTTAATAAAACACCAAATTGAGTGCAAATTAAAACCTTTCTTGCACTTTCAAAGGTGAGCTGATCTTGTAGAATCTGATCTGAAATGTAAAAATGCATTTGAGCCCCACTATTGTTCTCAAAGTGCTGCTGCCTCTTAAAATGATCTGTGCCGAGTTACGGCAGCTGAAGTGAATTTTATTTAGTTGTGGGAATAACCCACTTGACAAATTTTATTCTACTACTACCACTATTTATCATTTCTAAAGTGCTACTACATATTTTGAGCACTGTACAGATGCACATAAGAGACAGTCCCTGCTCCCTAGAGCTTACAATCTAGTCAAAGCAAACAAATATGACAGTATTGTAGAGTTCTTAGGATTTCCAGGCATAGAGCACCGCAGGGTGGAAAGCGTGGAGTCAGAAACCGGCGGTGGAGAAAGGTACTGTTAAGAGCATCTTGCCAGATGAAGAGAATTCACGAGGAAGGGTGTAGGAAGAGTAGATTGGTAATGAGGAGCATCAGAATGAATGCATTTATAAGAGCGTAAAAGAAGCTTGAATTGTATGTGGAAGCAGACTGGGAGCCAGTGTTGCAAGCTGAGGAGTTACATGGTCATAGCAATGCTGAAGATAAATAAGTCATGCAGCTGATTTTTGAATAGACTGCAGTGGAGAAAGACAGTTCAGCAGAAGGCTCGCAAAGAGCAAGTTACAGCAGTCTACGCAGGAGGTGGTAAGAAAGTGGACCAGCCTATTGGTAGCATGCTCAGAAAGGAAGGGATGGATTTTAGTGGTTATGGAGGAAGAAGCAGCACACTAGCAATGTTTTGAATGTGCATAGAGGAGAGAGAGGACCCCCAAGGTTACGGGCCGAGAGAATCGGGAGGATGTCCTCTTACCTTGATGTTTGTGATGAGAGTTTGGTTTTCTGGCACCAGAGGGTTAATAGCAATAACGATATTCTCAAATCCATTATCCTTCAGCTGCACTTTTGACTGCAGTGCATGTAAGTGCAGGGTCAGGATGAGGAAAGAGCTCCAAAGTACCATTCCAGACTGCTCTCTGCTGATCATTTCTGTAAGAAAATGGTTCCAGTGCCTCAGGATTTTTGTTCAGGGAGGAGAGTGAGTCTTCTCCAGTAGGGCAACCGGTTTGGGAGCTCTCCCATGCCAACTCTAACTCTGCAGTAGAGAATTGGGGAGGTTCCTGCTGGGTATGTCCCTTCCTGGAGAGCCACATTCTGTCTCTCTCTTTTACCAGTATAATGTTCATAATAATAATAAATGGCTAGGTTACATAATGTAAAAGTATATTTTCCGATCTTCTGTCTTAGACCCCTTTTTCTGGATGCTTAGGGCAAATGTACACTGTTGCATTTGATGTGGGGATTGAAATTAATGGTTCTTAGCTAATTAAAACAGCAAATTTTAAATCTGTATTGCATAGAAGGCATTGCTGCTTTGAAGTCTAATGGAAAATCCTAAAAAAACTGAACTTATTTAATTTGAATATATAGCCACAGTAAGTAGTGGTTATCATTTACATCAAACATAACCATAATTACAACCTGAGCAGGAGGCAAGATTTCTATAATAAGGGAATGTGAATGAGGCCAAGGATGGAAGGTGTGAAATTACTGTGTATCTCCCAACTGATTAGATTCAATCGGGCATGAGACTTGGTATGTGTGTTATTTTAACAACTTTATTTTATATTTACAAATTCATAAACCACCTCTCTAGTTGAGGTTACAAAGCGGTGTACGAAAGAATAGTTCAAGACAACAATTTAGACATAAAACAGACACAGTTGCATTAAAGTGATGCATTCAATTATCAAACAATTACCTCCTTCTTGTCTTTTTCAGCTGAAAAGTTCACATTCTTTAGCAGATTTTACAATGGGCTTTGACAGTATGCTCTGCTAATGTCCATTTCTACCCCCTTGCAGATCCACTTCTCACTAACACCACCATGATCTCCTTTCAAATAGCTCAAATAATGTTCATAACCATTCTAAATACATATGATAAAGAACTCTGCATACAGCGCTGTGCAGAAGGTGAGAAAGAACAAGTGCAGGCCGAGCTCCATGCTTCAGGGGCACCCACGGACAGCTGCCAGAGCCCTGTAGCTCCCTTGGGAAAGTCTCTTACGATTATACTGTAGATGCTGAAACTTCTGTTTCAGCTTTCACGAAACAGCACATGGGTGAACAGTGCTGAAAGGCATAGAAGATTCTAAATGCGCTAAAAAAGTAAATAAAAACATTGCCAACCTGAAGTGCCTTTTTAGTGGAGGTCCTGGTTAGAGGGCACATGCGAAGTATAAGAAGGCAGACGAGGCTGTACAAAGTTGCAGCTGAAGTGATGATGTTCTTGCCACATGTGGGCGGATCACCAGAAACGGAAGGCATTTCAGAACTAAAAAGCAAGATCTTAAAGGCAAGTTAGAGCATGAGCTCTAGGATAAAGCTAAGCAAATTCCAAAACTCATTATAGCATTAAAAGAGGTTGCAATTATTCACATACAAATAGTAATACAAAACTAGAAGTAAATGTGACTGAGGCCATTCTCGTGGAAGGTATTTGCAAGTAGAGGTGGAGAAGAGAATAAGAGGAAAAGGGGGAGAGGGATATAACAAGGAAAGGGGAAAGAGGTAGAAGAAGAGGGAGGGAAAGGAAAGAAGAATTCATTGAAAGAAAGAGAAAAACAAGAAAGTGGACTGAAAAGGAACATAAAATGGAAGAACAGATACAGAAAGCGAGTGAGAAAAAGAGAAAGCAGGCAGGGAAAAGCGGAGCAGAAAATAAAACCAGAGACATCAAAGGCTGAGAAACTCTTATTTTCTGAAGGAAATTAGTAATTAATTAATATAAAGAATCTCGGGACCCAGTTTGAAGCATTGTGGTCTGCATGCATGTCCCACACATAGGACTTATGTTCTAAACCCCCCCCCCCCCCACACACAAATCTGATGGGCTTTCTTTTTTCTTGCATCTATTTTCTTTCTTGGCAGGCTATATCCCAGACACGTCAAATTGGCTCACTAATTCTTTTTTTTTTTGGGGGGGGGGGCGTGGGTGTAAGAAAACTTAAAAGAACATTTCTTAGGTATTAGAACATTGCAGATTTTGGGACTAGACTGGGGGAGACTTCCCCATATCTCTTAGAAACTGCTAGCTCACTGAATTCATTGCTAATACCGTGGGAGAAAGTGTCCCAGGTTTGTCAATCTGGTAACCTTATAGCAGGAGCACCAGTGTGGCACAAAAGAACCAGTAGAAGAGAACGGAGGCAAAAATGGTGCGCTCGTGACTTGATCCGATGGTGGTCCAGCCTGTTCTCCACTCATGGCACCCGCATGTGCCGTTTTCTATGTGACCAGAAGCATGTGCCAGCAGAAAAATTGGAGGCAGACTGCTGTTGTATTAGGGGAATCAAACTGGAAAGAGAGAGGATAGTTGGTGAACTGAGACAATCCAACAAGTGGATTCCCCCCCCCCCCCAAATACTGTAAGCAGCCGTGGACTGCAGCAGGAAAAAGGAAGAATGAGCAGCAGGCGCTACAAGCGCCATTATCGGCAGAGGCCGCTGGAACCAGCCCTTCAGCAATGGCGTGGAGGGCAGCAAGTACAGCAGAAGCCATTAGGACTGGCCTTGGCAGTGGTGCTTGTGATGCCAGGAAGAGCAGCAGGGACCGGCTCTGGCCCTGGAGGAGTTAAACTGGGGCAGCCACTGGGCTGACACTGCAAGCAACACAATAACAGGGCTGTGGAAGCACTAGGGGGCTGCCTGCAGAAGCACAGTTAGGGGGTGAACCCAACGGTGGTGCCTCCTTCTTTCCACTTGTGTGGGCCCAGAAGAGGAAGTAGCGTTGTTTGGATCCGTGTGGGCAGGAAAGAGGAGATGTCGTTGCTGCCACCTGACATGATTTTGTCTGCTGCTCAGCCTCATCATACCCTGATTCAGACTACTATGACCATACCTGGGAACTATCAGATTTGGCCCGGAGACTCTGGAATTCTAAAAGAATTACCGGGTCTCCGGGCCAACACCGGAAATCTCCTGGTGCTGCAGCAAAACAAATCTGCTTGGACCCGGAAAGAAAAACGTCATTGGTCTTGCATGGCTGAAAAAGGAGAAACTTGACAGTGATTTCTACCATCTCCGGACCTTTTTAACGCTTAACTTCGCTTCCTCGTGACACCACCTGCTCCTGGCACAGCCTGTTTCCTGTATCCAGCCACTTGCCCGCCCCATCCTGTTTGCCTTGGCCAATCGACATTGCGATTTCCTGCCCGTGCATCAAACGAGGAGTAAGAAACAGGCAGTATCCACTTCCGCAGCACAGGAGGAGAAGGAAGAGGCTGCTGCTCCTCCAGGAGCCCAGTTTACTTAGAGTCTGCTGTGTGTTTTGAAAGGGGGGAGGGAGAGAATGAATGAGCATGTCTGTGTGTATTTGTGTAGGAAGAAGAGATCTGAGAGTGTATGTAGGTGAGTAGGAGAGAGCTGAGTGCAAGTGAGCATGTGAATGGGCATATGTGCATGGAAGAGGGAGAGACATGAGTGTGTTGATGGGAAAATGGCAGAAGTAAAGGTGTAAATGGACATGTGAGAATGTGAGAGAATGAGCAGTGAAAGTAAGTGTGAACACGTGTTTATGAGAGCAAATCTGTGAGCATCCGGCCCCACTGTGCAGTTGCCCTCCCCCCCGCTAATCTCAGGGTGACTGGAAGTCAAAAGTTCCCAGGTATGAGTCACACAGGACTTCAAGCGCACATGCTCAAGCTTCCTGTACTATGTGTTTTATAGCAGTGCTGTGATCAGAACTGCAGCCCTCAAGAAACGTTCAGGGTGTGCCCTGCTGTGGGTCAGAGTGGGTGTAAGGGGTGGGAGTTCGGTTCTCTGATCACTGATGGTACATGGAGGTGGGGGTTAATGATTATAGACATTGGGATAATGCGGGAATGGGCTGGGGAGTTGGAATTCACTTCTAGTGCTACAGAATCTACATTTGTCTGTTTTGTTGAGTTGTTTTCTATGCTGGTTGTATACCATCTTGTCTATAGTCCCAATGTCCTGTGATGTAATAATCAATCACTGTTCTTTAGGTTTAGGTTAACCAATGTGCTGTAGAGTAAGACTTTTCTGTGTTTTTGTTAAACTCAGTCTACTAATGGATATTTTGCTTTTTTTAAAAAATGTTTTCTAGACAAACATGGATCACATAAGAATTCTGATATTTGGTCCAGGGGTAAAGCAGGACACCCTGCCTCCTGGGAATCAGAAGGCTGAAGTCAAGAGAGCAAAGTGTTCCTAAATTGGCTCATAGAAGACTTTCTGCTTATGTGGGTCCCAAGTATTAGTTGGATATCCTGAAAACCCGACTGGCTGGCGGGCCCTCCCGGACAGGGTTGGGGACCACTGCTGTAGAGGGCAGCTGAATGTGCAGAAAAAAGTGCGCAAAATCACCGCTGCATCCTATCACGTGGCGCACAGAAAGAAGCCTAACACTGGGGGCTAGCCCACCCGGGCTGCCTAGTTCCCATAACCCCCACGGCAGCAGGAACAAATGTCAGAATGGCACACTGAGCACAGATATAAAAGGAAGTCCTACAACCCTTCTATTCTGTGTCTAACATTTTTTTTTTTTTTTTAAACTTACCTGAGCTCAGCTTTCCCAGCCAAGTACAGAGATAGTCTCCGGCTGCGGGGGAGAGGGCATATTCTGTCACTGCCGTGCTTGGCTTCCTGAACCCGCTGCCTTTCAGCTGCTTAATTCAGCTAAACCCACACTGGCTGAAGAACCAGCTATCGGATCAAGGCACTTCTCGGAGGGATCATGGAAATCACTTCAGGAATTTTCAACTGGGGGAGGGACCATTAGGTATCAACACAGGAGAACAGGGCAACTCAAATCTTCAATTAATTCTCCTCTAAATTTTGAAGCAATCCCCAGTAGGGAAATGCACATTCACCATCTGCTGGAGATGGAGAATACTGGCAGACTGATGTCACTGCAAGGGTATATATTTATATACTGCAATGTCAGTTTTACTCCATCTCCATCTGCTGGTAGATGTGCATAATCCACTGGCCTTGAATCCATCTGTCTAGATGCTAGGAAACTGTGGATTACCTTTCAACGAGGAGATGGGGGAGAGTACTTCAATATCTCTTCCTAGCCATTTATTAGTCATTTGCCAGCTTTGTAAATAATGTGAAATAATAGGGTTATTCCTGTCCAAAGTGGAAATAACTCGAGATCCAGAAGGGAAACCTAATAATGCAAATAAAGTATAGCCCTCTGTCTGGTGTTCCTCCAGTTCTAGCCAGGCAAGAATTGGGTTTTGATGAGACCAATTTGTTAAACTAGTCAAACAGACTGCTAAATAATATAGAAACAAATCTGGAATCTCTAGTCCCCCACAATCCTGGCAAGTCGCGAGGTCTTTAGACTAATATGAGGGACCTTTCCCTGCCATAAAAAGGAGAAAGTCCCACTCAACTTTTTGAACTCATATTGAGGAATCCTGCATGCTAAATACTGAAATACAATAGGCGAGGGCCACCATCTTCAATAAATATGCCCTTCCCAACAGAGAAAAGCAAAATCCCATCCACCTAATTACATCCATTGTTAACTTTCAGATGACTACATGATAATTTAATTTATAGAGGGATATGACTCATTCTGAATGCTGGCAACAGCAGCAGCAGTGAGGAAGCTTTGGCAGTCATATGTGGCAACAAAGATAACTGAGCTGGCTGACCTCATCATACCAACTTCTACTTTCTCCTGCACTTGTATATAGAGGGAATTGGTCCATTGTGATGGGTGCATGTGTGTCTCTGCCCCCTCTCTCCCTTTGTTTTAAAATTTAGACTCATGGGGCTTTCAGTGCTTCCCTAGCTCTTCTTTTTACGAGTCCTCTCCGGGTCCACATTGTCTGCCCCTTGCAGGTTGGTGTGTCACAAACATTTTTTGTCAAAGTAGGTGTGCCTTATGCTTGTAAAAGTTGAGGGACACTGTTTTAATGGATGCTGTATTGACATCAGAGCAGGATTAAGGGAGCATGCACCCAGAGGGGAAGGAGGGGAGTTCCTCCTCCTACTGAGTTGGGAGGGTAGGATCCCTCCCCACCCCTGTCCCCTCAAAGTCTAGGCTGCAGCAGCAACAGAAGAGCAAGTAAAAATCAACAAGGGCCCTCGCATGCTGCAGAATCCGCTAGCACCCTGCTTCTCATTACCATGGAAACATGTGTGAGGGGTGGGGCGCCGCAGGTTCCAGCGCCAGAGGGCTGCTGAAGTCCCTGCTTTGATTTTTCTTCATCTTCCTTGCAGTAACTGGAGCTTGTGCCACAGGATAAGGTAAACAGCAGTATGGCAGGAGATCTGGATTTAGTTTTAGGCAGTGGCAGGGAATCTCTAGCGCTGGAGGCAGGTGTCTACATTGCCTATGCCTAAATCCAGGCCTGGATGACATGATTGTATATATTTCCGAATCCAATAAACTTTATTAAACTAATGGCTCACTTCCTCAAATTAACGACACAGTACTAATCAAAAAATGTTTTGATTAGTACTATGATTGTATATATGACATGACTTATTCTCTTAATCTTCCTGTAGACATAGCCTTGGTTGAATCTTTTATTTAAGCCATTTTATATTCTGCAATATCCCAAAGTAGCCCACTGCAGATTACAAAAATAGTCATAGTAAATAAAATAAAATAAAATAGCAACAACAATAGGACATAAAATAGCTCATAGAAACTCAAAATATAGGTAAAAGCAGTCATCCAAAACGTGAAGATTGTCCGCTATAGGGATCATAACTAAAATAACAGTCCAAGGTAGCAGAACCAGAGCATTTTCTATAGTAGCTTCAATGCTCTAGAATTTATTTCCTTTGGATGTTAGATTAGATGGAAGTTATCTTTCTTTTCAAAAGAAGGTTTAAAGCATGACTAATCAATAATATTTTGAAGCATACTTGGGCTGTATAAGTATATAATGGTCTATAAGTTATGGAGTATGGGTTTCATTAGAAGTGACTGTTAGCCTGATGTTATGGCTTTAAATTGTATGTTTTTGCATTGTATAACTGTTTTATTATACATCACTTCGGAGAACCCGATCGGGCAGGGAAAGCTGCAGCTAAGTAATTTTAAATACATAAATAGTACTATCCAGCTAAATAAAGAAAGCTACAGAATAAAATTACTCAAAGGCTTGCATAAAAAGTTATAAGGATTTTTTTTTTTACAAATTATAATAAAGGAGATGGCTTTGGTAGAAAGACATAGGGAGATAAAATGGCGAGGGAGAGATTTAGAGGAATTTTGGAAAAGGGAGTGCAACAAAAGAAAGCGAAGAGGACGGAAAAATAATACAGGAAAATGGAGAGAACTAAGATGGAAGAGACTAAGAAAGGCAATAATAAATAAAACAAGAGACAAAATATTAGAAAATGATTTATTAAGTTATCACCTCCCGCCCCCAGGGACTGTTCACGCGCTCAGCAGTTTGAATATTGTCCAATCGGAAAGGTCGACGAGCGCAACGGAAGCGCCAGCGGTTGCTAGGGAAGCCCTAATGGAGAAGTCGCTGGAGAGCAAGGTTTGAAACAAAAGGAGAAGGTGAGGCCTGCTCGCTACATTAAAAATAAAATAGAAATTAACCGGAGATCACTAATAGCCAGCAAGGTGAGAACAAGGAAGCGTGAAGAGGAAGGCAGTGCGAAAGAAGGACCCGTATTCTCAGGGCCAGTCCTGTATTTTAGAGGAGAGTCCCAGAATTTTTAAGACCTGAAACGGGCCACCGAACGAACCTGTTCTGCAAACAGGTCCTGTTCGGTGGTCAGCAGCTTACATAATAGAAATGGTCGTCACGTGGAGCAGGGTTTAGCTGGCAGGGAAAAGCTCGTGGTGTGTCCCGAATCGGGAAAGAATGGGCGTGGGGCTCTTGGCGTCCACATACGCGGCCAGGGGAGAAGGAGGCAGCTCTCTGAGATGGCTGGGGTGACAGTCAGCCGGCCCCTACCTTTTTCTCCTATTTTCCGACACCCGGAGTTGCGGTTGCTGATTTTCGTTTCCCATCCCGACTGGACTGTCCCCGCTTTTCTTTTCCCTCCCACCCTCCCGGCAGTTGTAATTATTGTTTCTCGTCTCTCTGCTTGGACACTGAACCTGTATCTGCCTCTCTTTTTCCTCCTTTTCATCAATCAGGTCTCGTAACCAAAAAGGGGAGGAGTGGAATGAGGTGGACTCTTGAGCTTGCGTGGTTGTATGTGGTGGGTGGAGACTATTTTAAGGCAGGGGGAATATCTGTAGATGGGAGGAGGTTTTGTTTTAGATGTGCCTATCGGGAAGGAGTGTATTCGTGAGCGCAGAAGGGGATGGGGTTATATGTGATGGAGATTATAATCGAGAATTTAGACGCCGTTAATAGTAGACGAAAGAGAGGGGTTGAGGTATTGACTTAAGAAGTTCAGATGTGTTTATTTTTGTTACATTTTTTTGAGGGCGTAAATGAACTTGAATAAAGGTGAGCCGGTTGATATAGTGTATCTGGCTTTCCAGAAAGCATTTGATAAAGTCCCTTATGGGACACTTCTTAGGAAATCAAAAAGCCATGGGATGGGGGCAATGTTTTACGGTGGATTGCCAGCTGGTTAAAAGAGAAAACAGAGAGTAGGGTAAATGGTAAATTTTCCCAAATGGAAAAAGGTAAACAGTGGTGTGCCCTAGGGATCTCTTCCGGGACCACTGTTTTTCAATATATTTATAAATGACCTGGAAATGGGAACAAGTGAGATGATCAGAGTTGCCAATGCCCCCTCAGCCGTCTCTTCTCCAAGCTGAAAAGTCCTAACCTCTTTAGTCTTTCCTCATAGGGGAGCTGTTCCATTCCCCTTATCATTTTGGTAGCCCTTCTCTGTACCTTCTCCATCGCAATTATATCTTTTTTGAGATACGGCAACCAGAATTGTACACCGTATTCAAGGTGCGGTCTCACCATGAAGCGATACAGAGGCATTATGACATTTTCCATTTTATTCTAATAATTCCCAACATTCTGTTTGCTTTTTTGACTGCCGCAGCACACTGAACCGACGATTTCAATGTGTTATCCACTATGACGCCTAGATCTCTTTCTTGGGTTGTAGCACCTAATATGGAACCTAACATTGTGTAACTATAGCACGGGTTATTTTTCCCTATATGCATCACCTTGCACTTATCCACATTAAATTTCATCTGCCATTTTGATGCCCAATTTTCCAGTCTCACAAGGTCTTCATGCAATTTATCACAATCTGCTTGTGATTTAACTACTCTGAACAATTTTGTATCATCTGCAAATTTGATTATCTCACTCGTCGTATTTCTTTCCAGATCATTTATAAATATATTGAAAAGTAAGGGTCCCAATACAGATCCCTGAGGCACTCCACTGCCCACTCCCTTCCACTGAGAAAATTGTCCATTTAATCCTACTCTCTGTTTCCTGTCTTTTAGCCAGTTTGCAGTCCACGAAAGTACATCGCCACCTATCCCATGACTTTTTACTTTTCCTAGAAGCCTCTCATGAGGAACTTTGTCAAACACCTTCTGAAAATCCAAGTATACTACATCTACCGGTTCACCTTCATCCACATGTTTATTAACTCCTTCAAAAAAAGTGAAGCAAATTTGTGAGGCAAAACTTGCCTTGGGTAAAGCCATGCTGACTTTGTTCTATTAAACCATGTCTTTCTATATGTTCTGTGATTTTGATGTTTAGAACACTTTCCACTATTTTTCCTGGCACTGAAATCAGGCTAAGTGGTCTGTAGTTTTCCGGATCGCCCCTGGAGCCCTTTTTAAATATTGGGGTTACATTACCTATCCTCCAGTCTTCAGGTAAAATGGATGATTTTAATGATAGGTTACAAATTTTTACTAATAGGTCTGAAATTTCAAGGCTATGGGTTTCAATCAAATTATCAACAAACCCACCCATAAAGCAGGTCATACTTTAGACCTCATCTTCATAAACTCTGGCTTATCACATTCTACCCCCCCTGAATGCACCCCAGTCCCCTGGTCGGACCATTCATTGATTTCCACCATCCTCACGAGAAAAGAATATCCCAACTCTCACCCCACTCAATCTACTTTTCACTACAGAAGATCTTGCTCCCCTGAGATCCTTAGTGAGCACCTAACAAAGGAACTACTCAACCTAGATGTCTCAACACCCAACTCAGCGCTGCTCTCATGGCACAGCATCACAGAATCAGTAGCAAACAAAATATGCCCTCTTACAACCAGAAAAATCAATCAGACGTCTAACAGGAAACAACCATGATTCTCCGATGAACTCAGAAAACTTAAACAAAACCTCAGACAGAAAGAGAAAAAATAGCATAAGACCCCATGCCCGAGCACACTAGCCACCTACAAATCAGCCTCCACTCCTACAGGACCTCCACTCTTCAAACATAAAAAGATTTTTACGCCCACAGAATCCACGACCTCGTTTTTGATGCCAAGGCCTTATTCTCCTATGTATCGGAACTCACAAAAACCATCACCCCACCCATCCCGGATGATCAAGCACAATCAAAGGCAAATGAACTCGCAACTTTCTTCCAGAGCAAAATATCCAACCTACTAACACTCCTGCCCATCAACCCTACCTATATTCCCATCTACATCTCTCTCTCTTCAAACACCAGAACCACATTGGATTCATTTGCACCTACATCCGCCCTAGAGATAGAATCCTTAATAAAGAAAATGAAACCCTCATACCATCCCCTCAATCAAATCCCAACTAAACTACTGCTATCGGTGCCAGATGCCATTTCTAAACATCTAGCGGATATCATAAACTGCTCATTATCCCAAGGAATTTTCCCTGACGTACTGAAACTCGCCACTCTCAAACCCCTGCTCAAGAAACCAAACCTTGACCCTAAGGAACCCAACAATTTCCGCCCCATCTCCAATCTGCCGTTCGTTGCTAAGATTATGGAAAAACTAGTCAATAACCAACTATCAGACTACCTGGAAGACCACAAAATTCTCCACCCAACGCAATACGGATTCCGCAAATCTTTAAGCACAGAGACCCTCCTCATCTCCCTCAAGATCATCTCCTCATGGGGCTGGACACTGGGCACTGAGAAGTGTCAGCTACCCCACAAGTCGGTGGTGGTGGAGTCTGCTCTAAAGAAGATGAAGAGATCGAAGACTCATGCCTCTGTTCCCCCTGGCAAGGACCACAGGGTGTGGGATGTGGTGGGTAGGAGAGTGTTTCAGGGCTCATGTTGGCAGCCTGTATCATCTCCTATCTTTTATACATGACCCAATACACCCGTAACCTCTGGAAGCAACAGGATGTTGCGAATGGCCCAGCAGCACCAGGAGGCCCTTATGTCCATTGTCCAACAGGGCCTTGATTGTGGGAAGCACGAGGTGCGTGCTACCTATGATGTCTTTGAGACGGTGGGTTGGGTTGCGGCTGCTGTTATTTCTGAGAGGTATCTAGCTTGGCTCCATGCCTCGGATCTTCGTCCTGAAGTTTAGGAGCGGCTAGCTGATTTACCTTGCACCAGAGATAATCTTTTCGGTGACAAGGTGAAAGGATGTAGTCGCACAGCTGAAAGATCACCATTAGACCATCCAGCATCTGTCGGCCAGAGTCTCTGCCTCCCTATCCTCTAAGAGGTCTTTCTGACCAGGGCCGAGGAGGCCTTTCTACAGGCCGCGGAAGTACTACCCTCCTGCCTCTTGCTTCCGCCCACAGCAGGCAAGCTCCAGGAGCTGGTTCCGACAGCAGAGGGGCCCCAAGCCTCAGCCAGCATCCAGGCTAGCTCTTCTATGGGGTTTTGATGGGCTGTGAGGGAGCATAAGCCAGTGGTCTCTACCAGTGTTGGAGGACCCACTAGTCGGGGGCCATCTCCTGTTCTTTGCGGAGATCAGTGGGTCCTGTCCATTATCCGTCCATTATCTGTCCTGTCCATTATCTGTCACAGGTACAGACTGAATCTCATGGCTATTCCACTGGATTTGCCACCATGTCCACTTTGGGATCCCATCTCGCATCTGGAACTGGTCCGAGTGGAGCTGTCCACCCTTCTAATGGCTAGGGCAGTGGAGCCCGTTCCTCGGGGACATCAGGGACAATTACTTCTTGATTCCAAACAGAACAGGAGGCCTCTGTCCCATCCTCGATCTGTGAGTGTTGTGTCCGGTTCCCGTCGCCCTATTTCCACCCTCCTTACCTCTTTAGCGCCTTCCTCTTCGTCCGCGGGAAGATTGGCTGCCACAGCGTCCTTGTGCCGAGGCCCTCCGGCGTCCCCGGACCGGCTAGATGCTGCAACCCGCCATGTTTCCTGGAGGCCTAGGGGCGCACGCGCGGCATGGCCACGACTGAAGTACCGGCGATGGCACGAACCTCGGGGGGCATCCCCCGACGATGACGTCACCCGCGACGGATATATAAGGTCTTAGAAATTGCTAACAGATCGAATTAGCAAGGAATGACTACGGACTTGTTTTGACTTTCCAAGCTACTCTGCCTCCTCGGACTTACTAGGGGTACCCGTTCCTCGGGGGCCTCGCTCTCTCCTTTGTTTTTCAGGTGACAGTCTGGAACCGGTACTCGCTCCTCGAGGGCCCTCATTCCCAGACTTATTCGGAACTCTCTTCTGCCTGGAAGTCATCACTGCCAACTACATCAGTGAGTTACCATCACTCTCTCAGAACTTTCCCTGGAACCAGGTACTCGCTCCTTGAGGGCCTATTCATTCCAGCTCCTGGGCTTCTATGAGACATTGTGTGAGTGTTACCATCTGGTTCAGAATACTATCAATGAGCACCGGAGCAATTTAAGAAGGATTGCTACAAGCACATGAAAAGCCACAAAATGAATCCTTCATAATAAATTTATCCCTTCACTCTATTGAATTTCAACACTCAAAAAAGAGTACAATAATTCACAAATATTGATTGGTATTGCAAAACATTTTTGTGGAAGGAGAGGAACGTTTCATATGCAGTTATCATAGATCCCCACCGGGGGTAATATGATGGTGAATATAATCATAAACGGACCTCCTCCATCCTGTGTGAACCATCGACATGTGAAAATGCTAAAGTGAAAAAAATTTTTTTCAAAAAACTTTTTTTGTTGTCTATATAAAATATTTGTCTTGCTGATCAAGGTGAATAAAATCACTCCCACGGTAAACTTGTTTCAAATTGACACTCCCGGCAGCCTTATTAAATGATCCCGACAAAGGGTATAGATGGAACTGTTAAAGCGCTTGTAAAACAACCTAGATAGGCATAATAGGCAGTCTCTAATGGCTTAAAAAATAAGCTCATACAACACCCCGACTTATCTGATGGTTTAAAGGGTCACCGACGTAGCCACGTTTCAGGTCCGTTCAAGGACCTTTCATCAGGGAAAATAGTCCTCTTGTGATATTTTATCGGTGGATGTTGAGCCGTTGCCTGCTAGGTCTGAAGTATAAGTCCTTAGACTCTATCCAAGGCTGACCATCTGGTTCAGTACATGAACTCTGCATACCCTGCCTACTCACTATACAGCTCAGCCTCCAAGGATTGCTGTTCCAGTATCTGAGGGACTATAGCCCAGCCGGACATTCCAGCTCACTACTGCCATCTCTGGTGGTTCAGTATACTGTCTAATAAAAGAACTAGTGTGTGTCTGTCTCCATACTCTGAGCCTGACCGGTGGTTCCTCTCGGGATCTTCCCTCGGGGGCGTGGTCATCTGCCACCGGTCCAAGGATCCACCCACAACTCTCCTAAATAACAACAGATTGTTATTCCCAAGCAGACTGTTAACTCCGAACCGAACAGTGAGCCTTGAACAAATTTCTAAAAAGAGAGAAATTCAAGATGGAATCCTTGGGTACCTTGATTCCTCCCTTGCAGAGAGGGGACTGACTGCTCCCTCACCTGAAAGATGCCTACATCCACATCGAGATCCTCCCAAGTCACAGGAAGTATCTCTGTTTTGTAGTGGCTTGTTAGCATTTTCAGTACCACGTGCTCCCGTTCAGCTTGGCCTCCGTGCCATGGGTCTTCACAAAGTGTTTGGCCGTGGTGGGAGCCTATCTGTGCCAGTAGGGTATCCAGGTTTTCCCATACCTGGACGACTGGCTGGTCAAAAGCAGCACCCAGGCAGGATCTTTGCGGTCGTTACACTGTACCATTCGAGTTTTGGAGTCCCTCGGGTTCCTGATCAATTACCCGATGTCCCATCTCCATCAGTTGTCATTGCTGGATTTCATAGGAACCGTGTTATATGCGATGCAGGCGAAGGCCTTTTTGCCTTGTGATAGGGCATGTACGTTGATGTCCCTGGCGGAGGAAGTCCAGCAACGCCAGCCGGTGTCCGTGTGGTGTATGCTGCAGCTTCTGGGCACATGGCTGCCATCATCCATGTCACTCCTTTCGCCCGTCTGCATATGCGCCAGGCCTAGTGGTCCCTGCGATTTCAGAGGCGTCAGGTGACCCAAGGCCTTCAAATCTGCTTCAGGTTTTTCCCTCTTTCAGGCTTCCCTGTCTTGGTGGAGGCCCCATTCCAATCTAGAACAGGGCATATCTTTTCAGGCTCCTCCCACCCAGATTGTGCTTTCCATGGATGCATCCTACCTGGGATGGGGTGCCCATGTAGAAGGCCTCCACACCCAGGGTCTTTGGACCAGCTGAGAAGCTCTGTGTCAGATAAACTTCTTGGAGTTGTGGGCGATCTGGTACACTCTGTGGGCCTTCCAAGATTGTCGGTCCAGATGAGGATCACCTTGTTGGATAGGCAATCAGGTAGCCATGTGGTATATCAACAGGCAGGGGGGCACCAGATCCTTTGTCAGGAGGCGGTGCAGATCTGGGTCTGGACGCTGGATCAGGAGATGTTGCTCCAGGCCGTGTACTTGGTCGGTGCAGAGAACGTGGTGGCGGACAGGCTGAGCTTAACTTTCAGGCCCCATGAGTGGTCTCTGAAGCAGGAGGTGGCAGATTGGATTTTCCATTTTTGGGGAACCCCGGACATGGATCTATTTACCTCCCCCTACACCAGGAAAGTTCCTTGGTACTGCTCCCTGTCCAGGTTGAATGGCAAGCCAGCCACGGACGCCTTTGCCCTTCACTGGGGGACAGGCCTCCTGTACATGTATCCTCCACTCCCGTTAGTATCGAAGACCCATTGGCCGAGATAAGTTTGGTTCCCGTTCCTACGGAATCTCTCCCGGCAGGTTCTGATCTGTTGGGGACTGCCCCAGAAGTTCTGATGCAGGATCAGGGCAGGTTGCACCATTCCAACCTCCGGGCCCTTTCCGTCACAGCCTGAGTGTTGATCTTGCGACCTCTTGACCTTTCGGAGAAGGTGTCTCGAGTCCTGGTGGCTTTGAGAAAGCCTTCCACCAGGAAGTCTTATGCTTTGAAATGGAGATTTACCATCTGGTGTGAGCAGAAGGGTCTCAACCCCTTCTCCTGCCTTACCCGGCAACTCCTGGATTACCTACTGCACCTCTCAGTGGCTGGGCTTAAAACCAACTCCGTTCGGGTACATCTGAGTGCTGGAAGTGCTTACCACCAGGAGGTGGATGGTTTGTTCATCTCTGAGCAGCCCATAGTAGGGTGATTCATGCATATGTTGCTTCAGCTGAGGCTCTCCACAGTTTCCTGGGACCTTAATATGGTGTTGGCCCAGCTGATGAAGCCACTGTTTGAAGCGCTGTGATCCTCTGCTCGCAAGTATTTGACCTGGAAGGTCATATTCTTGGTAGAGATCATGTTGGCACGCAGAGTCAGTGAACTGCATGCCTTGGTGACTTACCCGCACTATACAAGATTTTTCTATGACAGGGTGGTTCTGTGCACACTCCCTAAGTTCAGGCTGAAGGAGGTGATGGATTTCCATCTTAACGAATCCATCATCTTGCCTACTTTCCTCCCTAGACCTCATTCCAATCAAGGGGAACAGGCGCTGCACACACTCGATTGTAAGAGGGCCTTAGCCTTCTACCTGGACCAGACAGCAGGCCACAGACAGTCCACCCAACTCTTTGTCTCTTTTGACTCTAATAGGCTGGGACCTGATTTGGTGTCTGTTGGTCCCATTTTTTTTGGGTCCAGTCTGTAGTAGGGATTCATCTACTTGAGGACTACCATCCTGCTTGTCCTAGGAGAAAACGAAGTTGCTTACCTGTAACAGGTGTTCTCCTAGGACAGCAGGATGTTGGTCCTCAGGAAACCCACATGCCACCTCACAGAGTTGGGTTCTCCTGGTTTGTTGTTATTTTTTTCATAATCTACTTACGAAACTGAAGAGAGACCCTGCATGGATTGTGGCATGCTAGGCATGCTCAGTGTACCAAAGTTTCTAGAAACTTTGACAGAAATTTTCCATGCTGGGCTCCATCTGATGATGTCATCCACTTGTGAGGACTTTTTTTTTTTTTTTTTTTAACAAACTGACTGCATCTTACTTTCCCAAGTCTCCAGCACATTTAGCAGTTAAAAGTCCATCTAATACATTTGTGTCTTCATCAAAATCAGCATACTATAGAAGAATTAATACATTTTTTTTATGATGAAGTGGGATAGTCCTAAGAGAATGCCTTTTTAAGTGTTAGCTAAGTCTTAAATTATCCAAGATGTTTGTTTTGGGACAGCGTTGTTCAGTTGACTTTTGATGGCGTACTGGAGGCATCTAGTGGCTGCTTAGAGTTATTGCATCAATGTGTCAGTTTTGATTATTCTGTGAATTTCTAGTCCTCAAATGGTAAGATTATCCAGTTACTTCTGAAAAGTTTATATTCTCTCTAATAATAGTTACATTCACTTCCTTATTAAATTTCAACAGCTAAGAGATGGAAAATATATCCTTTTTACCTTTTTCAAGTCTTCAATCATTCTTATATATTTATGTTTATATTCTCTACTGCTAAATTTTTGTCCATTCTGTGCCTTGAATGGCCATCAAAAAAGTTTTCAAGTTAATCTCATAAGATAGAACCTACTTGCTTTTGAGGAGGCAGCTCCACTGTCTCCTTTTGCACTGCATTGTTGACTTACAGGCCCTCAAGGAGGTTGTATTCACTGTCTACTAAATCTGATGGCTGCATTGCCAGGCTCCAGCTCCAAGGCAATCTCTACTCTCTATCCAGAACTACTAATACAGTAGTCCCCAAATTCATTTCTGTAGATTTCAAATTACTGGCAAGTAAATGATCGTGAAATACCAGACCCCCCAACGGGAATTCTGGCATCTCCATTTTGCTTCAAATATGCCATTATTTAATTTATGCAATTTTTATATACCATTGCACGGAAAAAAAATTCCATCTCCACGGTTTACAATATGACAAATTAAAAAATAAATACATATAGAATGAATAGAAAGTTTACAATTACATCAATATAAAATTATTATAGACAAATTAGATAAGATCAGATAAAATTCACTTAAAAATAGATTACAATATAAGTGGAAAGAGAAAAAGAGAAAAAAGCAGTATGTGGGTCTCAGCTATTGGCTTGGGTATCATTCTCAAATGCCTGTTGGAACAGCCAAGTTTTTAGGTCTTTTTAAAATTTCTTCATATTTTGTTGGAGCCTTAGTTCAGGTGGTAATCTATTCCAGTGTTTAGGCCCGGTAATCAAAATTGAAAGATCTCTTACTTCACACAAGTGCACGGATCTTAACGTGGGTATTGATAAATAATACATAAAGTTTTATGCATTATTCTGTATTCTACAGGCAGCCAATGTAATTCTCGAAAGATAGGAGTAGTATGGTCCTTCTTTTTTGAATTGGTTAAGATGCGTGCTGCAGTATTTTGGAGTACCTGTAAAGGACGAATTGTCACTTTTGGAAGGCCTAACATTGTGGAGTTACAATAATCTAATCTAGTGAATAGCATTGTTTGCAGTATGGATCTAAAATTTTCATGTGAAAAAAATGATTTAAGGCGACTCAACATCATTAATTTTCCGAAACTTTTTTCACTTTTTTTGTTATGTGTGATTTAAAATTTAGCTCGTTATCTATAAACACTCCTAAGTTCCTTGTTGTATCAGCTAGTTTAAAATCTAGATTGCTGTTAAGCTTAATCGCTTTCTGTTCATATTAATAGTTTTTCTCTCTAAAACAATAAATACTGATTTTTCTATATTTAAAACTAATTTCATTTGTGCAAGTAATTGACCAACAAATTTTTTAAATACATTTCACCCAATTTCAGGGTTGATTCTAGATCGCTCTCTATAGGAAATAAAATCTGAATACCATCAGCGTATATAAAATAAGTTAAACTCAAACCGGTTAACAAGTGGCTTAGGGGAAGTAAGTAAATATTAAAAAGTGCGGCTGATAAGGCCAAACCCTGGGGCACCCAGTTGATAACTTTAACTTATCAGAAATGGTATCCTTGATTTTTACAGCAAATGTTCTATTATTTAAGAAGGATGTAAACCATTTTAATATAACATCAGTGAGTCCTATTTCCTGTAATCTAGCAAGAAGAATTTCATGATCAACCGTATCGAACTTGGCGGACAAATCTAAAAGGACAAGCAAATAGCGTCGGCCACTATCAAACCCTCTAAGAACATTGCAAGCTTCCTCTACCACAGGGATGTACAAACTACGGTCTGTGGGTCAAAGCAGCCCATGAAGACCTTTCTTCTGGCCTGCCTATCCTGTGCAAACGCTGCATTATATGCTCCGACTTGACCCCCTAAGTGTCTGCCTGGCAAATTGTCATCAGTGTAACACTCTCTAGGTGACATGCTTCAAAAGTGCAATGGTGTCATTTAATGATGTGCTGGTAGTGAGGAGAGGCCCCCAAATGATGGCGCACTGGCAGGGTTCCCCCACCCAGTAAAGAGAGGCCCCATGCTGCTGTGGATCTTATGGTGACCTGCTAGCAGGCCTCTATCATCTAGCTAGCAGGAAGATGACACCCTGGGGAGGAGGGATGAGTCATATAGGTTCTAAGTAAAAGAGAAGGCATATGAGTGAGTAAGGGAATGAAAGGGGTGGTAGAGAGGCTTGGGAAGGGGGTGAGGGTAGTGAATGATTGAAAGGAATGAGTAGGAGGGAAAGAGTAAGTGATAGAGAGGAAGGGAGTGGGTGGGAGGGAGGCATGAGTGACTGAGTGGGAAGGGGATGAGAATGAGGAAATAGAAAAGGGAATGGGTTGAGTGACTGCGATGGAAGGGGACTGAGTGGGAGGATGAGTGACAGAGAGGAGGGATGGGAGGGAAGGGGTGAGGGGTGAGTAACTGAGAGGAAAGGGAAAGGGTGAGAATGAAGCAAGGGAAGAGAATGGGAGGGAATGAGGTGGTGAGTGACTGAGGAAAGTGAAGAGAGTGAGAGGTTGAGTGACAGGGAAGAGTTGAATGACTGAAAGGTGAGTGAAAGGGAATGGGACAGAAGAAAGCAGAAGAGGGGAATGAGAAGAAGAGAGAGTAGAAGGTTGCATGAGTGTGAGTTTGTGTTTGAACACGTGTGTATATGAGAGAGAAAGGAGGAAATTTGTGTATTCTCCTCTCCTGCCCCCCCCCCCCCCCCCCCCCAGCTCCCCTCACTAATCCACTGCAATCTTAAGGTGACTGGAAATCAAAAGTTTCCAGTTATAGAGAGCTGAGGATGTTTTTTTTTTATCCTTATTAGTTTTAATTATTGGATGGTGTTTGATATATCTGCAGTTTTGAAATATTTAAGTGATTTTTGGGAAATGTTTAAAGTTTTTTTTTTATCCTTATTCTTAATTATTTGATGTTTTAGTAGTCACCTGTTTTGAAATATTCTTTTTAATAGTATGGTTTACTATCATGATTGATTTTATATTTCATGATTTTGTCTCATGAGGAATGGTGAGGTTTTTGCACTGTTGCACTGCATTTGAGTCTGGCTTGTAGTCTGTTCCAGTTCAGTTTCTTGTTTGCACCTTTCTGTTTATTTTTATTTAAAAGATATTTGGCACCTTCCATGCCAACAATCATGGTGAGTTACAGTAAAACAGACATAAAAGCCGGATATAAAATCACAGACAAAGGCATGACCAAAATATGATAAAAAGAAAACTGACAAACAACAAAAATCAATAATTTTCATCTCTTAAACAAAAGATGACACATTGATAAGGAGCTTTAAGGTACTAGAGTCAGTTGGAGAATGCTTGCATGTAGAGCCAAGTTTTTAAGTTCTTTTTGAATTCTCTTGCATCAGATATGAGTCTAAGCTGCTCTGGCATATAATTCCACAATAGTGGACCAGTGTTTATATTTTATGGTCTTTTTATTCTTATTTAGTGAGGCTTTATGTTAGGTTTGCTGCTCGGAGTTAACAATCTGTTAGGTGTTAGACTGCAGAGTTAGCAAACTGTTAGGGTTGTTCCTCCCTAGGGGAGGAGTTAGCAGTCTGTTAAGAATCTCCGTGAAGAGTTAGCAATCCTGTTGAGCTTTGCTCCCCCAGAGGGGAGGAGCTAGCAATCTGTTAGCGACTCTGCTAGGGTTAGCAGTCTGTTGGCAAACTGTTATAGAGTTGCTCCCCAGAGGGGAGAGGTCAGCAACCATATAAGATCTGTTCTTCCAGAGGGGAGGAGTTAGTATCTGTTATGGATCTCTGCACAGAGTGGCAACCTGGTATACGAGAGTTCCCCTGAAGGGAGGTGTGTTGGCCATCTGTATGGTTCCTGCTAAGAAGTAGCAATTGGTTATGATACAGTTCCTGAGGAAGGAGATGTTAGCAACAGTTGAGGGTTAGACTGCAAGGTAGCAGTTTGTTGTACTCAGCTCTTGAAGTGTGAGAGATGAGCACTCTAATGTAGAATGGTGAATCCTTGGGCCGATGGCAGATGACAGCATCCCCAGGAGGATATCATGAGAGGGACCACCGACTAGGCTGGAGTATGGAGACAGACACAGATAGTTCTTTATTAGACAGGTAGTAGAACCACCAGAGGTGGCAGTAGTGAGCTGATGTGTCCGGCAGGGCTGAAGTCCTTCAGATTCTGGAACTTCTATCTCCGGGTTTGCTGAGCTGTAGAGAGAGACTCATAGATAGTGAGTAGACAGGGTATGCTGGATACATAACCAGAAGTAGTGATACACTCACATAGATTAATAGGAATAGTGGGTTGGCCACTGTTGGAAACAGGATTCTGGGCTTGATGGATTCTTGGTCTGACCCAGTATGGCATGTTCTTATGTTCTTAGGAAGGCTCAGTAGCTGGAGAGAGTTAGGCCCTCGAGGATCGAGTACCTGGTTCCAGGGACAGCTCTGAGAGAGCGATGGTAACTCACAGTTATCTATCTCTGTAATGGTTTCTTAGACAATAGAGAATAGTTAGTATATTCAGGAACAGGAGCCTGTAGGCGAGTACTGGTTCCTATATGCAAACTGAAATAAGAACTCACAATATCTGTATATGAAATAGCTTCTGAAATAGAAGAGAGTCTTCGGAGGGTTTTTAGGAACATGGGCCCTCGAGGAACGAGTACCGGTTACTATCTGCAACCAGAATAGAAACTCACAATGTTCTCGTCTGCGATCGCTTCCAGGCAATAGGGAGTCTTCTGAGCGTTCAGGGACATAGGCCCTCGAGGAGCGAGTACCGGATCCCGTCTTAGCAATCTGAAAACAAGAGAGAGCGGGGCCCCCGAGGAGCAGGTATCCCTGGTAAGTTCAAAGAGGCAGAGCAGCGGAGAATGAAGTGGGTCGAGATGATCCCCGCAATCAATCCCTTGCTAACTCGATTCGTAAGCATAAGCAAAGACCTTTTATGTTGGAAGCGGATGACGTCACTACGGGGGGACACCCCCGAGGTTCGCGCCCTTGCTAGTACAAACTTCAGAGCGCACACGCCATACATCATCATGGACTTGGCGGATCCGCAGCATCAGGCCAGCCCGGGAACTCCGGGAAAAAACAGCGAGGAGAAGCCTTGGCAGCAACTGTCCATCAGACCCAAAGGGAGTCGCCTCAGAGGTAGAGAGGGTGGAGCGAGGGCAAGAGCAGGCACGAACGCAACATTTTATCAGTGTTCTGCATTTGTGACCAAGGTGAAGTAGTCTACTAGCCAGGAAAATGTTTTGTATCTCATGCCCTTAAAATATGTATTTGTTAAATTGAAGGTTTTGCTGATTTTGGTAGAGGGTCCATGATTGCAGGGGCTCTTCAGGTGCTAAAAATAGTGGTGCTTAAGCCTGTTAGATATTGAAATGCCTGCAGCAAGTGCTGGGAGATTGATTGTCATGCCGAGGAGCTCCAAGAGGATCTCCTTCCATCAGCCCCTGTTGTGGCTGATAACTTGTAATGTGGCCCCAGAACAAAAAGGTTTACTCACCTGTGCTCTGCCACAATATATATACATATGCCATATTTCTCACGCATCTTCCTCCTATCATCACAAAGCCAATTATGAAGCTTCAGAACATAAAACAAAGACAGGGTGAGGAAAGCATAATACAACTAATTTAATTTATTCATTTCTAGCCAGTCTTTCCAGTCTACTCTGACTCTCCAAGATGGCATACATCAGCAAAAATGTAAAATCTCCTGACATGGCATATGTACAAACTAAGAACAAAAAACAATAACCAAATACACTGAGATGTCTCATTGCATTTGTTTTTTGTGCTAACAAAAAGCCATCCAAAAACAATACAAAAACATCAACCAAAGTCACAGTCATAAACATTGTCATCACAAAGATCTAGCAGATTGAGACATAACCATATGGCACAGTACCAATCCCAAATATGTAAATTTAAACATTTGTCACAGTAAAAACTTCCCAGGGATACCCCATGCAATCTAAATAACATCATATCCCAAGACCATTATGCCCCTATCACTAATAAACATTTTGGGAGGCATGTCCTCACCCAAAATCAAAATAGTACACCTAGCCATCTGTAACTTCATCTATTCTTATTAAAAAAAAAAAATCATCAAGAGGTTGCTATTGAAAGGCATTTATCTGGATAATTTTTGAGTTATCCAGATAAATGCTGAGTTTGAATATAGTTATTTCACAATACTTGCTTGGATACTTATCTTCAAACTAAAATAAAATTCTTTTTTTGACCACCAAATCAGACTTTATACTATTTTATTTTCCTGCTCCTTGTACTTTTTTCCCTTTGTGGTGAATGGACAGTGACTGGTACTGGCATCTGTTTCTTTTCATTTTTCTGGATATTTTGGGGTTTCCTCCTGCACTTTCTAGGCACCACTCATCTGAATTGTGAGGTAGTGAGGAATGGTTTTCCCTAACTACGCCTAGGGTCCAAGAAGTGAATCTCCCCCGGCTGACAAACCACCGCAACATAGCTCCTTGGATAGAGGTTCCTTTACATCTAAATGTGGCAAGATCAGGGTTAAAAGTATATGAAAACTTTACTTTAATCTGCTGTACTCTAAGAGGTAGATTTTAAAACGCGTGTTTTCCGGCGCGTGCATATGTGGGTCGAATTTTGTATTGATATGCACGGCGATGCAATCAGGCCTCCCCCAGTTCCCTCCCAGACCGTTCCAATTAAGGAGCGGACTGGGAGGGAACTTCCCTATCCCCCCCTGCTAACCTTTCTTCCCTTTCCCCTCTCCACCCCGACCCATAAATGTATGTATTTATTTATTTATTTTTATATACCGACATTCGATCTGACATATCACATCGGTTTACAGTGATGACATAACAGGATGCTATTATGAGCATTGTCAGAGAGTATCGATGTAATGTCTTCCAGGGTGATCTTTGGGCGGGTAGCTTCTTTTTGTATAGTGCAGGGGGTGGTTGGTTTTAGGAGGCCGATGAGAAGGCTTTTTGAAAGAGCCATTACTTCAGGTTGTTTTTTTTTAAAGTTTGTGACATGGGCTCTGTTCTTAGCTGTATTGGTAGGTTGTTCCAGAGTGCCAGGCCTGCCACTGGTAGTGCGTGCTCTCTTACAGTTTTCAAGTGCGCCACTTTCGATGGGGGAATTGGAAGTAGCCCAGTGTTGGAGGAGCGAAGACTCCTCTGGGGGTTGTGATAGTGTAAGGATGCATTAAGCCAGTCAATCCTTTCATTGTTGAGCATTTTGTGAATAAGGGTAAGGGCTTTGTATTGTATTCTGAATGGGATTGGCAGCCAGTAGAGGTCTTTGAGGATTAGTGAGTGATCTAGCAGCTGCATTCTGTAAAAGCTGCATTGGTCTGAGGGTCGCAGCCGGGAGGCCTAGGAGAAGGGTGTTACAGTAATCGAGTTTTGAGAATAGTAGTGCTTGCAGCACAGTTCGAAAGTCTTCGGTGTAGAGAAGTGGTTTGAGTTTTTTAAGGATTTAGAGTTTGAAGTATCCATCTTTTATTACAGAGTTAATGTGTTTTTTAAAGTTTAGCTCGCTATCTATGATGACACCTAAGTCTTTTACTGTGGAGACTATTTGATTCGTCATATGGGAGGCTGTGCAATAGTGGGAAAGAGCAGTGATGGTTTTGTTTGTTATGTGTAAGATTTCAGTTTTACTATGGTTGAGTGTAAGAGACATTTGTGAGAGAAGATGAGTGATTTCAAATGAGTAAGTCTCCCAGAATTTTAAGGTGTTCTCGAGGGACTCTTTAATGGGAGCAGAATTTGGACATCATCTGTGTAGAAGGATAGGCCTAGTCCGGATAGAAATTTGCAGGGGGGCAGCATTTAAATGTTAAAGAGGGTGGGTGATAAGGAAGATCCTTGCGGGATGCCGTGTGGAAGGGGTATTTGATTGGATTCTGTTGAGTTTAGTCTTACTTTGTAGGATCTGCCTGATAGGTAGGAGATGAACCATTTGATCGTGGAGTCGCATAAGTCGATTTCAGTTAATCTATTTACTAGTATTTAATGGTTGATGGTGTCGAATGCAGTGGAAATGTCAAGATTAATAGGCAGGAGCAGCCGCTGTCAAGACCTCTGAGGACTGTGTCGTCAAGGGTGAGTAGAAGTGTTTTAGTGCTAAAGAACTTTCTGAAGCCGTTTTGGGCTGGAAATAATATGTTCTGGTTTTCCAGATGATCGGAGAGTTGGCGATTGACCATTTTTTCTAGGATCTTGGCTAGGAAGGGAAGATTGGAGATGGGCCTGAAGTTTAAGTCGGATTTGTCGAGTTGAGGTTTTTTAAGAATAGGTTTGATGATGGCACATTTAAGGTTGTCTGGGAAGGTACCCTGTTCGAGTGATAGGTTGACTATGTCAGCTATGGGTCTGGCAATAATGTTGGAGACTTGTTTCAGGATTTTTATAGGGATGGGGTCGAGGGGATGTGTGGCGGGGTTTGTTTTTTGGATGATTGCTTCAACTTCAGATGATGCAACGGTCTCAAATTGTGTCCATTTGGCTTTGGGTCTGGTTGGTGATGTTGTCATAACGTTGTTTACGTGAGGGTTTTTTTGCGATTAAGGTTGTTGTTTTGTCCCTGAAAAATTGGGCTAGTTCTTCGCAAGTTCTCGTTTGATTATCATTTGCGGGTGAGTTGTGAATTGGTTGTCTGAAGTCCGTTACATACACAAATAAGGTTCTGGGATTAAATTGGTAGTTATGAATCTTCTTGGTGTAGAACTCACGCTTGGCTTTATTGATATCTGATCTGTAACTGTATTGAATGGTTCTGTACTTGTCTTTTAGGTAGGGAGTAGTGTTTCTCCTCCATCTTTTCTCAGCTTCTTAGTATACATTTGATGTTTTTTAACTCTGGGGTATACCATGGGGCTTTATATTTGGTGGATGGCTTGATTTCTTTTCTGATAATTGGGCATTTAATTCTTACTATTTCCGAGTTGATGGTGAACCAGGAGTTTATGGCGGAGTTTGCGTCATTCTTGTTTAGGGATTTCAAGGTTTCTGGGAGAATTTCAATTAAGTCCTCGTTGGTGCAAGGTTTGATAAATTCATTGTATTTATTGAGATTGTTGGTCTCCGAGTGGGGGGTTTCCTGGTGTAATTTGCAGGCCGATACAGTAAGAAGCGGTAGGAAGAGCTGCATTAGTGCCAGGCGCACCCGTGGTTGCCGAACGCACAGTCCGGCTCACCTACCGCTCGATACTGTATATAAATAGCTTGCAAATGCAAGCTGCGTCCAAGAAGCGTCCGTGAAGCGTTAGGCCCACGCAACCCATTTTACTGTATAGAGCGCTATACAGTATCCTGGGTGCGCTGGCCTAACGCTTCAAGGATACGCTGGTATCTGTCATTTCAAATGTCATTTCAAATGACATTTGAAATGACAGGTACCAGGAAGTGGACGGTTCTCCTATGCTCGGGATTGCCAGTCCTCTCTCCCCTCCTGAAGCAAGGCATGTAAAGCAGCCTTGCTTCGGGAGGAGAGGGGAGGGGGGCAGGGAGAGGGGAGAGAGGACTGGCAATCCCAAGTGTAGGAGAACCGTCCGCTGCGTTGCTACTTTTTCTTTTGCTTTTTCGCTTTTTTCTGCTTTCGTTGCTTCGGGAGGAGGGGAGAGGACTGGGGCTGCCCCGGAGACCAGCAGCTATGGACGCGGCCAGGGCAGGTGAGTGGGGGCTGGGGGGAAAGTTTGCCGCCAACCCTTACCCCTGCCTCTAACGCAGGGTAAGGCAAAACGGCAGGTTAAAAAAGTGATAGTCGGGGCGCGCGTTACTGTATGGGAGGGAATAGCTAATTCGATCGTTTACATCTAATATACATGCCGCGGGCGGAAGGGGTTACCGGTGATTGATTAAAGAGGCGGGTAAGAATGGGTTAAAGGGGATAGTGTATCGCGGGTTGGACTAATGCGGCCGAAAAGTGAGTAGAAAGCGGGTTAGGAGCAGGGTAACCACGGCTGCACTTTACTGTATTGACCTGTTGGTTTGTAGAAGTTTATGATCTGACCAGGGATAGTGGTTGCTGTGGGTGGGACGTTGGAAGAAATTTTCCCATTGATGAATATTAGATCAAGTGCGTGACCTGATCTTTGGGTGGGGGTGTTAATTATTTGTTTATATCCGATGGCCGTCATGGTGTCCATTAGGAGTTCGCAGGTGGATGAGGGAGGTATTTATCAATATGGAGGTTGAAGTCACCCAGGACGATTGCGGGAATATCCATGATAATGCAGGTTGTGATGTTTTCTATTAATGGGGACAGGTTGAGTTCTAGCCTACTAGCCTAACTAACATGCTGCGCGCACATGTTGTAAAATCGGGCGTACATTTGTGCGCGCCAGGTAGCGCACACAAATGTAGGCCGCGTGCATAACTTTTAAATTCTGCCCCATAATACACCCACAATATACACGCTCCAGGCCGATTTCTTCCCTTGTTATTATGCATATTTATTGGGCGTCCAGAAATCGACCTGAAGCGGGATAAAACAGATACTCATATTGAGCCCTGTTGCAATTATGGGCGTACTGCCATATCTCTTGGGCGCCCGATGCATTTGAGTGCTAGGGACGCATAATTCTTCCCTAGTACGTCCTTTTTAATGCAGCAGCTCATTAAAATATAGCATCAGACGCCCAGAAAGACTTGGTTGTGCATGCGTTAGGAAAACAGATGCTCAATAAGAATGCCTGTTTTAATGCATGTCCTATTGCATCGGTCCCTGAATCAGCAGAATCAGAGTAAAAGATTCAATGTACTAAAGAGCTCTCAAAGAAGCAGCTAAACACAACATGTCTTTTTTATGCAAAGAGCTGAATGTTAGTAGGTGATAATTTGAAACTACTAATAAGGGGGGGAATCCAAGATGGCTGCATGCTAATCTGTGGCGCTCCGGACTCTCCTTATTCTCTTAAATTTCTTCTCACTATTTACAATTTGAGTACCTGCAATATGGGGAAGGGGAAAGGAAGGGCCAGAGAATTCCCCGACATCTCGCAGGGTTTGCCGTTTTCGGGCTCGATGGACCAGCATGTTGTCCGGAGCCAGGAGCTTTCATTGGGAGGTCAGTTGAGTGGTGTTCCATCACTGTCGACTCCGGACCCCGAGTCATCCTTTTTGCCAGAGCCGTGTCAGGATCCTTCTCAGCCTGGCCCCCCCGCGGGAGAAGCTGACGCAATCAGCCTGCTCCCGTTGCACTTTGATGATCGAGATCAGCCGGCAGCAACAGCATCGGGTGGGGCCAGCATGGAGGAGAAAGCATTTGCCGGTTAAGTAATGGAAGTGAATCTCTGCAGAATATTTCCCCAATACCATCGACGGCTGGGCAACCTACAGCGTTTACATCGGAAGTAATAACAGTTCCTTTAATAAGGCCTCCTAATATTACTTTAGATATAATTTGGGAAGCTATTGCAAGTCTTTCAAATCAAGTTTCCCAATTTGTTTCTCAGCAACGTGAATTGACTACTACATTTAACTCTTCTCAGTCCCAAGTTTCGGAAATTAAAGCTCAAGTTGAAGCTCTGGAGTCCAAGGGGACAATTATGCAAAAGTCAGTGGCTACTATCTCGGCTGGTCATTTGTTACTACAAAACAAAATGGAAAACCTGGAAAATAATATTCGATGATGCAATCTCAGGATTCTAAACTTTCCTAAGAAAATGTTTACAACATCAGTTGAGATGCTTCGTAGATATTTTCTAAAAGTATTATCCATCAAAGAAAATTTGCTTCCACCTATTTCAAAAGATTATTTGCCAGATAAGGTATCATTGCATTTGAACAAAGGCCTGCAGATATTGTTCCAACTGATATATCTCACTTATCCTCTTTCCTTGAGAGCTCAGTGGAAGAGGGAATTACATCTTCAACCTTAATTGTCATCTTTGCCTTGGTCTCAGACTGGGACTTTGTATTAAAAATGTTTCTTCGAAAGAGAGACATATTGTTTCTAGGAAATAAGATCACATGTTTCCTGATGTTGCTAAAGTAAATTGAAAAGAAAACGTTTCTGTTAATGCATTCTGCAGTAATTAGTTTGGGAGCTATTTTTGGTTATATTTTGTTTTGTAAATGTGTTATCAAATACGCTGGAGTTAAATATGTTTGTTTTTTTTGACCTGTCCCAGCTTAATTCCTTTTTGAATGATAAAGTAAGACAGGATTCTTCTTCCACATTGACTAGCTCTTAAATAATGTGTTCTGACTTTAGGAATTAGAGAGCTTAACACTTTAGTATGGTGAGGCCTTTTTTTTTTTTTTAAATTTAAAATTTGTTGTTTATTTTGCTTCGCATATTTTCCATTGGAATATCCCCCTTTATGGTGGTCTAACAGGGTATTATTGAGATCTATGTAATTCTGATAAGGTTTTTTCTTCTAAATTGTTTTGCTCTCTCTATACCATTTCTTGTCAAGTTGTTTAACTTGTTAACTGTCTTAAAATCATAAATAAAGAGTTAAAAAACTACTAATAATTCTATTTTCCCAGTAAAATGTCAGAATAGTATATCATAATTACTGTGTGGTACATCTACAGTGATTTTCCAAAAAGAACCACAAATCTGAATATTTCCAGCATAATTCATCTATTAATTGTTTCTTTGATACTGGTGTTTTTGGAAATAGCTACAGTCAGTTCTGCTTTTGTTCTTTTGTATTCTGCATTGTTAAGTTTAAGTGCAAAATTTGCTCACCTGTACCCTGTAGAATCTATACTATTTATTAGTTAATAAATGGGAAAACTGTTTTCTGTTTTTCTTATGTTGCATTATTTGAAACATAATTGACTCTAATCTTGCTGCTGTTGCTAACCACATGACCTGCAAGCTCCGCACATATTTTTTTAGATTTTCAGATTGTATTCAAACTTCTCTCTTTTTTTAGGATGAAGAACAGATCTTCAGCACTTTCCTTTGAACATGCTTACAACATACTTTCACTCACAACCCAAGCTGAGCCCAGGACGTTGCCCTCTCTTAAATCTGGGGTAAGTTCATCCTGATGTTTTATTAATGCTAGACTTGCTGATTTATTTTAGAAAAAGGAAACAGCAAAAGAAAAGACTTTCTGGACTCCCAAGTTTGGAGAACAGACCTATTTCTAAAGGCCTTATTTACTACTGTATGTTTGTATTTACACAGATGCAGAAAGGTCAAAATTGGTTGCTTAATTTTTAATATAAAGGTTAATTAAACATTTGTATTCCATCTTTTCGTTGCTGTGTTTATAAAAAATAGGGTTCCTGGGAGCTCAAAGTTTTCACCAAATATCTTTTTCATGTAGAGGTATTTCCATTATATAGGCATAAAAGCCATTTTTCAACAGTTATCCAATACTGCAAAATCTAGGGGATGAATTTTAAAAGCCTGGCATGCGCTACACGGATTTTAAAAGGTGTGTACGCTCATAAATTAGTCAGAAAAAAGGGGTGGATGTGGGCATGATCTGGGTGGAGCACGGGCATTTGGGGGCTTTAACATGAAATGTGCGCACCGAGGTCCCCTGCTGCGTAAACTTTATTACTGCATGTAAGTAATAAAAAATAGGCTAGTCAGCGGGGTTTTAAGGGCTGGTGCTAACAAGGTAAAAGGGAGGCTATTTAACTAAGGGGATAAGGAAGTTCTATCCATTACCTAGGCGAACTGGGAGCGAACTGGTGAAACTGGTAAGTGTCAGTGTGCATTCCTTATAAAATTCCCCCCATTTACATGGAAAAAGTGGCAATATATACGTGCGTATGGTATAAAATGGCCACGTCCGTTGGTGCGAGCCGACATACAGCCTGTGTGGCTGTTTCAAAGTTACCGTCCCTGTGTAAGGTTTAATTTCCTTCAATTTCTTATTTCTATGATTCATCATAGGAAATTAAGCATTGTCACTACTGTGTTTAACACTTTCTAGGATCTGAAATCTGTAGAAATGAATACAGGGAAGCTGAAAAGTGGAAAAGCCAGACAAAGTTCTCATTCTGAGAAGACTCATCAACGGGAGGTAATACTTGTGTGATAGAATTTAACAACTGGAAAAAAAAATCTTTATTTTTGCAACTCTACTAAATTTTATATTTATTCAGGAAATTTTGTCACACACAGTCCAATGATATGACCACGTTTTGTTTGGGGTTGTTTCACACCCAGCAGTTTGTGGTTCAAGAAGACAAATAGTAGACAAAAAGCAGATGTTCCTTGTCTTTTCTGTTATATAAGTCCAAAACGATTGGATTAGTGACTTAACCAGCTGTTGGAGGCAGAGAACATTCTTTTTATTATTATTATTATTTATTTTTAATTTCTGACATCAGTACTACAACTAAGCAAACACTGGATTGAACTAGTATTCTCTGCCTCAAGTTGATGGAAGACCTATTGATGGAGCAGCAGTATTTATTTTACTAGTCTGGCATAAGATTTGAATAAAAAAAGAAATATTTTAGGCCACACACTTGTAATTTTTAGAGTAGCGAGCCAACGTTTGGTTGTGCTCCCATTTCATTAGAGAGGTCTTTGTTGAGCCAGTTTACAGCAGATATCTAAGGACCATGCTCTTGTAATTTTTACAGAGTAACGAGCCAACATTTGATTAAGCTCCCATTCCCATTAGAGGATTATTGGTTGAGCCAAATCAAAACAAGCAGATTTTTCAAAAGTCTTCTAAATCTTCACTACTTTTATTTACTCATTAGTTTAAAAAAAAAAAGGATCCTGAGAATCAAAAGTTAAGACTTAATGGCATTTAACCAACAAGTTGTTGTGTGTCCCGGCCGCATGGGTGCCGCGACCAGACTTGCTCATCTCGCACTGCCCTCCACAAGCGCTGGCCTGGCTGCTGCCGCTAACCCCCGGCATCCCCATTGCTCACTACGGCCTTCCTCAGCGTCTTCATCCCTGCAGGCCTCGCAGCGGAGCTCCCGATGGGGCTCTGCGTCTTCGGCCGTCTCAGCCCTTCCCCTAGGCACGTGGCCAACGTCCAGTCTTTTAAAGGGACAAGCACGGGAAACTCAAGGGAGGCGCGTTCTGATGACATCACCAGCGCCTTGTATATAAGGCAAGGCCCAGTCCCCTGATCCCTTCCTTGGCAACTGGGTCAACACCGTTGGCGTGCTAGTTTGCCTCATACTGTTCCAGTGTCTCCTGTTCCAGCGTCTCTGTGTTCCTGTATCCTTCTCAGGTAGTACCTCTTGGACTGACTTTTGGTACTGACCTCTGCCTGCCTGACCATTCTCTGCTTGCCGCCTGGAACTGACTGTTGCCTGCCTGACCATTCTCTGCCTGCTGCCTGGAACTGACTGTTGCCTGCCTGACCATTCTCTGCCTGCCGCCTGGAACTGACCGTTGCCTGCCTGACCATTCTCTGCCTGCCGCCTGGAACTGACCTTTGCTAGCCTTGACTATGTTCGGACTGATACTCTGGCTCTGACCCTTGTGCTTCACTTGGCACTTTCTCTTGGCCTACTGTGACCATCGAACCAGCCTGCTGGGAATCCAACCGCGGCTTCACCTTGACTAGACCCGCAGGCGCTGCCTGTCTCGCCCGGAGGACCCTCCTGAACTGTTTCCTCCCTGGTCTCCGGAGCTTCCACTTCGGGTCTAGTCCATCCATTTTGCATCAGCCGCGCACCCTTGCTCGTGGTGGGCACACTCTTCTGCTATCTCTCCGGGAGACCACCAGAGGCCCACCTAAGTCCAGGCGGTCCAGGTACCCAAGGGCTCAACCTGTAAAAACCCTGGACTTTTATTGGTGATACAAGTTGGGTCTAGTCCATCCATTTTACATCAGCCACTCACCCTTGCTCGTGGTGGGCACACTCCTCTGCTACCTCTCCAGGAGACCACCAGAGGCCCACCTAAGTCCAGGCGGTCCGGGTACCCAAGGTCTCAACCTGCGGAAATCCTGGACTGTTATTGGTGAAGCTCCAGCTAGTCTCTGTCTCCTCGTGTACTCTGCCTCCTGGTGGCAGGCACTCTCTGGGTCCGACCAGAGGGCCGTACCAATCCTGCACCAGGCCAAGGGTCCATCTCCAGTACAACACAAGTTTCTAATTTTACCTTCAGGATTGCATATCTTGTTTTCTATCTGTTGTAGTTTTGTTTAAAATAATGGTAATTATTTATAGTATTTTATCTATTTTATGATATATTTTTACTTGTTATTTTATATTGATTATGAACTGATTGTATTTTTTTTGTTTATTTTTGTTTATTTAATATTATCTTATATCAGATTTTTATTATTGTAAACTGCTTTGGTCAACCTTGTGTTGGTAAAACAGTATATAAATATTTTAAATAAATAAAAAAAACCTACAAATAAATAAATAATAGTGATGCTAACCATTGGTAGCATCAGAAAAGACAGCCATGGCAGACAGCACACACTGCACCGCATTAAATTGCGAATAAAATACGGAGGATGTATTAGAAAGAAAATCTAGGGCCTTAAACACATTCTAAAGTTAAGATAACTTTTTCCAGTTGATAGCAGGACTGAATTAGCTATGCTGTCATGGGAACTGTCCATCAGAGCCTGGGAGGTGGAGCTTCCTAAGCAGAGGTTAGAGTTTTTTGTCCTCTGCGACTGCGCGTGTGTTCCCGCTCAGGAAAGTAACAGATTCTCCTCAGTCTGTTTTTTTACTAGCGCGTGATCGCAAGCGGAGCTTTCTTCTCCTCAGCTGTTTTTGTTTTAAGAGCAGAAATGTCAAAGAAACAGAGCCGTCAGCCGGGGTTTAAACCGTGCCCATGTGGAAAAACTGGAGGTCCTGGGGGGAGGGGTTCAACAGGGGCATTAGACTGATAGTAGCTAGTGCTGGCAAAAACCTAAATTTGTCACTGTCTACATGCAGGCAGCAGACTTCTTGGTGGACAATGATAAACATGTACGGAGAACTACTAACCAGCAACATTGGCTGTGTGAACCATAGCAAGTCCCCTGGTCCTTTGAAACCTCTCTGGGTCTTCCAGCAGCCAACAACCGGTTGGGCAGGGTTGTTGGAATGCATAACTTTCAAAAACAGATGTCACAGTGGATGGAGCCCATCAACTGGGAAGCAAAATCTTAATGTTGTGTCAAGTTTGTCTTATTCTAGACCTATCAGCAAGGCATGCGGAGCCTATATTTTTCATGCAGAAAATAGGTGATAAGACATAGCTAACTTATTGAAGTTGGACAGTACCTATGGGCAATACCTTTTCATCCCAGTACTGGTCTGGGTAGACCAGCTGGAGAAAGATGGATGGACATTTCAGCCTGGTGTCAGTGATGCTGTTCTTTGCTATTGCAGGCTTTTCATCAAACAATACCCATGATCACATGATGCCTGCTTTTCTGTGCTGTGTTCAGATCTGTGTAGTGTGAGAACTTTAAAGAGTCCATGACTTTCAGCGTTTGCAGTGCCTTTGTGCTGTTTGCTATTTTAAAGAGAATGGGTAGGAAAAAAAGGCAAGACGAGTGTCACTAGAGCCATGTAGATATTGGTGTGTGACATGGTTGTCTTCTGGTGCAGTGGTATGCATCCCTTTTGAGTGTGAGGTATACAAGGAATTTTGGACTGGATGGTAGTGAGCCTGATATTGTGTGGGCTGACTATACTGTTGAAGGTGTGAGAGAGATAGTAAACAGATAAAATCAGCCTCTTCTATATGCAAGCATGGGTACTGGGGATGCAGGATACTGAGAAAAAAATGTTTGGATCTTAAGAAGTGTGTGACTTTTATACACATGCTGACATCAGTTCTTAGCCTCTTGCAGCATTTGTGGTTTGTTTGGTGACTAATATATGGTGGAGATTGAAGTTGGAGTAGGTGTTTTTGGATTTTTGTATTTGATTTGTGTTGACATTACAGCCTGTGCATGCTCCATGCAGTTTCCTCACTTTTCCTTTTGGGGACTAACATCATGCAAGCGAGTTTCACAAATCAAAAAAAAATAATGAGGCTCAAATTTAAGGAAATTAAGCAAATAATGTATTTTGTGATAATTTGCATCTGCTTGAGCATACAGACTGTCTGGGAGTGAATTGCAAAATTTTATTTGCCAGCTAGTCTGAATAGCTATTCATATCCAGATAGCTCCTAATTCCATTATGGATTAATCGTCCCCTTTGTGTTTAGATGTTATGTAATTTATGCTTGCTTTTTTTTTTTTTTTTTTAGTATGTGTTACTAGTGTTTTAACAGATAATATATGAATTATGTAATCAGGGAGCAAGTGATGGTCTATCTGTTTCACCTGGAGAAGTGGAGAAAATATGCTCTGTGATTCAGTTCACTGACTCAATCTTTAGCAAAGATGATGCATTTGGAAAAGCCAAGGATTATAAAGGGCCTTCTGCAAGCCATCTGAAAGAAAATAACAGATCAAAAAACAGAGTAAGTGAATCTTATTTATTTATTTAAAATTATTTCTCTACCACTTATTATAAAATCTAAGTGGTTTACAATGTTATACATACATAATTTAAGTAAAAACATCAAATTATCATCAAAATAAATAAATAGATCATAAAGTACAAATCCTTAAATATAAAATACCCACAATAAAAATAAGTGCAAAAGAATAAAATCGGAACAAACAACTAAAACAAATCAAGTATAAAACAAAACAAAATTAAATAAAATAGTGCCACAATAAACAGAGACAATGAAAAAACAAATTTCAACCATGTTATAGAGCTCTCTTGTAGTACTCTCCTTAAATAAACTACTGCATATAAACTTCTTATGTCAATTAGTGACAGCCTTTATTTATGGAAGTCTCGTACTTTTGTGGAAGTACATATATTCAGGTTAAGCATGTTGAGGCAATTTTTAGTAGCCCGCATAGTTGCAAAGTACAGGTGCACGTTAGTATGCAAATAACTTATGGCTAATTCTCAATTTAGCTATCAGATACTCTTGTACTGAGTGTGTACATAACTTTGTAGTTGATATTTCTGCCTATGGCAGATCGGGGGTAAAACAGCATGTATACATATGAAAATGCAATGCACATACACCATTTACTCTCCAAATTTAAACACCTCCTTCAAGAACACCTTTTTTTAAAATCTGGTTAAAAGTATGCATGCCATGAAAACCTATGATGGTAACTTTTAAACAGGTATGTGGGTGCACATGTGTGCATGTTTGTCGGCCTATGCCAAGGGGGCGGAGCCATTTTATAACATATGCGTGCATGATATAAAATAGATTGAACATGCACACATGTGCGTGTAATTTTAAGTAGGCACGCACCTATGCATGCAAAAGCTGCTTCTATTGCATAAGTGGGGGAATTTTAGACTTGCGCCGATGCAATTACCAGTTTTCCCAGTTCATTTCCAGTTCGCCCAGGTAAGGCAATGGGCTACGGAACCCTCTTTAGTTAAGTAGTCTCCCCTTTATCCTGCTAACCCTGACTTTTAAAACCCCACTCACCTTTTTACTTTTTTTTGTTTTCTGACTTACACGTCATCCATAGTAGAAATAAAGTTACATGGCAGGGGACCCCAGTACGCGCTTGTGTGCATAAGTATTTACATGCTGTTTTCTCTGAGAAATCCAGAAACGACCATGTCCTGCCCAGCCCATGCCCTCGCCCCCGCCTCTTTTTTGCGAGAATGTTTTTGTGTGCTAATGGAAGATACGTGCGTATTCGGGCGCCTTTTGAAATCCACATGGCACATGCCGGCCTGACTTATGTACGTATCTCCTGGTTTTGTTGCATGCTGGGCTTTTAAAATTTACCTTTATACGTACATTTAGCTGTTTTGGGAGAGACAAATTTCACCCAGTGCAATCTACCTGAGTAAATTCCTATTTAATCCCATTACAAAGAGTGATATACTGTCTCTCCAGCCAGATTTCCATTTTGCATAAACACTGTGAGGTCCATATTCAGTCACTGTTTGGATAGAAAAGGTAGCTGGATCAACTTTTCTAGCTGACTTTGAAGATATATTCAGTAGTGCAGCTGCACTATTAAATATAGCTGGCTATCTTAAAATTAACTTGACAACCTTATCCGGCTAACTTTAGGACAGCTCTTTGGCCTGACCAGACTTAGCTGGCTAAGGTATCCGGGTAACTCTATCGGAGTGTGTGCTAGCTACATTGGGGCGGAATCAGGGCGTCACCGGGGCTGACTCTGCGAAGACGGCGCAGACAGCGAAACGGTAAGGTTCCGTATCTCTGCCTATTTCGCGCCAAATAACTACACCTTTTATGGTGTAGTTATTCGGCATGGCGCCGGCAGCGATCGCACCACGGAGGTGCGATCACTGCCGGCTAGCGCAGGACCGCCCCCCCGCCCACCGTTACCGCGGGATTCACTATGCCTTGCGGCATTAGTGAATCCAGCCCTTAGTTGGCTAATGTAACACCTCCCTGAAATGCCCCTGGAACACCCCTAAGTTATCCAACTAAATTTTAGCTAGATATTCATTTAGCTGGATAACTTCTGAATTATCCATCAAAATGCTTCTGAATATGGATCTCTGATAGACTAAGAGCAGTTCAAGTAGAGCACAGAGTTTTCAGATAAGTTTCCCTCAAATTATTTCTTTGAAGCAGTGAAGAAGGAAACAGCTGATGTCTGGGTCTCTCTTTTATTCGTATGGCATGGAATTCTTTTCTGAAATGTTTTAGTGCAATGGAAAAGATTTAAAAAAAAAGAGTTAATTAGAAATGACTTTTTTCAGCATTAACTGCTTGTCAGTTTGCACTCACTTTAAGGTGAATGATAGAAAATAGTGAGTGTTGGATTTATGATCCAAATGTCAACTGGCTTGCTGACACCTTTCTCTGCATCAAATTTTTAAGACTCAAGAGTGCCTCTCTTTTTTTTCCGTGAAGTGTTTGCCTTGGCTGTAGTGGAGCTCTGCTCTTTCGCTTCATTTTCAAAGATTTTTCCGGTTGATTTTCAACTGTTACTGCGCCAGGTCCTTCTTTCACCAGTCGGTGTCTTTCCTACGGCATAGTAGGTTTAATTTCTCCCTTGTTATGGTCGATTCCCGGTGTGTCGCTCTTCGATGGCCTTTGACTGCTCGCCGGCTGTTTTTATGGTGTCGTCCAGTTTTAGATGATGCATCCAGTGCCTGCGGACCTTGTTCTTATGGCCTGGATTGGCCACTGTTGGAAACAGGATGCTGGGCTTGATGGACCCTTGGTCTGACCCAGTATGGCATTTTCTTATGTTCTTATGTTCTTATCACTGAACTGCATGAGGTTTGTATCTTCTGTCTGGGAGCATTGCACGACGTCTGGGGGGTGCACTCTCTGTGATTAGATGACCCCAAAGGCCTTCACGTGTGGATGGATTAGATGGAAAAGCTTTTTGTGACCAAAATGTCTGATCCATCTACTCTGCTGTCGGGGGCATTGGCCGCGGGGAGCCCTTAGATACACCATCCCTTTCCACTCCTCTGAGACCCTTTCTTTCGAGAGGGGCCAGAGATAGGCCATCTCCAGTGTTCTTGCATTCCAAGACATCGGGATCTTCGCCTTCCTTGGCACTGGAGAAGGACCGGGTTGAGCATCAAGGGAAGTCCCGCAATCAACGTCACCAGTCACCGTCTCTACTTGGCACCAGTGCGACCCCTTGGAGAGGAGGCCTCAACCTTCACCAGACCTGGGAGTCCCAGGCATTACCCACCGGTGTCAGTGCTAGGCCCTGAGCCTCCTCAGGACTCCGAGGAGGCTCTGGTGATGCTTCCCCCTCCTTCTTCTCCTCAGTCCATTTTATCTTCAGCAGATTTTCAAGAGGAGTTGGATTGCAGGGTTCAGCTAGTGGTGCTACAAGCCCTGTGGGGTATGGAGCCACCATCAACACTGATTCCTATGCCGGTGCTGGAGCCTGCGCCGTCTCTCTTGGCATCTCTGCTCAAGCATCTAGGTGTCTTTTTGGGCATACTACTAACAAAACCGGTGCCTGGGGTTTCATCTGTGCCCCAGCGGCCACCGCTGAGTGATTCCCATCATTGGGTCCTCCAAGGAGGAAGAGATGATATGGCCAACAGCCCCCTCAGGGCTGCAAGATCCACGGCCGCGATTCCTCGATCCCAATCCTAGGCCATTGGGGATCGTGGTGCTGTCGGTGCTCTCAATGCCCTCTATGCCTTTGGTGCCCAAACCTGGGTTGGGGGCGCATGTGGACAGCTTCTGCATACAAGGTCGCTGGTTAGCTTAGGAATCTCAATACGAGATCAACTTCCTGGAGCTTCGGGCGATCTGCTACGCATTTTGAGCATACCGGATATTTCACCTGTGGGGAACCCTGGATGTGGACCTCTTTGCCTCCCCTTGCAGCAAAAAAGTGAACCACTTTTGCTCCCTGTTCAGGGCAGATGGACTACCAGCCTCGGACGCCTTTGCCCGCAATTGGGTTAAGGGTCTTCTGTACATGTATCCTCCACTTTTGCTGGTAATGAAGACTCTCTTGAAGCTCCAGCAGGACAAGGGGACCATGAGCCTGGTGGCTCCTTATTGGCCAAGACAGATCTGATTCCCGTTCCTGTGGGACCTGTCGATCAGAGATCTGATTCGTCTAGGGACCTTCCCCGATCTGATTATATAGGATTGGGGCAGGCTATGCCATCTGAACCTCAGGTCATTAGCTTTGACTGCCTGGATGTTGAGAGAGGCTAGTCCTGCAGTCCCTTGACCTCTCTAATGACGTGTCTCAGGTACTGGTAGCTTCCAGGAAGTCTTCCACCAGGAAGATTTATAGACTGAAGTACAAGAGGTTCTCCGTCTGGTGCGAGAGTCATGGCTTGAATCCATTTGCCTATCTCCTCCAAAGTTGCTGGACTATCTGTGTCACTTCTTAGAGGCTGGGTTGAAAACCAATTCAGTCAGGGTACACCTGATGGCCATCAGCACTTACCATCAGGGTGTTTCTGATATGTCCATCTCTGTGCAGCCCATAGTAGGGCGGTTTATACGGGGTCTGCTTCAGTTGAAGTCTCCCCTACGGTCTCCCGTTGTGTCCTGGGACCTAAGCATAATATTGGCGCGGCTCATGCGTGATCCTTTTGAGCCTCTGTGCTCCTGCAATCTGAAGTTCCTGACCTGGAAGGTCCTCTTCCTAGTGGCGGTCAGGATGAGTGAGTTTCAGGCGTGCAGGGTGAGTGAGTTTCAGGCTTTGGTTACATAGCCACTCTACACGAAATTCTTTCATGATAGGGTGGTTCTGCATAGACATCCTAAGTTCCTGCCTAAGGTGGTGACAGATTTTCATCTCAATCAGTTGGTCATTCTGCCCATCTTTTTTCCAAGGCCTCATTCACACCAGGACGAACGGGCTCTGCAGTTTGGACTTTCTATCTAGAATGCACAGCAGGCCACAGACTGTCCGCACAGCTCTTCATATCTTTCGACAAGAATAGATTGGGAGTTGCGGAGGGCAAGGAAGCTCTGTCCAACTGGCTGGCGGATTATATCTCCTTCTGCTATGCGCAGACTGGACTTCGGCTGGGAGGCAGTGTCAAGGCTCGCTTTGCGAGAGCTATGGTAGCCCACTTACGGTCAGTTCCCATCACTGAAATCTGCAAGGCTGCAATGTGGAATTCCTTACATATGTTCACAGCCCACTACTGCTTGAACAAGGATGGTAGGTACGACAGTAGCTTCAGCCAATTTGTCCTTCGCAATCTCTTTCAGCCTTAAACCCAATGCTTCCTGCCTAGGGCCCATTGTTAGGGTTCAGGCTGCCTCCCTTTGTTACTAACAGCACTGTAGTTTATTGTGCCCGTTGGCACCCAATCAGGTGCTGTTGGTCATTGCTGTATCCAGGAGCAGCCTATAGCTTGGTATTCACCCACATGTGAGGACTACCATCCTGCTTGTCCTAGGAGAAAGCAGAGTTGCTTACCTGTAACAGGTGTTCTAGGACAGCAGGATGGTAGTCCTCACGAAACCTGCCCGCCTCCCCATGGAGTTGGGTTTTTCCTATTGTTTATTATTTTATTTTTATCGTAATTCTATATTATGAGATTGAAGAGGGACCCTGTATGGATGTGTGGTATAGGGCATGCTAGGCATGCTCAATGTGCCAGTCAGTTTCTAGAAACTGTGACAAAAGTTTTTCATGTTGGGCTCCATCTGATGATGTCACCCACATGTGGGTAACTAACATCCTGCTGTCCTAGGAGAACACCTATTACAGGTAAGCAACTTGGCCTCCATTGGCTGAAAGTGAGGACAAACCTAATTGTTCTGGACAGGTATAGCAGAATAAAGGAAAGAAAATAATTTTTCCATTCTTTATTGGAATTTCTTTCCATAGGTATTCAAGACTTTGATCTGTATTAGCCACTTGAAATTTAACCGTACTTGATTGTATTCCACTCCTGACATAGGGGGTCATTTATCAAAATGCGATAAGGCGTTTTCGCATGCGTTAAGGGCTTATCGCATGCGAAAAGCCCCGTTAACGCATGTGATAGGCCCTTACCGCATGTGAAAACGTGTCTGCAAAGAACTATCGCACAGCCATAACGCCAATTTTAACTACACCTCTTTGGATTGCGTTAGGCTGTGCGATAGCTGCTGCGACCGCGCGGTAAGGTTTCCTCGCCATTTGCGATGTCTCCTGTACGTCCTATGTCAGCTGAATGGACGGGTTCAGGAGGGAGGAAGAGAGAGAGAGAGAGAGAGAGAGACGCCATTCCAGGAGTTACTGGCAGATCCCAAATATTAGCGTTCCCAAGTCTACCTGGATAATAGCTACTATATTTATGGACTTTTGCTTAAGGAACTTATCCAGCTCAGTTTTGAAATCCCACTGTGTTAGTTGCTTTAACCACGTCCTCTGACAATAGATTCCATAGCTTAATTGTGTGCTGAGTGAAAAAATTCTTCCTACGATTTAAATCTTCTGGTTGCTGGTTTTGTTTGAAAGGGTAAATTAACTATTCCCTATTTACCTGTTCCACCCCACTCATGATTTTAGAAATCTCAATCATATCCCCTTTCAGCCATCTATTCTCCAAGCTAAAGAGGCCTAACCTGTTTAGCTTTATTCCATAAGGGAGCTTTTCCATCCATGTCATCATTTTTGTACCCCTTTTCTTTATCAGTATTGAAGTTTTCTTGTTTTTGGTTTTGTCATTTTTGTATTATTTTTTACTTTATTCTCATATTTTTCTCTGAGGACAAGCAGGATGGTAGCCCTCACATATGGATGACATCATCAGATGGAGCCCAATGCAGAAAACTTATGTCAAAGTTTCTAGAAACTTTAACTAGGCACACTGAGCATGCCCAGCATACCCTATACCACGCATCCACGCGGGATCCATCTTCAGACTCTTTTTTTCCCTGGAGCTGTCAAAACTTGAGCCGTAAAACTTTTGGCTTTTTGCCTCATGGAAAACTTTGTTTTTGCGGTTTTTCGCTGTCTTTCTTTGAAAGTCTGTCGCCGGATCTCTCTTGGTGCCTCCTTGTAGTTCCCTCAGTCAGGTTTGGGTAAGTTTTCTTTCGTGGTCAGTTCCCCTCGTGGTGGCGGTGCCTTGGTGCCTGTCTTCCATCGACACCCACCACCATCGTTTAGTGTTTTTCCTATTTGTTTCGCCCTGTGTTATAATTAGTGAGGTTTGGGTGGACCCTTGGACACTGTGGCAGCTGACCATGTCCACGAGGGGACGTCCCGTGAGGGGCCACAGGTCAGGCTCAGCTTAGGACACACAAACACAGAGATTGATCTTTTATTAGACAATGTGATGAAGCCAATGTTGAATACCATCACGCAAGATCAGGGCAAGCTGCACCATCCTAACCTCCAGGCCGTGACACTCACAGCCTGGATGTTGAGAGGTTAATCCTGCAGCAATTTGATTTTTCTGAAGATGGTCTTAGGTCCTGGTGGCTTCCAGAAGCCTTCCACTAGAAAGTTCTACAGACTGAAGTGTGAGCAGAAGGCCTTAGATCCGTTTTCCTCCCCCACACACAAACTGCTTGACTACCTTCCACACCTATTGGAGGCTGGCTTAAAAACCAGCTAGGTCAGAGTTCATCTCAGTGATTGGCACATACCACCACGGTGTAGATTGTATAGCCCATAGTTTACGTTTCATGCAGGGCCTGCTTCAGTTGAAGCCTCCCCTAAGGTCTCCCGCTGAGTCTTGGGACCTCATTGTGGTGTTGGCTCAGCTGATGGAAGCTCCTTTTGAGCCACTGCGCATCTGTGACCTGAAGTACCTGACTTGAAAGGTCATATTTTTGGTGGCAGTCACTTCAGCATGCAGGGTCAGTGAGCTTAAGGCCTTAGTGACTTATCCACCTTATAGTAAGTTCTGTCATGACAGGGTGGTCTTACATACACAGCCTATGTTCCTGCCTATGGTAGTGATAGATTTTCATCTTCTCCAGACACTCATCCTACCAATTTTCTTTCCCAGGCCTCATTCACACCAAAGCCCCATTCGCACCGGTGAGGGACCTTGATGAAGGTTGTTACAAGCGTGCCTGGTGGCGATGGGACGTTTATCCCTTGAAGTTATGAGTGCAACATCGTCTTTGTGAAAAATAGAGCTATCAAGTTCTTCAAGTTGGAGGCTCAATTTCTTATTGCGCTTTGAAACACCTTATTATACAAGCCTCTGAGGAAGCCCATTATACAGCGAAATGAAGGCCTTTGTAGGAGGGTCAAAGTATTGTTCATTAACAGCAGGGGATTTCAGCACTCTCTGCAATTTGAATGTTGGCTGTGGTTCTCATCTTTGTTGGGAGCCTTACGTTTGTGATTTTTGGACACATTCAAGATTTCTGAACTTCGAGCCCTGAATAAGTCAGTTATAATACTGCTGACTTTTGGAACTTTGGATTGGCTCATTGTTTGCTGCAGAGGGACTATGACATATGGAACATATATGACTTATATAGTTACTTGTTATATAGTTTTTATGAAGATTGGCATGGATGTGATTAGTTTTCAGGGATTTTGTATATTTTTTGTCCATATAATTTTAGTTTAGAAATGTTTTTGATATTTTTGGCTATATGCATTAATAAAAATGTGAGTGGTACACTTTTTCTGGATTTATAATTTTGTTGCATATATATTTACTAAAAGCTATGTAGGGGGTTTCAAACATCTTTTTGTATACCTTGCTAATTTATTATTCCCCTCGTTTTAATAGGTTAGTGCCTATTTATCTACCTATCTATCTAGATATGCAGAAAGCTACACCTGCTTGGCAGGTGTAATTTTCTGCTTATACGTGTACACATGTACCATGACAACCCACAAATTTTCAAAGCAGACTTGCACACAAGTCTTATTTGAAAATTTTGGCTAAAGCCCTGCTCAGCCTGTTATAAAATGATTTTAACAAATCTTTATAAGGCTTTGTTAAATAACTGGGCCGTGTTGTCATATATTTCCGTTTATCTGTTGCGAACATTGCTAATCTTTCTAGTCTGTCTCTCTCACTCTCTCTGTCTAGATAAATATTCAGAAGAGGCTGCTTTCCTTCAGCTTTTGATAAACAAATAAAGTGGCTGTTTGGGAAGAAGATAATGTTGGTGAAAATATGGCAAAAATATATTTATCCAAGGTGAAGCATGGAAAGTTTAGTTCAGCTAATCTCTAACCTGAAAGTTGGCTTTATATAGAAATTTTTATTTTTAGCAAATAACCCTTTAGCTTCCTCAGTTCTCATTTGTAGAAGAGGAAATATTGTTTCTGAATTGTGAATAATAAAGAATGGAAACAACATTTTCTTTCTAAGTTTTTAGCACATTTGGATGAAGAACCTTTTGCGCAGACTCAAGATATTCAAACCACTCTGAGTAAAATCCTGGATAAACAAGAAACCATGCTAGAAGAACTATCCTCTCAACTTTCAAGGGTAGTACATCAACCCCCGCTACAGCAGAGCTCAAATGAAAATGCCATGAAATGGTATGCATTAAGCAGAAAATTATACCCTTTTCTAGCTTCTATCTTGCTTTTTCTCATACTATTCAACTGCTTATTTTTTACTTTTTCATAATGAGGCATGACCAATTATTACTAAATGGTTATTTTATTATTTGAGTGAAAACTAAATAATCAATTACTATTTGTATGCAGATAAAAAGAAAATGCATGATCTAATTGATTTCTGTTACACTACACCGCAGCGCATATGTTTATTTGGGCCTGAAGCGGCTGCAGAAATAGTTGAGGATATAATAAAACTGGACCAGCTTATTTATGGTTTAGATATTTATTTACAGTGTTTCAAAAAGATAAGAATCAAGATAGTAGCTTACCTTGCGTCAGGCACATCTAACAGGTAAACTTCCACCGTCTTGGTGTATGTGAGGTCCTGTTAGCTCCCTGGGGCCTGCTCAAGCTCTCTAGGCCCGGGCTCTTATGGCAGGTGAACGGAGCCTCATTTCATTCAGAATCCCTTGCAGCCTTCTGCCTTAAGGAAGCCTGGGTTAAAAGCCTGAAATGGGCTCCTTAAGATATAATGAGGGAGTTGTTGGTACACTCTTTCACATACCCTCCGCTTCAGCTCAGCCTTGTCAGGTCGAGCATCCAGACATGCCGGGGTTACACCCTGGTCCAGCTTCACTTCTCCTCCAGTCATACTGACCCCACTACCCACCGGAGGATGGAGCGGGGCTGCCGGCCGGCGCGCGCAAAGTTATGCCTGCTTTCGACAGGTGTAACTTTGCCGACAAAGGTAGCGGGGGGGGTTTAGATAGGGCCGGGGGGGTGGGTTAGGTAGAGGAAGGGAGGGGAAGGTGGGGGGAGGGCGAAGGAAAGTTCCCTCCGAGGCTGCTCCGATTTCGGAGCGGCCTCGGAGGGAACAGGCAGCGCACGCTGGGCTCGGCACGCGCAGGTTGCACAAATGTGCACCCCCTTGCGTGCACCGACCCCGGATTTTATAAGATACGCGCGGCTACGCTCGTATCTTATAAAATCCAGCGTACTTTTGTTCGCGCCTGGTGCGCGAACAAAAGTACGCGATCGCGTATTTTTTAAAGATCTACCCCTATATTAACATACTGGGGCTCTGTCACTGTTCTTTGCTCCTTTTCATGTTGTTCCGCTAACTTGCATTCCAACTCCAGATCATCAAGCCAAGTACATTCTTCCTTTGCATGACGTTCTGTTTTACAGAAGCACACTCCCAAAGAGCCGGTCAGGTTTCTGCACTACCAGGGTCATTTAAAGACTTCCATTTTCAGCTGCCTATATGGACACAGGTCTTTTTCATGCCCATTTTCCTCACAAAAAGAGAGAGTCTGCAAGTCCCCATTTCTTCATTGTTCCTGCCTCTCCAGATTCCCCTTTTCTGGGTTGTGGATCATTGCTCCTTTGGAGCATTATTTTTAAGTTGCCCTTCTCATTCTCTCTTTGGCTGGATCACCAGGCAAATATCCATATGTTCGCTTTGGCCTTACCGACAGTCCTTTGCCAAGTGTCTTCTCTGTCCTCAGAGATTGGTGACTGGAAACTGGGCACGGATGCCGAGCCCCTTTTATTGGAGGTTCATTTCTGAGGTCCTCTATCCTCTATACCATGCCAGGGCATCATAATGGGTTGTCTGTCTAAGCCTCTTATGCCAGCAGGCATTGACTATACCTGGTAGAAGTGGTAGGCTTCCACCACTTCTAGAGCTCTCTACAGAGTGAGCCCAGTGTGTAGATACACACAGTAAAAATCACATCACGACAATAAATTAAAACATTAAAATGCAACATACAGCACTATTTCAAAACAGTTGGACACTGAAATGCAACATACAGCACTTGATGGAACTGCATTAAATCCATAGAAGTTAATCTGAGTATGCCTGTTTAATTAAATAAGCCTTTAATTTTTTACAAAAGATTTTATAATCTTCTTCTGAACTTAACTTTCCTTCCCAGCTTTTGTTCAGAGGATGGCTTTTTGATTTGCAGGGACAAAGAGAACTTGATTTTCCTTTACTTGGTTTCTTAAAGTATCTTTGTGCCACAAGAGAGTAGGTGTGGCACTTGTTTGCCATCTTTTTCCAGGATGTATGTAAGAGGATATGGGAAACCTCACATATTATATACTCCCTTGTGATAGCAGATTTGAAGTATCACATCCAGTCAGCTCAGGATTTGATAAACCCCTAATTACTTTATCACACTATGGTCATTGAATCTGACCTCAAAAGGGCCAGTAGTACCAAGATGCCTCAAAGTCCCTGGAATGTGAGCCTAAATCCTTGGACATTATTGGAATGTGAACTTGTCAGACTGATATACTATAGTCTTGCATAGGTTCTTACCAATACTACATGGCTGAATATTTGTGTACCATTTTGGAAGATGCTACACAAGAGAGGCAAAATGATTTGCACATCATAATGTAAAAAGGCATAGAGTGTGAGAAACATCTGGTTCAGCAGCCGACTATTTCCTTATTGTCCCACCAGACCAGTCCACATGCCTGAGTTTTGCTTTCCCACCAGCAGATGGAGACCCTGAACAACTGTTTTGCTGAAATCACCGTATAGAGTACAATGCTACTTGTAGCTCTTCAGTACAGGTGCTAGAACCAGCAGCTTGGTAGATAGGGGACAAATTGCTGCTGGTTGGTTCATTTTTCTGGACGACCCATTGGTTTGAATAGGGATGAGCAGGGGAGTCAGTGGCTCCTAACTGGCTTGTTCCGGTAATATGTATATAGGGGGGGGGGGGGGGGGGGGGGGTAGGATTTGATAGTCTCTCCAGCCCTGCCCACAGACCTTACCATCTTGGCCCCCCTTGAAGATCCTCTTGGGATAAAGACCACTTTTTAGGGAAGTATTTGATTTTTGTTTCTGTAGAGAGTAATAAAGTTTAAAAAAAAAACCCAGTTGTTTCCTTTGCCCATCCTGGGCAAAGGAAACAACTGGGTAAGCCTTATTGGGAAACAATAAGGGTAACCCTTATTGGGAAACAATAAGGGTAACCCTTATTGTTTGAAGGGAGTACTGATGAGTGTTTGTAGTATTTTTGGCAGCATTTTTTGAGCATGATTATAACAGTCTCCAAGTGCAGGAAGAGATGCCTATCTTGGGGATTGATACAGTGGCTCAGCAGCATCAGACCTCTGCTGCAACAATTTCAGGGGAGAGGAGTATCATATTCTGCAGCTCCAGGAATCCTCCTTGCAGAATTAAGTAGCATGGCAGAAAAACGGCCCAGGCCCAAAATCACTACTCCCAAGGAGGAGGGGGGAGCCCATTAAAGGGGGAAGTCAGACATTTTAAGTAACAACAATCACACTGCAGAGGCTTGTCTAGAACCTTTGGTTCTGTCAGTGGTGGAGAGTGATCACAGGAGAATGCGAAGAAGGGAGAAAGGGGAACTGGATCATTTGGCCAGGGATTGGCTTTCCCAGCCTTCCTCTACCCCCCTATTCTCCTTGTCAGTGCCCTTGATCCCAGATCCTCTAATGAGACATTCTAGCCTTTTGGTTTCAGCAAAAAGGCTGAGATGGAAGCCAGATTTTGGTTTGGATACGAGGTCTGTGGCATCAGCTTCAGATTCATTAAGGGACATTCTGGGTACACAGGATAATGGAGAAAGGGGAATCTGTGGAAGAATGTGAGATTCTGGTGGTGACAGGGAATGATCTGCGAGTGGTGCCTTTATTTAACTGAGAGGAAATCCCTGTTATGAGCACATAGGCATTGGCAGAATTGAGCACAGCGGAGGAGGAGGTGGAGCCTACCAAGTAGGGAAAAGATCCCATTTTTCAGGGTCTTCAGAAATCATAAAAATCTTTTCCTTTTCACAAAGCAGTTAAGGCTCTAGTTACTGCAGAGTGGGATACACCTGAGGATGGTCAGAGCGATGACTAAGCTCTCCTCTGCCTGAGGATGATGCAGAACAGTTAAAATTCCTGAAGGTGGATTGCTTGGTCTTGGAGGTTACTAAAAAGACTACAATTCCAGTAGAAGGTGGTGCAGCATTAAAGGATGCACAGGATAAGAGAATTTAGGTTATCCTCAAGCAATCCTTTGAGGTTGTTGCATAGGCTTTACAGGCTACTGTTTGCAGTAACTATTTATTTAGGGCATGTTTAAGCTGGATACAGCAGCTCCAGGTGGGGAGTATGGATGAAGGGGTGACAGCTAGGAAAACAGAAATGCTGGAGGCTAGTGTTGCCTTTGTCGCAGATGTGCTTTATAATCTCATTCAAACTTCAGCTAAGGTATATTGGTGTCAGTCTCAGCCAGGCATCTGCTGTGGCTCAGGAACTGGTCTGCGGACATGTTTTCTAAAGCGAGGCTGAGTAAGTTGCTCTGTTAAGGAAAATTGTAGGGAGGAGATCTTAAGTAAGTAAAGAACCTGGTGGAGACAAAGTCTCATAAGTTACTGGAGGATAAGCCTAGAGGGAGTCAGAAGGGGCTCCCAATTTTAGGGAGGTGAGGCTCTATCAGCCGAGAAAATTACTGACTTTGCACAGAGGTCATTTCAGTGGCAAGTCTCAGTTCTTTTGAGGAGGAATGAGAGGAGCTAGGGATGGAGATGTAGGCAGACAGGAAGTTCTAAAACTTCCCAGTGAGATTCAAGGGGTTCATTCTCCTATTCAACATATTGGGGGACAGCTGTCCCAATTTTATAGGGAGTGGGCCCAAATTATAATGGGCCAGTGGGTTCTTAAAGTAATAAGAGGCAGTTACACTTTAGAGTTTTCTCACCCAGTAGTGGACACCTTCATGATTTTGACTTTTCACTCCCCAGAGAAGAAGGAGACATTAATAACATAATAAATAATGGCAGATAAAGACAAAAATGGTCCATCTAGTTTGCCCAGCAGCTTTTTAAGGGTAGTTAAAAAAAAATTGCTGGGTAGGCTTAAATGGATCATTTTGGTCTTTATCTGCCATTATTTATGATGTTACAATGTTATTCTGGATCATGTTCTAGATTTGGCAGTAGTAGTTCCAGTGCCCAGAGAGAAGTGGGGCAAGGAGATATTCCATCTACTTCCTAATTTAAAAAAAAAAAAAAAAAAGAGGGCACCTTCAGGTCTAGCCTAGATCTCAAGAAGATAAACGAGGCCCCATAGATCCCTCATTTCTGCATGGAGACTCTTCTGTCAGTTATTGTAGCAGTGAGTAAGGAAGAATTTCTGATGACCCTGGCTATCTCTGAAGCAAGTGAATTTTGAGTGCTTCTGTTTGGGAGGGCGGATGTAATAAAGGACCAAAAAGAAATATTCCCACTGTAAACAATTAGTATTCACCAGAATAAATCTAATTTATATACTGTCAATGAGATAGCCAATTGTACAATTTTGCAGACAGCTGATCAAGTGTACATTGCTTTGGAAATTTTATTATAAAATTGGAAAGCGATTACTAAATTTTATAAATAAATAAAGGGAGGAAAAGACTCAGAATTAAGCCATGTGTATGTACACATTTGCCAAGCTTTCTGTCATTGGTCAGAAAAACCTCCGATTAATTCAAAGTGAAAATTTCTTATTTTAATACTTAAATGCGAGTGCTTTCATCAGTTAAATAGTGATCAAAAAACTTGAAAACTGAGGTCAGTTAGCTTTTGCCACTATAATCCAAACAAAATGAACACTACTTGAAAGTTGCTGATAAAGCTGTCACAGCCAGCATTTCATTGTGAAAAGCTGCTTCAGGCCCTCTATACTCAGCATTTCGTCATGTGTAACCGTTGCAAAACATTTTCTGCAAATATACGAAAGATGTAAGTGCACTCCAGTTTAAAATAGGAAAGAAAAAGGTGAATCTTACTTACAATTATAGACAACTTAAAGTCTTCAAAATGATAGTATCCATGAAAGAATTAAAATGGTGGCAATAGACTCTAGGCATAGCAGCCTTAATATTTAGCCTCCATGAAAGTCATGTGATAAGTAGCAGCCAATCACAAAATATAAAGCACAATGTCAAACAATATATTATAAAAAATAGTACGTTGTTATAAAATGGAACTTTTCTAAAAGGGTTGATTTCTCCAGTTATCAAAATTACAAGAATAAGCTCCATTCAAGGAAAATATTCAGTCCAAGTGGTTCCAAGATTTCCAATAGAAAAAACAAATTCTGTGCCAAACAATGTAACAAAGTATCACGATTCTCTTCCATGGGATGTTCCTTAATACAGTCAATGATAAAATGTTCAAATTGTTCAAAAGAATGCTTGCTCTGAAAATAACTACAAAAAACATGTATTCACCAAAAATAACACATAAATAATATTTTTCTATGGGACCATCATATAAACCCCAATTGTTAGTATCTTTTACAGCATTAAATGTGCTCCATCTATAACTCAAGGGGGTACAGTTTTAATCATTGGTCCTGTTTTTTAAAGATTTTTTTTAAGCATTTCACACGAAAACATTATTTTAAAAAGTGCACTACTTCCATTAATCGAGGAAATAAATTCATGCCCTAGTAGTGCACAACAGCGCGCACATCTCCCTGAGCGCGCACCAAACCTACGCGCACAACTTCCACGCACCGGAGTGCACAACTGTATTTTACGCGCACAAGCCATGGCACCACTGGAAAAGAAACTCAAAGCTCAGGGCTTTTGCCCAGCATGCCACACTAGAGCTGCACAGCATGAGGAGGCCACGGCCCTGTGTATACAGTGCGAAGAAGCCCTAGGGGATCCAATTCATGGCCCTCCCCAGCCAGTACCGGGTTACAGCCTCTCGAGCAGTATGCAGGACCTAGCATTGCACAGTGGGGCCTCCCCTCAAATGGGGCTCCCCAGGGACACAGCGCCCCTTAGTCTAGACCCAGCATCTATCTCCTGGGTGGAATTCTTCAAAGGTCTGCAAACCTTTGTCCACATGCAACCGGGGCCTCCTATAATACGGCCCCAGGTTCCACCAGAGGTCCTCAACATCCCGGGATCCTCTCTGCCCAGGGAAGTGATCCCACCACCCAGAAGCCCCACCTTCGGGGACACAGACAACTTGGATGAGGATTCAGAACCCCTGGAGGAAGGGGAGCTCCCTCCGGGGGCAGAGCCCCACCGAACCATGAGACGCTTCTTCACCAAGGACGAGCTTCCAGACCTGGTCACACACAGCTTAAAGGAGCTTGTTATCCCGGGCACAAGTGCCTCGGGGGAACCTAAGATGAACCCCCTACTAGAGGGACTCCGTCAGACCTCCCGCCATTTCCCACTATTTCAAGCCATCCAGCAACTAATTGACCTGGAATGGGATGCTCCGGGAACTACGTTCAAAGGGGGGGTGGGCTCTGGCAGCCATGTACCCCCTGGACCCAGCCGTCAAAGATCTCCTGGCATGTCCGAAAGTGGATGACATGGTCTGCGCAGTCTCGAAGTGCACTACTATCCCGGTGGAGGGAGGAGCAGCACTCAAGGATGCTCAAGACAGACGTCTGGAATCTATCCTCAAACGGTCCTTTGACGTCTCCGCTATGTCTTTACAGATCGCGGCCTGCTGTTCCGTGGTGACACACGCCTGCTTATCACAGACCAGGAACAACACTCCTGGGGAGGCCCTGGAACCAGCAGTATCATTCCTCGCGGATGCCGCTTCTGATCTGGTGCGCACCGCAGCTAGAGGAGTGTCATCTGCTGTGGCAGCCAGAAGACAACTCTGGCTCCGAAACTGGTCGGCCGACGCATCCTCCAAAACAAGAATCACAAGGATGCCTTTCAAGGGAACACTCCTGTTCAGAAGCGAACTAGAGAAATAGCCAACAAATGGGGCGAGTCTCCACTGCCGTGGCTACCGGAGGACAGGAATAAGAAAAACCAGCGATCCTTCCCCCGAACCTCCAGGGGCAGAGGATCACAGCGCTTCAACCCATATAGAAGCTCATATCAAGCGACCCGCCCCGCAGGTCGAAGCCAGTCCTTTCGGAACAAGCACAACAAAAGGGGAGCCAGCTCGGGCCCAGGCCCCAGCCGCACCCCACAATGAAAATCAGCCGACTCATCAAAAGAAAGAAGCCATAGGGGGCAGACTTGCCCTATTCTACCAAAGATGGGTCGAGATAACTTCGGACAAGTGGGTCCTATCCCTCATTCGAGAGGGATATTACCTGGATTTTCACCACCTCCCTCTGGACAACTTTGTGGAATCCCCCTGCCATGACCCTTCCAAGAGGATGACAGTGGAAGCTACACTGACCAGATTGCTAGCCTTAGAGGCTATAACACCGGTGCCTCAACAACAAATAAATACTGGACATTATTCCATCTATTTTATCATCCCCAAGAAAGAAGGAACATTCAGACCCATCCTGGACCTCAAGGCGGTCAACCGTCACTTGAAGATTCCTTGCTTCTGCATGGAAACCCTACACTTGGTAATAAGGGCGATACAACTGGGAGAGTTCCTTACATCCCTGGATCTGTCGGAAGCCTACCTACACATTCCAATCCATCAAGAGCATCAGCGTTTTCTACGCTTCTCAATCCTGGACCATCACTACCAGTTCCGGGCACTACCATTTGGGTTAGCCACTGCACCCCGGATGTTCACGAAGATCATAGTGGTGATGGCAGCAACACTGAGGAAGGAAGGAATCCGCATGCACCCTTATCTGGACGATTGGCTGATCAGGGCGAAATCCCCAGAGGAAGCCACCAGGCAACCAACAGAGTCAATACTACTGGAGAGCCTCGGGTGGGTGCTCAACACAAACAAGAGCTGCCTGCAGCCCTCCCAATCTCTAGAATACTTGGGAGTCCGGTTCGACACCAAACAAGACAAGGTCATCCTGACACCGACAAGGAGATCAAAACTGATGACCCAGTTTCGAACCCTGTTGAGCGAACTTCACCCCCACAGCATGGGATTACCTACAAGTCCTCGGTCTCATGGCATCCACACTGGAAGTAGTGCCATGGGCACGAGCTCACATGAGACCCCTACAATGCTCAAAACTATCACGATGGAACCCACTGTCCCAGAACTACACCGTACGTCTTCAGCTCCCGGACAGAGTTCGGGCCCAACTATGATGATGGCTACAAGAAGGCCATCTGAGCCCGGGAACGAGACTATCCTCACCAACCTGGATCCTGCTCACCACAGATGCCAGCCTACGAGGATGGGGAGCACACTGCCAGGAGCTAACCGCCCAAGGGCAATGGAACAAAGAAGGGTCGGGATGGAACATCAATCACCTAGAAGCCCGGGCAGTCAGACTAGCCTGCCTAGGGTTCGGTCACAGACTCCGAGACAAAGCGGTCAGAGTAATGTCGGACAACGCCACAACGGTGGCCTACATCAACCGTCAGGGAGGAACCAGAACAGGTGTCTCTGGAAATAGACAGGGAGGAACAGGTATAGCCAGGAAATAGCCAGGGAGGAACAGGTGTCTCTGGAAATAGACCTCCTAATGTCATAAGCAGAAGCGAATCTTCAAGAGATCTCGGCCGTCCACATCGCCGGGAAAGACAACGTCGCTGCGGATTACCTCAGCAGAGAAAGTCTAGACCCAGGAGAATGGAGGCTGTCGACCACAGCATTCCAATTGATAGTAAACTGTTGGGGAACACCAACCATGGACCTCCTGGCAAACCGGTCCAACACTCAAGTGCCCAGTTTCTTCAGCCACAGGCAGAAACCCCAGTCCCAGGGAATCAATACTCTGGTACAGACCTGGCCACAGGAGACTCTGTTATACATCCTCTTAATACATTCTCTCCAACCTGAACATGCATACCCTCCTCATCCAACCTAATAATGCGTACTGGACTTGATATGTTTATTTCTGTAAATGTTCACATTGTTATACTGTTGCAAAACTGCTAAGAAAAATGTTCACTTTGTAAACCGTTATGATGGCTCTACCGAAGGACGGTATATAAAACTCATCAAATAAAGAAATAAATAAATACGCCTTTCTGCCGTGGCCCCTATTAGGCGCAATTATCCACAAGATAGAACACCACAGGGGACCAGTACTTCTAGTGGCCCCGGACTGGCCAAGAAGACCATGGTACACAGACATGCGAAGACTGCTGACAGGGAGCCCCCTTCCGCTACCTACACACAGAGACCTGCTCCAACAGGGACCGATCCTCCACGAGGATCCAGCTCAATTCTCTCTTACGGTCTGGCCATTGAGAGGACTCACCTGAGGAAGAGCGGATACTTGGGGGAAGTAATTGACACCCTACTCCAAGCATGCAAGTTCTCCACATCCCTAACATACATAAGGATTTGGAGAGTATTCGAAGCCTGGTGCGAGGACTGCGACATCATACCACGCTCAGTCAAAATTCCTGCGATTTTGGAATTCCTGCAGAACGGCCTACAAAAGGGATTGTCTCTCAACTCCATCAAGAGCTAGCTAATTCCCTTCTCTGTGACAACATTTAAATATTAAAATAATAATACATTTTCATTTTGAATTAATGGGAGGATTTTCTGACCAATGATAGAAAGATTGGTGAATACATACACACAGCTTAGTTCTGAGGTCTTTTCTTCCCTTTGCATGATCATGTGTCTGCAAGATTGTATAATTAGCTGTCTCATTGATAGTATATAAAGTAGACTTATTTGGGTGAATATTTATTGTTTACATGGGAATTCATTCCTCTTTGATATATTCATCATATTCTCATAAGCCCCATTTTATTTGTGTGATAAAGGACCGCCATAGGATACTTTAGACCTTCTCTGCTGCTATTTCTGAGCTAATTTGGGCACTCAGAAGTGTTTATCTGAAGAAGCCGTTTTGTTTTCCTTAGAAGAGATGCTATCAATTGCCTTTTGCCCAAGACAGGGTTCAAGACAACCAAAGAGACAAAAAAGCATTCAAAACCCCATACTACCACCCAGTCAAAACTGGGTCGGGGTTTTTTTCTGAGTCTAAGGGTAATAACCAGTATTCCAGTCTTTTTTTTTTCCAGTTTAACTGAAACCAGGACCTTATCAAATCTGAAATCTCCTCCTTCTCAAGGTAGTGAAACCTGTTTTACTGCAGGAAAGAGGGCAGTATTTTATTCCAATTACTTACTAGTCCCCCCAAAAGATAGAAGGATTCAGATTAAGGGCCTTGCAAAAACTCTTCAGGAGTGGGAATGAGAGAATATATTGTTCTCCTGGGTTTCTGCACCTGACAGAAAGTACCCCCTGTTTAAGAGTAGAACAGTAGTCAGGTGCAGAAACCCAGGAGAACAATACATTCTCTCATTCCCACTCCTCTGCCATCCCTACTTATGTTCTGTCCACTGCTTATGCACTTCTAATTTGATCCTTCAAGAACATTTTATTCTAATTGCGCCCTGTGACAATTCTGACACTCTTGCCATGTTTTTCCTTCTCTCCCCCTCCCCCCGGATATCTATCCATGGGTTCCTGTTCATTCCAGATCAGTCCACACTTCTGGGTTTTGCCTCCCTGCCAACAGATGGAGACAGAAGAAAAGCTTCACTGACACTGCTACGTAACCTAGAGTGCCACCTGCAGTCCCTCAGTATTTCTCTGTCTCCAGCAGATAGTAGAGGTGTAGAACTTGCAGTCTGGAGTGAAAAAAAAAAGAATAGTAAAGAGTTCAGTAGAAGCTTCCTCCTAGCGAGTTGTTAGGTCTCTAGTGGGGGCCATCTTCCCTGGTTGAGGTGGATGAGCAGGGTGTGTCTTGTCCCTGGATATTGAGGGGGTTTTGATTAGCTGGTGGTCCTGTTCCTCATTCCCCTAGAGAACCCTCGGAAACCAGCTGTCGCTCTACAGCATTCAGGAAAGTATTATAATTTGAGTTTATCTGTAAGTTAAAAAAAAAAAAAAAAAAAAAGCCTGACAGGCGGCTTGGAGAGGGATTTTTAACTTCGGTGGGCCCCTGTGAGTGATCAGTGATTGCACCGACACAGGGGAGAGCCAGTGGTAGCTGGAGGTCCTGGCATTGATGAGTCTGCCACAGCAAGTGGCAAATAGGCAGCACATGCTCCCTGTGACATTCTGCTTCTCTTTCTATGTTTTTCTTCTCTCTTCTCCCCTCTGATATCTACCCATGGGATATGCTCCCCTACCATGGCCATTCAAGGTTATTGTCTAATAACCTATTACTTTATCTCTGTTGTCCTCCTTCCTCTCTCTTGCCTCCTCTCTCCTTTTCATATGTTCCCTGTGGAACGCCCACTCTGTATCCAACAAACTAGTATACATCAATGGATCTCTTCATCTCTCATTCTCTCCATTTCTTAGCCTTAACAGAAATTTGGCATTCAACTGATGACTTTGCCTCACTTGCTGCTGTCTGGAGAATGCCTAGTTCTCACAACCATGGTGGGCTTGTTGGATTTTCTTCTTGCCCCCCCCTTGTATATTTCACCTTCTCCTTCCCCGACAATCCCATTTCTTTTTGTCCTTAGAGGCCCATTCTGTCTGCCTGTCTACTCCACTACCTCTCTGGGTAGCTGTTATATATGAGCCTCCTGGTAAGTCCCTCCTCTTCCTTCCTCACTGTCTACTGGCTATCCTTCGTAGAATCATATTCCCCTTCCTTGTCCTAGGGGATTTCAGTTTACTTTTAGATGACCCCCCTCTTAACCTTATGCCTCTAGGCTTCTTGCCCTTGTTTCCTCATTTGACCTTCAGCTATATTCTACAACCCTCATCCACCAACTTGACTTCTGCGATGACCTGGTCTTTTCCAATTGCTCCCTCTATGCTGCTTCTATAACTGCTATTTCCCTATTTGACTATCCCTCATATCCTTTACACTTAGCTATCCTTTTCATCTCAATCAGCCCACATCTATACCTTTAGGACACCCAAGGCTTTGACCTCTGTTCCTTCTATGCACCTATCCCTGCTCTCCTGTCCTCTATAACCTGACCAAAAACTGTTGATAAAGCAGTCTTTTATTATAGTACTGTATGCTCCTTCGCTTTGGACCTTATCACATATTGTACCAAGCCCCAACCCTGGCTCAACTTAATCCCCACCTATAACCACCTACTTTATATTTTCTCAGTTGTGCCTTTGCTAACCTAACTCCAAGCCTCTTCCTTGTTTTTTGATTTGTTCTTTGGTCTTGATTAGATTGTCAACTCCAAAGAGTAGGGATTGTCATCTATGTGTATCTGTACAGCACTACATACATCTGGTATGTGCCATACAAATGATTAATAATAATACGGGAACAGACTGAAGTACTGACATTTACAGAATTTGTGGATTATCCTGATAGCCTCAAGGTGACTAAACAGCATGAAAAGGCAGTGGGGAGAAGGAAAGGAATGCTAAGGTGCACAGGGATAAGACTAACTAGTAGAACAAAGGAAATAATAATACCTCTGGATTGAACATTGGTAAAACCTCATCTGAAGTATTGTGCTACATGCTAGATGGATATAGACAGGATAAAGGGAATCTAGGTGACCTACCAAAGTGGGGAAGAGTTTGCATCATAATTCTTTGTGAAAAGTGATTTTATTACCTTCTGCATTAAAGATTTGGAATTTTTGCAAAACATTGATTTTGTTCCCTTTTTGTTAGGCTGAAAAGAGAGACCCCTGATGGAAGAACTATGTTGCTAGCAAAACTTCATGAAGTAGAGATGGCAGCAAGGTCTACAGAAATACTGCTATCATTATTGAAAGATAGTGTTGCTGAGATGCCAAGTGTAAGTATGTATCAGTTAGATGGTAATTTTCAAAGTCATTTCCATAGATAAAATTGTGCTTTATGCACATAATGGACTTTTAAAAAAATTGCCTGCCCTATATGTGGTAAAAGTGTGTGTATAGGGCCTCTATGTGCTTACTTTTACCAACAATCAGCAGAGTTTGGAATTGCACACATTTTTCTGCATTTGCAAAAGTATGCATGTAATTCTTCTAAAAAAAATACCTACACAACTTATCAGGTATAAATGTGTTTGGGTAATTTTTCTCTGAGTACAAGCAGGATGTGTAGTCCTTACAAATGGGTGGCATCATCTGACAGAGCCCGGCGAGTGAAGACTTCTCCTAACCTACAAACTTTTGGAATGCTCTGCCATTCCTCTACCATCCCTACTTATGTTCTGCCCACTGCTTATGCATCATAGATGTCATATGGATCCCCTTCAGTTGTTTTTCCATGGAGCCTAATGATCACATGATTCTCATTGTGTGAGAAATGTGTTAATTTTTTTCATGTGTTTTTATTACAGGGCCTCTCAGTTCATCTTATCTCACTCTTTTTAGGTTCATTGTGTAGGTTTTTCAATTATTTTCAAGTTTTCTTAGATTTTCCAATAACTGTCATGTGTATTGATTGGCATTGGGTCATCAAGCAATATCATTCATTTGTTGTTAAAATCGAAGAGTTTAAATTTTCAGCCAGTGTCCCTAAAAGAGAAGAGGGCCAGTGGCCACAATAAGTGCTCTTGATGCAGACATGCCTATCACAGATCCCCATGATAGATATATATATTCTCTCTGGAGGCTGACCACAACATCTCTGAGTATTCCACTTGTAAGAAAATGATTTCCAGAGGATGACATTCTTGACTAGAGCACCTGGAGAAGTTGTTTGGGAAAAGTAAATCTGACTCATTGGCATCAGAGGTATCTGAATTGAAAGACCTAGGGGCTGCACTGGACACTGGTGATGCATCGACATTGAGGAGACATTGACCACCCATAGAGGCCAGGGAGACAGAGCATTGTCTAGCTCAAGTTGTCAGATCTGGAAATGAGGACTGTGGATGCTGGGCTTCGGACATAAAGGTCAAGAAACACTGTCATTGGTAGGGATGTGCATTCATTGCTCCATTCGTTTTATTTGTTGTGGCGGCACACGCATACCTTGCAGATTTATAGTACGCGTGTAACTAGTCAATAAACATATGTGCATATTATAAATCAGTAAGGTATGTGCGTACTGCTGCAATGAATGAAACAAATGGAGAAACAAATTCACATCTCTAGTCATTGGTCCCTTTTGGTGCATGAGGTTGGGAGCAAGCATTTTCTGACTGTGGCTGTACATCCCTGAAGCTTTCATGTAAACAGGGCAGCTTCTTACAACAATCTTGAGGATTGTAACAGCTTCTAAAGGCCCAGATGCCAGCTTCTGATCTTCCTTAAGTGTCCCAGAAAAATGTGACCATTTCTCATGCAATATTGGCATTGACAGTTCCTCCTCATCCAGCCAGACCAGTTCAAATGCTTGGGTAATGTCCACCAACCAACAGTGGAGGCAGAGATTAATAGGCTTGCTGATACCACCTTACCTAGGGCTCTTGTGCTGCCTTCAGCTTGCCAGTATTCTCTGTCTCCAACAGACGGTAGGAGAGCATGTCTCATGCTCTGAGATTAGGCTTAGTTAGGCTGTTTGAAAAGGATTGGCTTTGAAGGGTAGTGTCTACGGTGAAAGCCTTATGTTCCTTTCCCTAGTTGGGCATGGCCTTAGACCAGGGGGATTCTAAGGTTTGGTTTAGGCTCCCATGTTCCCTCCCCCACCCCTTCGCCTCTCTTCTCTGACTGGACCTCCTCAAAAAAAAAAAAAAAAAAAGACAGGAAAGAAACCTGGGTTGGTTTCTGATTCTCTCTCTTATTGTGAAGTCACGGTCATGAACAGTTTTAGAGGATCAGATCATCTTTGTCCTCCATGTGGGATCATTTAAAAGGGACACAGCTATGAAATCTTCATTGGCCTGCTGATATAAAGAAGTCATAAGTGCAGCCTATGAGTTAGAAGACTATCGCTCGCAGACAGGTTGCAAGTGATTTCTTGGGTCAAGCTTTGGTTAGTTTTACCATTGAAGAGTTACAAAGCAATGACCTGATCTTCTTAGCATTCTTTTGTGATACTTTATTTTCTTGATATTCGAACCAGGGAGGAAGCATTCTTGGTTCAGAGGTCTTGAGAGATGGTTGGCCACTGTCCTGCCCATTCAAGGTATAGTTTGGGAACATCCATGTATTTGGTCTGCTCTGGTTTGATGAAAAGGAATGAGACATTAGTTCTTACCTGATAATTTCCTTTTCTTGAGTCAAGCCATACCAGTCCAAGACCCTCCCTTATCTGCCAAACGTGCGATATTCTATGGTTATATATTTTCAGAAAATGTATATATAATTTTAATCAAACCGTCAGTGGATAAGGTAAAGGGATATTAATCAGTTTGGTTTATTTTAACTTTGGTGGGTTTTTTGGTATGTTCATTTGTTATTCTCCCTTGGAAATATCCTGGTTTTGGGTGTGTGTGGGGGGGGGGGTTTGCTTTTAGAATGTTATTTTTAGCTTATTACAAGATACTGGCAGACTGAGGGAAGCATCGGATTCTATGTAAAGTGATATCAACAAGATTGTTAAACTCTGCCTCCAATTGCCGGTTGCTGGACATTTGGACTGGTTTGATGGATTCAAGGAAAGGAAATTATCCGGTATAAACTGATTTTTCCTTTTTGAGAGGGAATTGGGGTGGGGGGAGGAAAGATTCAAGTAGTGTTGCATCACAGGGTTGCAAGCACCAGTGCATCAGCATTGATACCATTGATGGGCTAGTAAACTGAGGTTCAACCCATGTTGGAAACTCTTACAGTATTTGATGCCATTTCCCCAAGACAGAAGTTCACCAGGGTTTAGATGCCAACAGGGCAAGGGAATACCTCTCAGAGACCTTATATTGTAGTCAACTGTAGACTCGGACTGAACAACCAACTTTTGGTTCTGGCTCAGAGTCTGAAAATTCCTGGAGGTACACCTGTGTATCTAAGGACTACTCTAATTAGGAGAGGTCAACAGTCTATCCCTTATATCTCTCTCTTCCACAAGAAAAGTGAATGTTTCCTCCAGAGGATCTCTTCTTCACTGGTTTTATTAAAAGAATGATGGAGACCATTTCATTTGATTTACAAAAGGAGAAAGATACCAGGGCAAAACTTGATATGCTCCAATTTGAGGTTCCTCCCAAGGCAGTGCCTACCCACAAAATCCCACAGAGACCTGGATAAGAACTTGAAAGACCTCCCTCTGTGTCTCCAGTAAACAAGAAGGCAGACATAATATACCCCATTCAGAAGGTTCCTGAATTTGAGATGCAACAACTGCCTCATTAGTCAGCTGTGTTTGAATCTGGTCTCAAAAAAGGTCAAAAGGTCTAGGACTCTCTCCTTAGTGCCCATGGAGAAGAATTCATGTATCCTTGATCTATTTGGGAGAAGAGTTTATCAGGTTACTATGCTTAAAGTCTGCATAGCATCTTATCAGGCCAGGTTTTCAGGATATCCCTAACAAATATGCATGAGATAGATTTGCATATAATGGAGGTAGGTGCATGCAAATCTTTCATTTTATTTATTTATTTATTTGTTTATTTATTTAAAATATTTTCTATACCGTCGTATTCATTAGGGATATATTGAAAATCTGACCTGTTGGTGGCTCTCAAGGGCTGGGAGTCAATACTATTGCCCTAGAGTCTCTAGTGGACAGGGGTATGGATTGTGGAAAACACATGGTTTGATCAACCTACAATGTTTTTCAGACAGTATCGAGAGTATGTGGTAGGGACTGGCGCCAGCAGACTTGGCCTACTGCAGGCCTCAAACCTCAGAGAAGAGGTCCAGGAAAGACTTGCAGATATGCTGTGCAATGAAGATAATCTCTTTGAAGATAAGGTCAAGGAAGTAATGGATAAAATTAAATATGTGCTGTTTCAGACCCTTTCCACTGCTACTCCAGAAACATCCTACTCATCTAGGAGGTATTTGAATGGGGGTGAGGGGGTATTATTTTCCACCCCCTCACCCCCTTCAGTAGCAGGGACCTCACACTCATCCTAGACAGCAGAGAACCCAAAAGCCACAGCCTGCATCCCAGCCCAAACCTGGGATGATGTTTTGACTGCGTCCAGGAGAGCATAAGAACATAAGAAGAACATAAGAAAATGCCATACTGGGTCAGACCAAGGGTCCATCAAGCCCAGCATCCTGTTTCCAACAGTGGCCAATCCAGGCCATAAGAACCTGGCAAGTACCCAAAAACTAAGTCTATTCCATGTTACCATTGCTAATGGCAGTGGCTATTCTCTAAGTGAACTTAATAGCAGGTAATGGACTTCTCCTCCAAGAACTTATCCAATCCTTTTTTAAACACAGCTATACTAACTGCACTAACCACATCCTCTGACAACAAATTCCAGAGTTTAATTGTGCGCTGAGTAAAAAAGAACTTTCTCCGATTAGTTTTAAATGTGCCCCATGCTAACTTCATGGAGTGCCCCCTAGTCTTTCTACTATCCGAAAGAGTAAATAACCGATTCACATCTACCCGTTCTAGACCTCTCATGATTTTAAACACCTCTATCATATCCCCCCTCAGCCGTCTCTTTTCCAAGCTGAAAAGTCCTTACCTCTTTAGTCTTTCCTCATAGGGGAGTTGTTCCATTCTCCTTATCATTTTGGTAGCCCTTCTCTGTACCTTCTCCATCGCAATTATATCTTTTTTGAGATGCGGTGACCAGAATTGTACACAGTATTCAAGGTGCGGTCTCACCATGGAGCAATACAGAGGCATTATGACATTTTCCGTTTTATTCACCATTCCCTTTCTAATAATTCTCAACATTCTGTTTGCTTTTTTGACTGCCGCAGCACACTGTACCGACGATTTCAATGTGTTATCCACTATGAAACCTAGATCTCTTTCTTGGGTTGTAGCACCTAATATGGAACCCAACATTGTGTAATTATAGCATGGGTTATTTTTCCCTATATGCATCACCTTGCACTTATCCACATTAAATTTCATCTGCCATTTGGATGCCCAATTTTCCAGTCTCACAAGGTCTTCCTGCAATTTATCACAATCTGCTTGTGATTTAACTACTCTGAACAATTTTGTGTCATCTGCAAATTTGATTATCTCACTCGTATTTCTTTCCAGATCATTTATAAATATATTGAAAAGTAAGGGTCCCAATACAGATCCCTGAGGCACTCCACTGTCCACTCCCTTCCACTGAGAAAATTGCCCATTTAATCCTACTCTCTGTTTCCTGTCTTTTAGCCAGTTTGCAATCCACGAAAGGACATCACCACCTAGCCCATGACTTTTTACTTTTCCTAGAAGCCTCTCATGAGGAACTTTGTCAAACGCCTTCTGAAAATCCAAGTATACTATATCTACCTGTTCACCTTTATCCACATGTTTATTAACTCCTTCAAAAAAGTGAAGCAGATTTGTGAGGCAAGACTTGCCCTGGGTAAAGCCATGCTGACTTTGTTCCATTAAACCATGTCTTTCTATATGTTCTGTGATTTTGATGTTTAGAACACTTTCCACTATTTTTCCTGGCACTGAAGTCAGGCTAACCGGTCTGTAGTTTCCCGGATCGCCCCTGGAGCCCTTTTTAAATATTGGGGTGACATTTGCTATCCTCCAGTCTTCAGGTACAATGGATGATTTTAATGATAGGTTACAAATTTTTACTAATAGGTCTGAAATTTCATTTTTTAGTTCCTTCAGAACTCTGGGGTGTATACCATCCGGTCCAGGTGATTTACTACTCTTCAGTTTGTCAATCAGGCCTACCACATCTTCTAGGTTCACCGTGATTTGATTCAGTCCATCTGAATCATTACCCATGAAAACCTTCTCCATTACGGGTACCTCCCCAACATCCTCTTCAGTAAACACCAAAGCAAAGAAATCACAATCTCAGCAAAGTGTTGACCAATCATTTGGGTATGGACCTGACTCTCACACTCTGTCTCCCATACGTTTGCAGGAGGTACACTGGATCCTTCTGTAGATCCAGAATATCTGTTGGGACCCAGTACGTGACATCAGTATTGTGGAATATGAGGCAGGCAAGCACAATCTCAGCAACTGTTTTCTGGCTGGTTACCATAAGGCACCACTTGTTTGTCAAGACACATGAAGTGAATTTATAAACCTCCAAAGGTGTGCTCATTTACAGAGTGACTGGATATATGTGCCTTGTACTTTCTCTCTGCAAGTGTCCTTTGATACTTGTGACTTAAAGAAATGGAAAACCAGGGATGATATCCATATCCTGTTTCACCTGTGGATATGAACCAACAGTTCTTGAGTAAGTTAACAATTGTCTCCATATCGGCAAACATTCATGCACTCTAGATTAAATCTCCTATCTGGCACCAAGTAGTGGTAGAAATTTCCCAAATCAAAGCTTTGCTTTATGTGCACATATGGCATGAGACAAGCACGGGATTGGAACCGGCCTTCCAGAAAAGATATATTACTGAGTAGCATATCAAGTGCAGTTTTTATTCCATTGTATGCAGTCAAGGGTAGCAATGCTTTTTCGTTTGCTGAGCTACTATGTAATAGTTACAGCAGTTGTTTGGGTTTAGAGGCCCTGCATAGTGGCGCTGTCTGATGCGCTAGCAGGATTCCCACATCTGCCTGGCAGGAAGAAAACAACAAGGACTTCATCGGGGGAAGGAGAGTTCTGTGGTGAGTTGTGACTGAAAGGGAAGGGAGTGAGGGTAGTGAATGACTGAGAGGGGAGGAAGGGAGTGAGTGGGAGGCAGGAGGTGAGGCTGTGAGGGAAGGAAATGGGTGAGGGGTAAAGAAGGTGAGTGACTGAGAGGTGTTATGATATTGAGGTGTTTGGTGGATTCTTAGGAGCAACAGTGATAGTGACTCCAACAGGGAGGAGCCCCGTAGGGAACTGTAGCACCAGGCTAGACTCAGATGCACAAACACAGAGAATATATCTTTATTATGCAGCTTGTACGGTTCACCAGAGGTGGCAGTAGAGAGTGGATTAGATAGCAACAGTCTGTGATCCTCGGCGGAGGAGACCCGTCCCTCAATGATGGTATAAGGCCCCGATGCAGATATCCAGTGAGGCGCTGTAGGAGAGACATCTGGCAGATGTTATTACACACTCCCTTGTAGCTGAGTAGATAGAGTTCCCAATAAGCAGTAGAGAGAGGATAGGTAGCAACAGTCTTGATCCTCGGCAGAGGATTCCCGTTCCACAATGGTGATGTAGGGCCCGATGCAGATAGTCAACGAGGAGCTGTAGATGAACAGAACAAGAGAAGTGTAACTCACTCTCTGTAGCTGATAGGTAGTGTTCCAGCAGGTAGAAGAATTGGTAGCAGGCACCAGGATAGACACACAGGCCCTCGAGGAGCAAGTACCTGGATTCAGGATAGGCACCTGGAAATAAGTAAAGGGCCCCCGAGGAGCGGGTACCCAACTTAGTAGAACCCCAGAGGGTGAAGATAGCTTCCAGCAGAGCAGCTTCAGACCGGAACGAATTCAATCCGTTGCTAACTCTGCGAGAGTCAGCAAATGGGCAACCTTTTGTAGTCGGATGCAGTGACATCACTCAAGGGGGATGCCCCTGAGGTTCGCGCCAACACTGCTATAAGATGTGAGGCGTGCGTGCGCACACATGCACGCACCTTAGGAGGCCTGAAGTCAACATGGGGAGATGCCGGAGGGTGCGGCAAGGAGACGCTACGGACGCCATTCTCCCAAGGCTGGTGGAGAAGGCTGAAATAGAGGTGAGGCATGTCGAGCGAAGCCGCCTGAGACTGATGGACGCAACAAGAGGGAAGGGAAAAGGATAAGTGGGAGTGAAGGAGTGACTGGGAGAGGAGTTGAGAATGAGGGAAAGGGTGTGAGTGACTGAGAGGTGAGTAGAAGGAAGGGAAGTGGGACTGAAGAAGGGTGTGAGAAGAAGAGAAGGTAGAAGGGTGCAGTATATGTGTATGTGTGATTGAACGTGTGTATATGAGGGAGAGGAGAAAGTTTTTGTTTACTAGAATTCACTATATCCGTTTCCATGCCTGTATGCAGTCCTTGTGTGCTTCAAGTTCCAAGAAGCTTGAAGTGGAGAACACTCTGGAGAGACTTCAGGATTTGCAGACCATAGTTCTGGTTCTGTTCAAGTATCAGGCTCAGGGCAGGTACACCATATATTTTGTGGTTCCAAAAAAGGACGGTTTTTATCAGTCAATTCTCAATTTGAAAGGAGTCAACAAATGCCTTTGCATGCCCCATTACTGTATGGAAACTCTGTTCAGTTATTGTGGCAGTGAGGCAAGGTGAGTTTCTGAATCTTTCAGAAGTATATTTTCATATTCATATCAGGGAAGATAATCAAAAGTTTTTCATTTTTGCGTTCTAAGGAAACATTTCAGTGCAAAGTTGTGGGTACCTTTTCCTAGTCAACTGTAAAAAGTACCCATGGACTTTGTATTTAGGCACCTAGTTTGAAAGTTGCCCTCTATATTTTTCAGCATCTATAATATGTGAATGCAGTGCACCAGGAATGCACTCAGTAAATCAAGCTGACATATATTGAATAACACTCATGTTTAATAATGCTTCCTATTTCTTCAGTAGTGTTAGGGGTAGATTTTATAAATTTCCGCGCGCACGTACTTTTGTTCGTGCACCAGGCGCGAACAAAAGTACGCTGGATTTTATAAGATACGTGCGTAGCCGCGCGTATCTTATAAAATCCGGGGTCGGCGCGTGCAAGGGGGTGCACATTTGTGCAACCTGCACGCGCCAAGCCCGGCGTGCACTGCCTGTTCCCTCCAAGGCCGCTCCGAAATCGGAGCGGCCTCGGAGGGAACTTTCTTTCCACCCCCCCCCCCCCCCCCCCCCCGCACCTTCCCCTCCCTTCCCCTACCTAACCCACCCCCCCGGCCCTATCTAAACCCCCCCTACCTTTGTTGGCAGATTTACTCCTGCGGAAAGCAGGTGTAAATCTGCACGCGCCAGCGGGCTGCTGGCGCACCATCACCCGACCCGGGGGCAGGTCCGGAGGCCTCGACCACGCCCCCGGGCCGGCGCCACGCCCCCAGGCCTGCCCCCGAAACGCCACGTCACTCGCGGCACGCCCCCGAAACGCTGCGGCACTCGCGGCACGCCCCCGACACGCCCCTCCATGCAAGCCCCGGGACTTACGCACGTCCCGGGGCTTGCATGGAGTGGTGGATAGGGGATTTGGAATAGACTCCCTAGGTTTTACAACTCTCCGCTCCATCTACTATACTTCTACATTTGGGCTAGGTACTGGAATACATTCCTGTGATCCTTGATCTGACCTTTGAAGACTGCATGTTGAAGCATTTTGGTCCTGCTAAAATGTTTATTGCTTAACTTGCAATGTATTCTTTATACTGTTACTAAAATTACTTTGCATGGCACTTAGGAAAATAGCTTTTTGTGGACAGTGTAGCATAACTAAAGACTGAAATCCATTGCTAAAATGTCTGATGGTAATAAAGAGATGTCTTCCAGTTAAATTGTTGTAGGTGTTTTATGTCTCTGGTCTTATATTTTGTCAGGCTGCTAATCTTTCTGCATCAGATGTCATGAACATTACTAATCAGAATGATCAGTTGTTAAGAGAACTGGAAAGTTTCAAAAACTTAAAGAGAACTCTTGAACATCTCTTGAAAAGAAATGAGCATAAGAAGGTATGTTAATACCGTAATCACCTTTTCACTAGCAGTGGAGAATTTTGTTTTTTTTTATCTCTTAAAGTATTAAGGTATCAAAATTATTTAATCATTTGTAATGTTGAATAGAGGAGGGGAATAAATATTAATGTGATGAAATAGTATGAAGGTTAGTAAAACGGAATGTATTTTATATTTTTACATTGGTGTTTATATGGCATCCTAGACAAAGTTGATAATCATTAAATTACATACAGACATTAGGAATCCCTTTGGCAAGAAAGGCTTGTACAGAATCCGTCTCTACTGGCCACTTTCCCCTTGGATCGAGCTCTCAGGTGCTGGTGGCCGGCATGACTTACTGGAACAGGTACACTCCCTGGACAGGACCTGAAGAATGCCAGTTAAGGCAAGGCTAAACTGCAAGGGACTACAGACCAACAAGAGACAAGGGAGTCCATGATAAGTTTGGGGGCAAACAGACAAAACAGTCTAGTACCAGAAGACCCCAGACTAGGGCCAGGAACAACCAAGACAGGACTAAACAGACAGAAGGCCACAAATTTGGATCAAACAAACAGGAACAGAACAAGGCAGAAGGCCACAAACTTGGGCCAAACAGAATTCTTGGAAAAAAAAAGATGCAGGCCACAACTAGGGCTACCTGAGACTCAAGCTGAACCAAGATTTTCACTGCGAGGCTAGTTTATAAACTGTGGCAGTGCAAAGAACATGGCTGCCAGCAGGACCTCCTGGCCATAGAGCATGAAAGACTGAGCAGAGAGTATATATTTATTTATTTATAACTTTTCTATACCGAAGTTCAAATAACAGGGTTAATTATCACTCCGGTTTACATTGCAACCATAAACAGACAGTGACAAAAAATTGTCTTACATAGAACAGGAGGAGAAAAAACTTGGATATAACTTAAGCAAGGGGAAAATGTAACGTATCAAACTGTTAAGAGCCGAAAGAGTTGGCTTTTTGGGGTGAAAAGGAAAAATCTGAGGGAGGGATTGGAAAGGTGGAGGGGATGGAAAGTATGCGGGTTACAATAGCTTTAATGAAAGTCAAATGCATATCCTGGGATTACACCCATTACAAGGTAAGCAATTTTGCTTTCTGCAAGGAGTGGCAGATACTACCAAAAGAATTTTCCTGGGCAGACTGGATGGGTCATCTGGCCCTTTTCTGCCATTATTACTATGTTTAACTATGTGATTCCAGCAAATCCATAAAAGAGATGGATCATGCAACAAGGCTATGAGAATCCCCAGTCCAGTGTCTGCTGTATTGCAGATTATTTTTCCTTGTTTTCTGTCCCTAAAATTTCTACAAATGCTGTTTCCTCATGATCCAGCAAAACTAGTCCAGACACATGGTTTATGCACTCCAGCCAGCAGATGGAGACAGAGAACAGGTTTGTTGAAATCATCCCTTGTATTGAGTCTTGTGCTGTGCTCTGCCTATGAGTATTTTCTATCTTCAGCAGATTATAGGCAAGAATCCCATGCTGTGACTGAGTTCTGGTTTAGGAGACATGAATTTGGCTGCTCCTGTTGACTTTTGACTCCCTCTGCCAGTTAACAGTCTTTGACTCCCTTCTTCAACGGAGCATAGCCTGGGAGCCAGAGGGTTTCTGGGGGGATTGTGTTTGTTTGTCCTTCTTTCTTCTCCCCTTTTCCCCTCCTCTAGGTTGGCTCTCTCTCATTCTCTCTTTCAGGTTTTGCCCCTCTCCTCAAAAAAAAAAAATCCTCTTTTTTTTAAAGCCAGTGTGCTTGGTGTCCAGTCAGTAAAGTTAAAAATAAATAAAGCAAAAAAGGCATTTCGTGTTGGAAGCTAAAAACAGCTCAGCGGCAGCAGGCTTCTTTTCCTCTGTTTTTGGTGGGGCAGGAGACCAGTTAGGGTTTTTTATCTGAGGGCAGGTAAAGGGAGATTATGGCTGCTTCAGGAGAGCACAGGAAGAGGATCCCACTTTGCAAAATGTATGGATGCATCGGGCCATGTTGGGGAGAGGTGTGTGATGCAGAGGTTGTGCTAAGGAGAAGTAGAGGGAGCTTCAGAGGAACATGACTAATTCAAGGGACATCATATCGGGGGGGCCTCTGGCCAGGCTGGTGGAAATGGAAGCAGTCTTGAAATCACGAGAAGGAAACATTGTGGATTCAGAGCTTCCTGCACTGCTTCTCACAGTTTTGGATACAGGAACAGGGCCTTCCGGGTCTACATGCACTGCAACATTAAGAATGACTGGAAAGAGCTATTCTGTTCAGGAATAGGCTCCTGTGTAATCATAGCACTGTCAGCTCAATTTTTTAAATGCCTGTACCAAACATTTTTTATGAGGCAGAACTCGGCTCATGGCGTGTCCTCCTCCCTGTCTTTATTCAGGAAGGAGTGTATCCCAGTTCTGGTCGTAAGAGGACCAGAAAGGAAGATGAAGACAATCTGGAAGAAGAAAAGTCCTCTAGGTCAGACATTTATCTTGTGGATTTAAAAAGTCCTAAGGGTAGTAATGAACATAAGGAGGGGGAATATTCTCCTGTGGAAGTGGGCGAGTCCTCCATGGTTCAACTCTTTCATAAGCAAGAGCTCCCTTGATTCCTCAATTGTTGAAGATTTTGAATATTGCAGAAGAAAAGGATAAAGAAGATACAAATTCTGCCGAAGACCCAATTATGCTGGATCTAAGGAAACCATCTAAGGCCTTCCCTCTGCATAGGTCGATCAGGGAATTGATTTCTATTGAATGGAATTCCCCAGAGGCCAATTTTAAAGGGGAAAAATCTTTGGCTAAGCTTTATCCTCTATGTGCTCAGGAAAGGGAGAAACTTAAATATACTAAAGTGGATGCACTGTCTCTAGAAGGATTACTATCCTATAGAGGGTGGTGCTTCTTTCAGAGATGCACAGGACAGGAAGATTGATTTGGTACTTAAGATGTTTGTTGGACCAGCTTGGCTTTTCAGACAGTGGTGTAAAGCAGAATCATGACAAGAGCTGGTCTGCATTTGTCACAGCATATCCAGGATAGTTCCTTGGAAGGTATTGGTTTGGTCCTGGATGAGGCAGCCTAGATAGTGCCAGGGTCTGTCTTCCTGGTGGATGCTTCCCATGATTTGGTTCAGGCTAAGGCCAGGACTATGGCTTTTATTGTAGCAACTTGACTTTTGTTGTGGTTACATAACTAGTCAGCTGATTCTATTTCTAAGACTCAGTTTCCTTTTAAAGGGAAGCTTTTATTTGGAAAGGATCTGAAAAGTTCATGAAGGCCTTGAGGGAGTCAAAGGCACTTAGATTGCTGGGGGATAAGCCCAAGAGATCTGTGAGATTTCCGCTAACTAGGAGTTGCTTTCATGATATGAAGCATGGGAGATCTGTTAGGTCTTCAGGTGGCTAGCGAGCTAGACCTTATAATGAGTTTCAGTCCTTTAGAGTAATGAGAGATGGAAACAAGAACGGGGCTTCTGCCAATATCACAGGATATTGGCATTCTCAATGAAAGTGTACAGGCTAGGTTTTTGGAGTTCATAGGCGGATGGCTGTCTGCCTTTTACCAAAAATAGGTCCAAATAGCATCAGATCAGTAGTTTCTGGAGGTAGATGAGGACGGCTATGCCCGGGAGTTTTCCCATCTTATTTTAGAAGCTTTTGTGGTGACTCCTTGTCATTCTGCTTGAAAGGGGGAGGCATTTCAAGTAACTCTTGAATGCCTTCTGTGATTGGGAGCGGTTGTCCCAGTTTTGTCTTCTCAGAGAGGACAAAGAAGATAATAATTTTATATTCTGGATCTAAAGCAGGCCAGTAGAGCTTTAAAGGTGACTCATTTCAGGATGGAAACTTTGAAGTCTACTATGGTAGTGGTGCAATAAGGGGAATTCCTAACGTCCTTGAATTTGATGGAGACATATTTTCATATCCCAATAAAGGAGGACAATTAAAAATATCTTTATTTTGCTGTACTGGGGAGTCATTTTCAGTTTCAGGCCTTGCCTTTCAGCCTAGCAACTGCCCCAAAACTTTTTCCAAGGTGATGGTGGTAGTAACAGTGGCTCTTTGTTGAGAGGGAATTTTGGATCAGCCGTATTTAGACAATTGGTTGATCAGGGTGGCCAGTTCAGGATAACGAGACAGAGCCAGAGTTGTGCAGTTTTTGTAAGATCTATGCTGGATTGTTAGCTGCCATAATAGCAAGTTGGTTCCTTCTCAGACCTTGGAATATCTGAGAGTGTTTTTCGACACACAGACTAGTGAAGTGCAATTAACAGGAGAGAGGATTTGGAAGCTGCAGAATCATGTAAGAACCTTGTTGAGATGCAAAACTCTTGCAGCCTGGAGCTGTCTTCAGGTATTAGAGTCCATGGCAGTGACATAGGATTTAATTCCTTGGGCGAAGGTCCACCTGAGGCCCTTGCAGTAGACATTACTGTTGAGATCGCCCCCTTAGTCTCAGTCTTATTCCATGAGGCTGCAGTTTAAAGACTAAGCCAAGAAGAGTTTGGATTGATAGCTAGGGTCAAAGAAATTGGAACTGAGAGCAGATCTCGATTCTCTGTTGTGGATTACAGTGACGACTGTTGCCAGTCTCTTTGGTTGGGGAGTGCACTATCAAGGTTGAGTGACTCAGAGCACTTGGATTTGGGAGAAGGCCTAAGGGTCCATCAGTCGCTTGCAAATGAGGGTTATAAAGAATTCTCTTTTTCAGTTTGCGCCTTTACTTTTATTGTAGTAGGATCTTGTCCGAAAATACTACAGAAGTGGCATATGTAAATAAGCAAGAGGGAACCAAAAGTCCACAGGTTGCCCAAGAAGAGGATTAGTTGATGATCTGGGTGGAAAATTATGTATGGATGTTCTCCAGAAGGTACATTACAGGAATAGAAAATGTGTAGACAGTTTTTCTGAGCTAGAAATCTCTGGATCTAGAGGAGTAGGTTCTGTTGGAAGAGACATTCTCCATGATAGTGGACTGATGAGAAAAGCCAGTGGCAGACTGGATGGGTTCCTGCACCAATGCCAAGGTGAGTCTGTTCTTCAATCAGAGGAAGAAGTAAGATTATTCAGATTTGGATGCCGTAATTCAGAAGTGCCTAGAAAAGGGCTTCTGGGTGTGTTTTTGCTTTGGCTCTTGGTAGGCAAGATTTTGCAGAAGATCTCAAATCATCAGGGCCTCATGATATTGGTGGCACTTGATTAGCCAAGACATCCCTGGTATGCAGTTCTAGTAAGGATGCTGGATGGCAATCCAATGGTGTTACCATAGTCCAGGGTTTTTTTCAATCCAGGGACCGGTGGTGCAGGAAAATCAGTCTGTTTTGTCTTATGCCTTGTCCTTGAGAGGGCTTGCTTAGGCAAGAGAGGTTATCCTTAGGGAGTGTGAATACTTTTATGGGCCAAAAACGTTTCTACATCTGTACTGTATGGTAGAACCTGGAAAGTTTTAGAAGCCTGGTGTGCAAGTAAAGGACTTTCAGCTAAAAGAGCTTTATTGCCATTGATTTTGGAGTTCCTGCAGGAGGGCTTGAATAAGGATTTAGCCCTGAAGTCCATGAAGTTGCAGGTGACAGATATTGCTTGTTATAAAGGTTGTTTGGGTTATAAGTCAGTGGCTTCCTTTGTGGTGTAAAGCATATCCGGCTGCCAATAAGAGATCTAGTGCCTGTCTGGAATCTGAATCTGGTGTTGCTTACCAATTAACTGTGGAAGGCTTTGATTAAGATTTTTACTCTGAAGGTGGTGTTTTTGGTGGCAAGTTGTTCAGCTAGGTATATTTTGGAGATTCAAGCCCTATCTCGTAGAGAGCCTTTTCCGAGTTTTTCGCATAGTACCTTTCTTCCTTCCTTCCCAAGGTGGTCTTGGCATTTCATCTGAATCAAGTAGTTTGTCTGCTCTCCTTTCAGAGGGGTGCATGCAGAGACAAGTTTAGTTTGTTACATCATTTGGTTGTGAAAAAGATTTTGCTCTGATATTTGACTAATGATTTTAGGAAGTCAGATCATCTGTTTTTTCAGTAGTCCCAGGAAGGGTAAATCAGCTTCTAAAGCTTCTTTAGCCCAATGGATTAAGAAACTATCGGGCCAATTCAGTATGGTGCGCTCAACCGAGCGCACCTTTAGCCCCCGTTTGGCCTCGCGTTTTCTTCGAGCTATTTTTACCCCTTATATGGTAAGAGGTAATAACGCATGGAAAATGCGCGGCCAACCCCCCCAAAACTAATAGCGCCTGCAACATGCAAATGCATGTTGATGGGCCTATTAGTTATTCCCGCGCGATACAGAAAGTAAAATGAGCAGCGAAGCCGCACATTTTACTTTCAGAAATTAACGCCTGCCCAAAGGCAGAAGTTAATTTCGGCTGGTACAGGGAAAGTGTACAGAAAAGCAGAAAAAACTGCTTTTCTGTACACCTCCGACTTAATATCATAGTTATATTAAGTCGGAGGCCCCAAAGATAAAAAATAGATAAATAAAAACAAAAAAATCGGCCCGCGGGTTGGAAAATAGACGCTCAATGTTGCCGGCGTCCGTTTTCCGAACCCGTGGCAGTCAGGGGGTTTGACAACCGACGCCGGTAAAATTAAGCATTGGCTGTCAAACCCACTGACAGTCACCACTTCTGTCAAAAAGGAGGCACTAGGGAGAGTGGCCTGGGCGCGCGTCGGGAGAGCGGGCGCTTGCCGGCTCTCCCACGAGGTTTTCTGTATCAGCCCGTTTAGATGCAGCCTACATAGGCAAGGAATTGCTTCTTCCTAAGAGCACAGGTGATGTCTTTTACTGAGCTACGTTTGATGTCATCAGAAATTTGCAAGGCGGCAACTTGGTTGTCATTGCATTTCTTTTTAAAGCTTTATCCTTTTGACGTCTGTCCCAGGGAAGAAGCAGCCTTTGTTTCATGTGTGCTGAAACTGTGTTAGCAATTCTGCCCATGTGAGGGATAGCTTGGGTACCTTCCATGTGTCTGTACTGGTCTGCCTGGATGATGAGGAAGGCAAAATTTTCTTTTACCTGATAATTTCCTTTCCTTGAGTGTAGTCAGGCAAGTCCAGAACTCTCCCTGACTGCTGATGTTTATTCTGCTGTATAATGGTCATGTTTTCAGTGGCTCGTGCTGCGAAAATGTGTTTGGTCAGTAGAACCATGAATTTCTATGCTCAGGTGAGTGATCTGTTCTTCCTCCCATGAAGATCCTATCCTTGTGTATATTATCCTCTTTTCTTTTCTTGTTTTGTGCAAGCCCTTTGGTTCTGTGATGGTGGAGTTTATCTATTTTCTTTCTTAGCTTGTTACATAGAATATTAGCAAGCTGACCATAGCACAGAACCCTATAAGGGGTAATATCAGCAAACCTATTGTTCTGCTGGCTGAGGATCACAACCTAGGCATCTGGCCTAGTCTGTCTGGACTCAAGGGAAAGAAATAATTTTCAGCTAAGATTACATTTCTCCTTAGTCCCCTGCTGCAGAGGGCTGGATGCAGGAATGGAAAATATTTTAAAGATATGTTCTTCTTCCCTGTATCTTATTCTTTTTTTTTTACCTTTATTCCCTATCTCAGCTGCATATCCTCTGTTGAGCTCAGCACCATCAGTTGGCATCAGATCATTTAATCAATTACATACAGGATACATGTAAATCCTTCTCAATAAAATGTAATAGAGAAATTAAAGCTCATGAGAAAGCCAAATAAAAAAGATGGGCCTTCATAAGAACATAAGAAATGCTATGCATGATCAGATCAAGGTCCATCAAGCCCATTGGCAAATCCCATGCAGCAGACCTGTTTCCTGTTGCTCATTCCTTGGGATAGAATTAGTTTCAGCCTCTTACAAAACAGCTTCTAATCCACAGTGCCTCATAGTGCAAAAGGCAAGCTGTTCCATAACACAGGCCGGGCCACTATAAATGCTCGATGACGTGTGACCTGAAGACGAGTCTTTCTAAAGGAGAAAACCAACAAAAGATGCCATTCTGCAGTTTGCAGCTTCCGAGGGGAAACATTCTGAAAGTGATCTTCAAAAAAAAAAAAGGAATATCCCCTGCAAAAACTCTGAAAGCAAGGGTGATCATTTTAAAATTGACTCTGAGCCACAGGTAATCTGTGAAACCGTTTCAATTTTGGGGTAATATGATCCCTGAAGGCACAGGGCAATATTGGGTGCACTGCAATATTTTGTAACAACTGGAGTGCTTGCAGCTGATATTTTGGTAGTCACACAATAAACAGTGGTCAAAATGAATGACTGGATGATTACTGAAAATCATCCTTATCCAAAATACATTTTAATGGTCTAATCAATTTAAACTTAACAAATGTAGACTTTAAAACTGAATTTACCTGTGGCTTTAAGGAGAGCTGTGAGAAACCCCAAGTCCCTCACAGACTTCAAAAGCAGGAGGTGTTGATGAGAAGCTGCTTTAATCATTTAGGTATTTTAGGTGCGTTTATTTAGAGCATGATATTCTCTTAGGATTGTAGAGAGCCTAGATGGAAGACTTTGTAAATAGTATTTATGTTTTTCTTTTCCTTCATTTTCAAATATCCATTTCTATCCATTTTGTCTGAGGAAAGTAAATCTTCTATGAGTGAACTGTATTTTCAGTTCATTGTAATTTTATTGCTGTACTAGCACTTCCTGTAAATAATATCAATTACCATCCTTATATTGTTTTACAGTTCAGCAGTAAGGAGATCAAGAATGATATTGATGATTTGCTAGAGAGAGTCCTTGAAATTGAAACTGAAGATGTAGTAAGTTTTCTGAAAGCCTAAACTGTGTTGTAGTTCTCTTACTGAAGTATAAGACTGAACATAAGAACATGTGAGTAGAAAATGTTTTCCATTAAATTAGAAGTGACTAAACTAGAATGCAGTCAAGTAATTTTAAGAAAAACTCTCTGAGCAATAGTATGCTGGTATGTGCATCTTTTGTAGCTAAGTGCTATTTTTAAAAATTAACATTGCATGATAAAAAACAAAGTGGAGGATTATCTGGTGGCAATTCAGTCCACTTAGTAAATGGGTCAAGGATAATATCTTGTTCAAACATATGATTCAGCTGTAGATTTTATGTGCTGATACATGTTTGCTGTGCATGGTATTATTTGCTATGAAGGTCCACACTTGTGCAAGCTGCAGTGTAAGCAGCCTTTATTGTAAGCCGGTTGACTTCAAAGTATGGACTGCACCTCTGAGCCAAAAGAGCAGCTCCATTAACTGAGCTAGTAAAAGATCCTTACCTGCTTTAGCCATATTACTCATATCTCTCCCTTTCTTACTTTATCATGTCACATTTGGAAACAAATGAATCAAAATTATATTGTAGTAATTGATTGGGAAAATGTTTGTATTCTTTAATACTATCAAGCTAAGTTTTTTTTCTTATTATTTTAATTTAACTTATGACATGTTTTGTGCTTTTGTTTTGTTAAATCAACTTTTGAGATATATTGTCGCCTTTTTTCCCTTATGTTAACTACTTCACGCTACCTATCTTTCCCTCTCTTCTCCTGTCTCCCTTTACCCCTCCCCTCTTTCTGACCTGCTCCCATCCCCTGCTCCCTGTTTATTGTAATTTCCTCTTTATTTGAGTTACTTGTAAACCGGTGTGATGTGCCATATGAATGTCGGTATATTAAAAGTTGTTAAATAAAATAAATAAATAAATAATAGCTCGACTAACCCTTTCCTTAGTAGATTAATGTTCTGGTTAACCTTTGTTGTTTTGTACATGGTGGAAATTGCCAAGGATGTACAGTGTTGGCAGCTGTTGAAAGTGGGAATTTGGTTGTTCTTGGGACCACTGCCTAAAGGCTTCCATCTAATTTCTTTGAAAGCCACCTTTTAAATTTTTATCAGCTGGGACCTTTCAAAGGCCCGCGTGCTCAAATACCGGGTTTTATGCACGTGGCTGGGGCTTGTGCATGCCGCGCGCATTTTATAACGTGCCCAGGCATATAAGTAAATCCTGGTACACGCACAAGTTCCGGGCCTCTCCAAAGGGGCTGGCTGGGGGGCAGGGTCATGGTGGGGCGGGCCGGGACAGCGCCATTCGACACTGTCTCGGGGAAGTGGGCATCGGCAGCATGCTGCCCCGCACAGATTACTTCTGCTCCAGAGGAGGAGTAAGTATTGAAATAAAGAATTTAGGGTTCGTTAGGTTTAGGGGGTGGGAAGGAGAGGGGAGGAGGGAGGAAGGTTAGGTAGGGGGGTTAGGGAACTGGGGGAGGCCTGATTGCGTTGCCTCGTGTATTGCAGATTTAAAAACCAGCATGCATGTGCGTGTGGCCATCAGATTTTGTACCATGTGTGCACGCATGTTATAAAATCTGTGTGCACATGGACAGCCGTGTGCTGTTTTTAAAATCGACCCCTTTGTGCAGTTTTGCATATTAGCAAACTATGATTGCATATAAAGATATATTCTTTTGGGAAACAATAGTTTTCTGTTATCATAAATTGCACCAGAAAATGTATCATGAAGCTTGATAGATTTCAAGACATGTCTGTATCTGCTATTTCATTTCTCATTTCCAGTTTTTGGATATGCATATTTTTTACTGAAAAATATATCATTCCCTGTACGTACCCGGATCAGTCCAGACTGCTGGGTTTTGCCTCCCTTCCAGCAGATGGAGAAAGAGAAAACCTTATAAAACACCCCCTCTTAACCTTGTGTGCTACCTGTATCTCCTCAGTATTTCTCTGTCTCCAGTAGATGGAGGTGGGGCAAAACCTGCGGTCTGTACTTTTAGTTAAGGTGTAGGCTAATCTTAAAAAAAAAAAAAAAAAGAGAGGATAGTTTTAACAGTGCCTTAGTGTTAAAACTAAAGTTCTTAAAAAAAAAAGAAAGGAAAGGAATCTGCAGATCAAGAGTTAATAGAAGCTCTGCCTCCCAGGGGGTTGGAAGGTCGGCCCATTCCTTAGTTCCCAGAGTGGGAGGACGGCTGTCCCAATTTTACGAGGAATGGGTCAAGATAATGACAGACCATTGGGTTCTCGATGTCATAAAGCACGGTTACGCGTTGGAATTTGCTCGGCCCATCCGCGGTCTCCGCAAGGGCCAGTTTGTGCGTCAGACCCTCGACCGGCTCCTAGGTCTGGGGGCCATCATACTCGTCCCCTGTGTGGAATGTACGAAAGGGCATTATTCCATCTACTTCATTATCCCCAAGAAGGAGGGATCCTTCCGGCCGATCCTCGACCTGAAAAAAGTGAACAGAGCCCTCAAGGATCCGCATTTCAGGATGGAGACCCTGCAATCAGTCATAGCGGTGGTCTGCAGCGGCGAGTTCTTGGCTTCCCTGGAATTGACCGAGGCATATTTGCACATAGCCATTCGGGAGGAGCATCAGAAGTTTCTTCGCTTCAAGATTCTCGGCGACCATTTCCAGTTTTATGCGCTGCCGTTCAGTCTTGCGACAGCGCCTCGTATTTTCACCAAGGTGATGGTGGTAGTGGCAGCGGCCTTTCAGAGGGAGGGTGTGCTAGTTCACCCGTATCTAGACGATTGGCTCATCCTAGAGAAGTGTATATATTACCTGATTGTGCAAACGGCGCTTCTCTGCTACAGGACTCACACAAGGATATCACAAGTAATTTAGTTGAAGCAAATATAAATTTATTATTGTATATCCTTGGAAGACACAGACTGCCAGGCCTTCAATATCGGCAGGGCATTACTGTCTCTTCCAGTATCTTGTAAAAGCTGTATTTTATAGGTTCAAATCATACACAGAAAATGCCTGGGTCGAAGGAGCTGTGCAAGGCGGCGATCGGGAGAGTTGTGGGGCTTCTGGAATCACTGGGGTGAGTAATCAATCAGGCAAAAAGCAACCTTTCGCATCTCAGATGCTGGACTTCTTGGGAGCCCTATTCGATACCCGGTTGGAGAAGGTATTTCTCCAAGTGGACAGCATCGCCAAGTTGATGAAGCAAGTTGGTCGCCTCTTGTCTCTTCTGATCCCCACGGTTTGGGACTACTTGCAGGTCCTCGGTTCCATGACATCCACTCTGGAATTAGTCCCTTGGACATTTGCTCATATGAGACCATTGCAGAGAGCATTACTTTCTCAATGGGATCCAAAGTCGGAACAGTTTCAGATCCCATTGCCACTCACAGAATCCGCAAGATCCTGTCTTGAGGAGTGGATCTCAAGGCTCCTCAGTGAATAGTGGTCACCACAGATGCCAGTCTGTCAGGTTGGGGAGCTGTCTGCCAATCACAGGCGGTCCTAGGAGCCTGGTCGACGGAGGAGTCGCAATGGACTGTCAATTGCCTGGAGACGAGGGTGGTCCGGCTGGCACTCCAACTGTTTCTGCCACTTGTGCACAACCGAGCGGTATGGGTGCTGTCCAACAATGCAACAACGGTGGCCTATATCAACCGTCAGGGCAGCACCAGAAGT